>NC_092132.1:96354267-96657297 GCF_043159975.1 Macaca nemestrina | reverse complement strand
GTGGTCCTGGCCACCCGTGCGTTCAACAAGTGTAGACAGTTTATCCACTTGGGAATATAATTTGTTTTGGCCAAGAGGCTCAAAATACTATTGAGAAAAAAGTTAGAAGTAAAACGCATTTTTCTTATGGCTTGTTGGGCTTAGATTGCCTCTTAACAATATTTGTTTTGCCCTTTCTGTCCAAAATGATTTGGTTTGATGGGGAAGACTGAATTAACATAAAAATTGAGTTTTGGTTTCTGTTTATCATTCATCAGCCTTTCCCTCACTGACCTCTGGCAGGAGATCTGTCTTTTCAGTTCCCTTTGATTCTTTGAGGACAGCGTATGATAGTTTAAGTGGGTAAGAACATGGCTTTGAAGTGTGCACCTGGACTAGATGACCGCTGCCTTTGAGCGGGGGACCAGGCTTTTCCAGGTTTCTATCTTCTGCCCAAAAAACTGTGGATTATGATGCTATCCCATCAAGTCACTGTATAAATCCGAAGAAATTAGAAGTCTGTCTCTCACAGGCACTCTGTAAATGCCAATTCATAAGCTGTTTTTCTATTCACATATTTGTTTAAGTTTTCAAGTTTTGTTCCCTTGGTATTTTCACATCTTTAACATGAATATTGCATGCTCTGTCACTCTCTTGCACAGATTCTTGCTCACATCTCATCTTTCCATTTGTGGGCATACTTTTCCTTAAATGTAAAGGATCAATTAAGACAACATGAATAAATAGCACAGTGTTTAGTTAAAAAAAAGTCAGATACAAAATAACCTATCTGTGGGATTTCATTTATAGAATGTTCATAAACAAGCTAAATGAAGTGGAATGTTTACATGCACACTTATGTATGAGAATTATTCATACCAGCAGGTGGGTGACCCTCATCACTAGCAAGTAAGGTCCTTCAGAGAAGAGGGAGGATGGAGGTCTGGCAGGCTATAGGGGCCTGGGAGTGGTTAGACCCGAGTGGTGAACATGGTGTGATGATGTTATGGTGACTCATTATGCCATCTATCCATATTGTATGGATGTTTGTTTATGTGTCTTGTGCTTCACAATAATTTGCTTTAAAAAGGGTTACATAAAGCTAATTTAAATAAATAAATATATATATATATAAAAAATGTGTGAAGATGGCAGGAAAAAGCATATTTTATTACAAACTTAGAAAATGCTCATGAAGCTCAATTAGATTTTATTGTTATTTTAAACTAAGAAGGACCAAACAAATGATGAGTATCTTTGCCCTGCCTTGAAGTAGCCTTTATCATTGAAGCTGGGGGCTTCTCCTGTGACTTCCGTCTTCAAGCTGGCAATTCCTGTCTGATTTCAACGCAGGTGTGCCCCGGTGTCAGGTTGGGGTGTATTCCTGGAGGCTTCGAAGATGCTATGCTGGGGAAACTTCTGTGCCCCCACCGCTGTATTGTGTGCCTTCTCCACTCCACCCCAGGCAGCTCCAGCCCTCCACTCTCCCCTACAAGGCAGCCTCTCAGTCTAGTAAAGCAGTGTTGGGTCAGACGCAATTGCGGACAAGAAAAATAATACAATGCACTGCTTTAAACCTGTAACATTTTTTTTCCATTCCTCTCATCTTTGGACTTAATTTCATAGGTGAATAAAATCCCATAGAACCCAATGCATGTCTACAATAATGAAGGAAATGAGTATGAATATTTTTCAAATAACATTGTGAAGTACGTACCAGCCATATAGCAAAATAAATTTCTTTTGCACGTACAGTATACCTATGTGCTCAAAGCTTAGAGAAATACACTTCCGGTCCTGACAGGATGCAATGAACACATTTATCTTTGTTCTCCCCCACTAAGTTCACCTGTAAACTCTGGAAGTAACCAAAGGAAAACAGTGGAAGGTAGTAAAAGAAAGGTGAACTGGCTTGGGCAAAAAGTGACAGCAGGATGTCTACAGCTTCTGTATCAGCAGAAGGCGGCCCAGATCCTGGACTTTACAGCAAATGGCAGCCCACATGGGCCCATTCCTCCCTGGAGGGAACCAGGGCTCTCTCACAGCACCACTAACAAGGGTTTCCTTGTGCCTGGGGGCGAGGCTCCTTCATTCCCTCTCCACCCAGAAATACCAGCAGGAGGATCTCATTACAACAAGCCCCAGGCCAGGGAAGCCTCTCGTCCCAGCAAGCCTGAGACTCCCTGCCCCATGAGGGCACACTGGAGTGGGCTGGCATGAGCAACCCAAGGGTCCTGGCCACAGCCAGCAGGCTCTGTGTCTCACAACCCGAGACTCGCCTCCCCTAATCAAGAGACACCGACAGACCCACACAAATATGTTGAACTGGGTTTTTAATAGTCTTATTTTTTCACAGCAGTTTCAGGTTCACAGCAAAATTGAGAAGGAGGCACAGAGTTCCTGTATATGCCCTGTATCCTGGCATGCACAGCCTCCTCCACTATCAGCCTCGCCCACCAGAGTGGAGCATCTGTTTCAATTGAGGGACCTCCACTGACACATCATCGTCACCCAGAGTCCGTTGTTTGCATTAGGGTTCCCTCTCGGTGTTGTATATTGGACAAATGTATAATGACATAGATCCGTCATTACAGTGTTTAATATAGAGTAGTTTTGTTCTAAAATCCCCTATGCTTCACCTATTTATTCCTCCCTACCCCCTAACTCCTGGCAACTGCTGATTTTTTTGCTAGCTCATTTTAACTTTTGCAGAATGTTATATAACTGGAATCATACAGTATGTAGCCTTCCAGGATTGTCTTATTTCATTTAGTGTTCTGCATTTAAGTTTCTTCCACATCTTTTCATGGCTTGATAGCTCATTTCTTTTTAGCATGGAATGGTATTTTATTGTTTGTACCACAGTTTATGTATCCATTCACCTACTGAAGGACATCTTGGTTGCTTCCAGGTTTGGCAATTATGAGGGTTTGTATGCTAACATAATTTTTAACTCCTTTGGGTGAATATCAAGGGGTTAGTCCTCATTTATTATTTTTATTTTTGAGACGGAGTCTCACTCTGTCACCCAGGCTGGAGTGCAGCAGCATGATCTTGGCTCATTGCTGCCTCCACCTCCCAGATTTAAGTGATTCTCCTGACTCAGCCTCCCGAGTAGCTGAGATTACATGCACCCACCACCACGCCTGGCTAATTTTTGTATTTTTAGTAGAGACAGAATTTTGCCATGTTGGCTAGGCTGATCTCAAACTCCTAACCTCAGGTGATCCACCCACTTCAGCCTCCCAAAATGCTGGGATTACAGGTGTGAGCCACCACACCTGGCCTATTGCTGGTTTATATGGTAAGAATATGTTTAGTTTTGTCAGAAACTGCCACTCTGTCTTCCACAGTGGCCATACCATTTTGCATTCCTGCCAGCAACGAATGAGAGTTCCTGTTGCTCCACATCCTCACCAGTGTTTGGTGCTGCCAGTGTTCTGGACTTTGGGCATCCTAATAGGTGAGTAGCAGTATCTCACTGTTGTTCTGAATTGCAGTTTCCTAATGACATATACTGTTGAACATCTTTTCACGTGCTTACTTGCAATTTCTATATCTTCTTTGGTGAGGTGTCATATCAGTTTTTTTTCCCATTTTAAAATCAGGTTATTCATCTTACTATTGTTGAATTTTACGTTTCTTTGTATATTTTGGATAACAGTTCTTTATTAGATGTGTGTTTGCAAATATTTTCTCAAAGTGTGTGGACTGTGTTCTTGTTCTCTTGACAGTCTTTTATAGAGCAGAAGTTTTAAATTTAATGAAGTACAGCTTGTCGTTATCTCTTTTGTAGATCATACCTTTGGTGTCATATCTACGAAGTCATTGCCAGATTGAAAGTGACCTGTCTTTTTTTCTGTTATCTTCTAGAAATGTCATAGTTTAATGTTTTACATTTAGGCCTGTGCTCTATTTTGAGCTAATTTTTGTGATGAGTGTAAGGTCTGTGTCTAGATTTATCATTACTTTTTTTGTGTGTGATTGCCCAGTTAATCAGCACAACTTGTTAAAGGACTATCTTTGCTCCACTGTATTGTCTTTGCTCCTTTGTGTAAGATCAGGTGACTATGTGAGTCTATTTCTAGGTTTTCTCTTCTGTTCCATTTATCCATTTGTCTATTCCTTCACTAATACCACACCGTCTTGATGACTGTAGTTTGATTGAAGTCTTGAAGTCAAATTGTGGTAGTCCTCCAAATGTGCTCTCCTTCAACATTGAGTTGGCTATTCAGGGTCTTTTGCCTCTCCATATAAACTATATAATCAGTTTGTTGATATCCACAAAATAACTTGCTAAGGTTTGATTGTGATTGTATTTGGCACATTACAAAAATGAAATGTTGCCCACAAATTCTATATCCACCAAAACTTTCCTTCAAGAATGAAGGGGAAATCAAGACATATTCAGAGGAAGTAAAACTGGGAGAATATGTTACCAACAGACCTATCCTAAAAGAATGGCTCTAGAAAGTTCTCTAAGTAGAAAAGGAATGCTACAAGAAGGAATCTTGGGATACGAGAAAGGAAGACAGAGCAGAGTGAGAGGAAAAACATTAGCAAATACAATGTACTTTCCTCTTATCTTGAGTTTTCTAAATTATTTTGATGTTTGAAGCAAAAAAAATTTAATATTGTCTGATGTAATTCTAAATTCATGTAGAGGAAATATGTAAGGCAATAATAAGGAACAGTAAATAGAAGTAAAGTGAAATAATGTTTCTATTTATCAATAAACTGGTAATATGATGACAGCAGTAAGTTGCAATATCATACAATATAATGCAAAAAAGAACCACTAAAAATAAGCTATGTAAAGAGACATACTGAAAACCACTATGGATAAATCAAAATTGATTTCTAAAAAACATTCAAGTCATCCCCAGGAAGGCAGAAAAAAAAAAAAAAAAGACAAGCAAAAAATGAAAACACACAGAAAAAAAAAATAAATAAAATGTCAGCTTTAGGTTTTAACATGACAATAATTGCATTATAGGTAACTGGTTTACATGTATCAATTAAAAAACAGAAA
This sequence comes from Macaca nemestrina, assembly GCF_043159975.1. NCBI lineage: Eukaryota > Metazoa > Chordata > Mammalia > Primates > Cercopithecidae > Macaca > Macaca nemestrina. The sequence goes on along the minus strand of NC_092132.1, from coordinate 96,652,286 downwards.
TTGGCCAGTAAATTATAAAACATGACCTAAATATATGTTGTATACCAAAAACTCGCTCCAAATATAACAATATAGGCAGGTTAAAAGTAAAATGATAGAAAGGATATATCATGAAAATATAAATCAAAATAAATGAAAAACAGTTATATTAATATTAGGTAAAGCAGACTTCAGAGCAAGAAAATTATCAGAGGCAGAGAAGGTTATTATAATATGACAAAAAGTCAATCTGCCATGAATACCTGTCAATCTTAATTGTGTATGCACCAAACAACAGAGACATAAAAACTGTAAAGCAAAAGCTGATAGAACCAAAGAGAGAAAGAGGCAAATCCATAATTACAGTTGGAGATTTCAATGTCCCTTTCTCAACTAGACAGAAAATCAGCAAGGATATAGAACAATTCAAAACAGGCTCTTTGCCAGGTGCAGTGGCTCATGCCTATAATCCCAGCACTTTGAGAGGCCAAGGCAGGTGGTCACCTGGTCAGGAGTTCGAGACCAGCCTGGCCAACATGGCGAAACCCCATCTCTACTAAAAATACAAAATAATAATAATAATAATAATAATAATTAGCCTGTCCTGGTGGCATGCGCCTATAATCCCAGTTACTAGGGAGGCTGAGGCAGGAGAATCGCTTGAACCTGGGAGGCAAAGGTTGCAGTGAGCTGAGATTGCGCCATTGCACTCCAGCCTGGGCAACAAGAGCAAAACTCGGTCTCAGAAAAACAAACAAACAAGAAAAAGAGGCTCTAATCAACACTTATGGAGCAACATCAAAATACTCATTTTTTTTTCTCAAGCACCTATGGAGCATTTGTCAAAATATTTTGGTAGAGGAGGAAGAGTCTAAATAATTACAAAAATGCTAAAATGATACAGAATATTTTACATAGCCACAATAGAATCAAAATAGAAAGAAACAACAGAATGATAATGGAAATATCTAGACACTTGAAAACTAAACAACATGCTTTTTAATAATTCATAGACTAAAAAAGTCTAAAAGAATGTAAAAAGTACGTTGAACTGAAGAAAAATGAAAGTACAACATATCAAAAATTTTTGAACACAGCTAAAGCAGTGGTGAGAGGAAAATTCATACCACTAGATGCTTACATTAGATATAGAAGTGTTAAATTAACAACCTAAGATCCCATCTCAATGATCTAGAAAAAGAAGAGCAAAATAAACTCAAAGCAAGAAGGAGAAATATAAGAGAGATAACAGAAAAACAAAACAAAACAAAACAAGTACACAAAAAGCTGGTTCTTTGAAATATCAATAAAATTGACAAATCTCTAGCATGACTGACAAAGAAGAAAGAAGACACAAATTCCTGAGAATAAAATAGACTATAACTTCAGACCCTGCAGTCATCAAAAGGATAATAAAGGAATACGCCATAAACAACTCAATACACACACATTTGACAATTTCGATAACACGTACCAATTCTTTGAAGAGTACGAACTACCACAACTCAATAGACATGAAATAGCTACTTGACTAGTCCTGTGACTATTCAGGAAATTCAATTTGCAGATATAATATCTCTCAAAAAAGAAATTTCATGGCCCATCCGGATAGCTTGAGAATTCTACCAAAATTCTACCAAAAACAGAATTAATGACAGGTTCCAAGGGAATGCCTTAGAGAAGGAATGAACACTTCCAAGTTCACTTTATGAAGCTAGTACTGTATGACCCTAATACCAAAAACAAACGCAGGCAGTACCAACAAAGAAAACTAAAGACGAATACCGTTGAGATAATATTATTCTGTTCACTTGAAAGATAAAGAATTTGAGTCTCAGAGGATTTGCTAGTATTTTGTAGAATAAGGGCTTGAGTTTATGACCTCTGAATTGTTGTGATTAGCAACAATCTTCCCTCCACTATGGGTTGTTTTTTCTTCCCACTTCTTGTTGCTCTCCTTTCTCTAAATCTCTTCCATTTCCTTCTCCTTCTTCTTCCGCTTCCGCTACCGCTCCCGTTCCCGCCCTGGCTTCTGCTGCTTCTGCTGCTTCTGCTTTTTCTGCTTCTTCTGCTTCTTCTTCATTTTTTGGGACAGAATTTCACTCTTGTCGCCCAGGCTGGAGTGCAATAGTGCCATCTCGGCTCATTGCAACCTCCGCCTCACAGGTTTAAGTGATTCTCCTGCCTCAGCCTCCCGAGTAGCTGAGATTACCGGCACACACCACTACGCCTGGCTAATTGTTTTATTTTTAGTAGATACGGGGTTTCACCATGTTGGTCACGTTGATCTCAAACTCCTGACCTCACGTGATCCGCCCACCTCAGCCTCCCAAAGTGCTGGGATTACAGGTGAGAGCTACTGCGCCCAGCCTCTCTAAATATTCTTCTATCTACTGAATGTGAATGAATCCCAGCATTACTACTTTGAAGATAAGCTTGGGCAAGTCGCTTATTTTTCAGAACTTCAGTTTTTTTTTTCATCTGTTAAACTGGGTAATGCTAGTACTAATCTCATGAGGTTGTTGCAAAAATTAAATATACAAATACATGAAAAGTGCTTGGCAGAGTGGCCACAGTGCTGAGAATTCATTATCATCATAACTACTTTTTATTAAATACACTTAGTGGTATTTCTCAAGAGTTACTCTGGTGTTTGTCAGTGAGTCTAATGAATCTGTCTACATGAGTTCATTCCTTAATAGGATGGGAAAGCCTGTGATTCCCGTAGATGTTGTTTGGTGGTAGAGGGAAAACGTTTCAGGTACTAAGTGTAGCTATGGCCCCAGGAATCTATCCAGTGCTTTGGGGCTTTGTGGATTAATGAGGCACGTGGGTGCGCTTTTGGTTTACTGTGCTGGAGTAGATTCCTCCCTAAGGTATTCCCCGGGAACCTGACTTTTAAGCATTTTACTGGCCTGAAGTTATTGTGGTATATGGAAAAGAGAAGAGAATAGAAGAAGGAGGAGGAAGAAATGGAGGCAAAAGAGAAAGAAATTGGAGGCAAATGTGTATTTAAAACCTTAGAGAGAGTGCATACAATTTGGGATAAAATCCAGACATCAGCTAACATTGAAGAGACATAAAATATAAATTATAGCTTTAATTCAGGCTATGGAGCATCATGCAAGTGAAAGGCATTTGTCGATTGTAATGTAATGAAGCTGAACTGTTGGATAGAATAAATTTGGTTGGAGCTTTTGATTAGTGAATAGGTCTGTCTTTGCTTTAAACATTTTAGCATTCCTTATTCTCATCAGTTGTAAAATCTTTCAAAACATAATTCCTTAAGGCAAATGTCTGGAGCTTAATTGAGCCATATTATTTCAACTCTTCCATTGTCTTTGATCGTATCAGATGGAATACTTTCTCCTTTCTATGTTAGAGAAGCAGGAAATGTAACATCTGAAGCTTTTTAATTTCATAGAATGGTGTATTTCTGGTTTAAGGTTGTGGGATATAACAGAAAGGGGACTGAATACGCAGCTCTGCAGGTCTTAGGGTGAGTCACTTCACTTTCCTGAGCCTCAGATTATCCGGTGTGGAATGGGGATGGCAACAGTTGTCCGGTGTGTGCCCCAGGCTTTGTGTTGTGCAGATGTTATCAAATGGGATGTACGTGAGAACATGCTTTGTAAATTGTTCAGCAGTTTACATTGTTGTTCTGATCATTAGATAGAGACAATGTTGAATATTGAATACAAGTAATGAAATACGTTTTGCTTTTGTTTTCAATTTCACCTCTATAATGCTGAATGTCACACAATGATCTTTCTTGTTGAAGTGAACTAAAACCATTATTTTATCCTGTATACATCTAGGAAATTAGATATGACATTAGTCCCAATTATCTTTATTTTTGTTTTTCTTTTGATTTTATTTATTTATTTACTGTTTTTTTTTTCTATAGAGACAGAGTTTCTCCTTGTTTGCCAGGCTGGTCTTGAACTCCTGGGCTCAAGTGATCCATCCGCCTCAGCCTCCCGAGGTTCTGGGATTACAGGCGTGAGCCACTGTACCCGGCCTCCCAATTATCTTTATATATTTAGTATGTTTCAGATATAATTTTTAACTCTAATTTTACATCTTTAAAAAATGTTTTTAGACTAGCATTTCTTCAGTTCCAAATATTTACATAAGATACTTCTACTTCAGTCCTGTTGAAATCGTGTGTGTGTGTTTGCATATGCACACATGCACACGAGCAGAGAATCCTTTGAGTTCCATAGGATTCAGGGTTGAGACCACACCAGGTCTGTATTACCTGGCCAAAATGGACTGCTGGCTCTGACAATGGAAAGATTGGCTTTTAAAAAGAGGAACTTCAAAAGACAGATATTCCCCTTTACTCAAATCTTGTGGAATAGTATCATTAGGTGAGGGGTAAATAGAAAGAGATTTCAGAACTAGTGTACTTACAGAGTCTGGCTAGAAAAAGAGCTATTTAGGTCATATTTATGTGACGTTAAATCAGCTTATCCCCTAAAAACTCATCCAGCAACACACACACACACACACACACACAAACAGAATTTGTCCTTCTAACAAATGTTTATGTTCCATAAGGTTTCTTATCAAATAACTCATGTTTCTAGACTTTGTAATTATTAATTTATATCAGCTACAATGGATTGGATTCCTGTAACGGATTGTCTCTTCATGGTAAGGTTGAATCAGGTTGGTTTCGTAAGATGTGCTATACAATGACAAGGACATTCTAATTTTCACTAAAAACAATCAAACTTTATTTTTGTATGCTTGTTATAATATTTCCATTTATTATTATTATATTATCAATTATTGAAATATGAGGAGAAACAAAGCTGAAGAAAATACTTCTTCTTTTGAAATGTAGTCTAGCATGAGTGTTGTAGTGGAAAGAACCATTTTCAAGAACTGCCTCCCCATCAACCAACTGTGTAACTTATTGCAAGTCTTCTGACTCTGTGAGTTTCAAACAGTGGCTGCTGGAATGCATAGTAGGCTTGCCATGATGATGGAAGGGGACACACAGCAGTCATGATTATTACTATTGCTACCACTGTGAGGTTTAAAATCAGTTTGTTTTTTACCTACTGTACCATAGCAACTAATGTCAGTAAAAAATCTTATTTCATGTGTTTCCTTTGTTGATATTACTGACCTTGATGTTTCAGCATTTTGACCAAATTCATCTATGCTTTTGCCTGATTTTATTTTAGCTTTTAGATTTGTAATTTTCATTTTAGGTATAACTTGCATATTCTTGACCTTTTCAGCATAACTGTGCATTTATTTGTTATCTTATTGGAAACAGAAAAATCAGCTGGGGAATGGTAAAGTGTATTGGTCAAACAGTTCAGAGACTAACTTCCTACTGCATTACTCTGGTATAATTTCATATTTTCTCAAGACATAAAATACTTCCATTTTACAGACTATTAGAAAGAGAAAATGTGCTTCCCACTCAGCCAGTTTCACTCACTCTTGTGTAGTCTATGGCTTGCAGCCATGTCAGGCTGTCCATCACTTCTCTGTGAATGTTTACAGGTGGAAATTGAGATTTGTCTGCACTTGGGAGAAATTCGTCAGATCCATCAAGGGGCCAGGAGCAAGTGGGGGAGGTGAGGATCTGATATCCCCTGTTTTTATTAGGGAATGTAGTTTCTTATGATGCCTAATGATACATATCCATCCTGAACCAATTTCAATTTTGCTATTTGTGTAAAAGAAGAAAAATAACTATGACAAGTCCATAAGACTAACAAAAATGAGACTGTGAGCTTTGGCTGAAATGTGGGTTTATTTTTTCCTTTAACCCCAATCTAAGGGAATGATGAAGAATGCAGTGTACCATTTCCATAGAAGAATTGTAACCAGTCAGTTGCTAGTTTGGAAGAGTTGAGTAAGTTTGACATAAGAGTGATATGCCTCCCTGAGACAGTTCCTCAATGAGTGAGTCAAAGTAAATGCCCTATACCTAGAACCTGGCACATATTGGCAGCTGATGCATATTTGTTCCATGAATGATGCATATGTACTGAGTGTTTGAAGCTGGAGATACAAAGGTGAAGGAAAGTTGGTCCCTTCTTGTGTGACTTAAGGAAAATACAACTAACCAGAGTGGAGGTAGAATACAGGGGCCACAGTCATGCTGATCATCTCCAACAGCCTTGTACATTTATGAGAAATGAGATGCTAATACAATTTGCCAGAGAGTTGAATTAGTGAGCAATGGTTTGAGATCTTCACATTTTATAACCCTAGATTTCTAACATGGAACAGTGTTGTGGCAGGTGCTGTTGATTGGCCAACTCAGCCCATCCGGAAGTCCTTCTCCTTAGGCACTGTCCCTAGATATTGCTTCCAGAAAACCTGTGGTTTCCTGAGGAAAAAAGAGCAGATGTGGCTACATGGCCTATAACCCTCTCCCCAGTTCCCTTTGCCCTTTTACTTGCTGAAATGAGGAAGTGCCTGGAGGTGCAGAAATCATCTTCATACCATAGAAAAAAAGGTCAATGTATTCGTGATAGCAGAGAAGAGAAAGCAGAAAGAGTGGTATTTTGATGGCATTGTTGAAGTAGCCCTGGACAGCCCAAACCTAGATGATTTTGTGTGAGAAAGAAATTCATATTGGATTAAGCCACCCTTCCTTGGTATTCTCTTCCTTGCAGCTGAACATACTCTGAATGGGCACAGAGGCCCTGCACAATAGTCCTTGCCTTCATGTTCATTTCACTCTTCCTGCTCTCCATTCTGCAGGCTGAGGCTGTACAGGACTCTGTTCCCAGTGTGAATGATGTGATCTGTGCAGGGACCCTGCCCATTGGTGCCCGGTGGTCCTGACAGCCACGCTGGTCTTTTTATGTGCTTGTCTCTGGGCCTATGTCTAAGCCTTCACAATGCTTCTGTATCTGGAATGCTTTCTTACTTCCCACCCCACTCCCTCCTGGCCTGGTCAACACCTCCTCCTCCCTTCCTAGTCTCAGTTTAAATGTCACTGTTCAGGCAAGCCATCCCCAGACCTCCAAGCCAAGTGAGGAACCTCTGGTTTACACTTTCACAACACCCTTTATTTTTCTCAAAACACTCATCATAGGTGTAAATAAATGAATCTCTGGGTCATTAAAAAAGTTATGTTGCCAGGTGTGGTGGCTCACGCCTGTAATCCCAGCACTTTGGGAGGCTGAGGTGGATGGATCACTTGAGGACAGGAGTTATGAGACCCTCCTGACCAACATGGTGAAACCCTGTCTCTATTAAAAATACAAAAATCAGCTGGGCATGGTGGCGCATGCCTGTAATCCCGGCTACTCAGGAGGCTGAGGCAGGAGAATTGCTTGAACCCAGGAGGTGGAGGTTGCGGTGAGCCAAGATCACACCACTGCACTCCAGCCTGGGCATCAGGCAAGAATTTGTCTAAAAAAAAAAGGGGGGATGTTTTCCCTTCTGCTTGATTACGAGAGACCAGGCCCCTGTCTTTTTGTTCACTGGATTTGTGCCCATACCTGGCAAAGTGCATGGCATGTGATAGGACTGTGACAAGTACTTGTTGAATGAATACACAAAAGAAGGAATGGAATAATTTATTTGTAATAAGATCAGTTATATACTTCTGCAATGACAGAGGATTATGGGGTAGACTAAGAGCTGGGAGACCACCATGATTCATGAAGGCTTCAGAGTTCTCAGTCTGTTCTCCAATAGGGCAGTGACCTCCCCAAGAGGAGGCCGCCTAGGTGTGTCCAGACAGCATGGCTCTGGCCAGCAGGAGAGGAGCTGCAATGGTCACAACACGGGTGGCCACTGCGTTCTCATGAGCTGCAATGCTTCCCCCTCCTTTGCTGTTGCCTCCTTTCCAAAGACAAGTTACAGAGAGCCGTTCCAAGAACTGGGAGGGCTTGTGGACTCTGACAGCCTGGAGAGGAGAGCTTCAGGGCTGCTCAGCCCTGACTAGCACGATTTACCAGCACAGCACTATTTGTTTTAACCTTTAGGGGAAAACGGGATATGATGAGACCTAAAGAAACATTATTTCCCAAAGGTGGATTTCATTTCTTTAACCGTTTATAAGTCTCAAACAATAAAATATGACTATTTGGGGACTGGTATTATATTTCAATGACTTTTCCAGCTGTTGTGCTATTGCACACATTTCGGAGCCTTCTCTCCTCCAGCTGAAAGCCGACTCTTCACTCACAGCAGCAGCAACACAACCAGTGCCGGCTGTTCGGGGCGTGCGGCCTGCACACAGTGACACATTCACACGCTGGGCGAGGGTTGGGCCTGCTGCCTGGGTGTGAGGAAAACCAGTCATGTTCTGTCTATTCTTGAGATTGATTACCCTGGGCTTCTGCAAGCCCATAAAAAGTAAGTCGAGGGTGACTCTGGGCTTGGTGCTAATGTGACCACTGTTGTTGGCAGGTGCTGTGATTCTGGAGAGGCATTTGTCCACTCAGCATGTAAGGGGGAGGTCAGGCTTTCCTCAGCTGTGCCTGCACTGTGACAGCCCTGTGTCTGTCACTACTGCTGGGGGTGCCTGGAAGCGCCCAGACACACATTTGGGGGCCAGAGCAAATCCTCTGTCTCGCATGTGAGCCATGGGGATGCTCGCCTTTAAGATAAAGCTGTGGCTGGGTGTGGTGGCTCATGCCTGTAATCCCAGCACTCTGGGAGGCTGAGGCGGGCGGATCACATGAGGTCAGCAGTTTGATACCAGCCTGGCTAACATGGTGAAACCCTGTCTCTACTAAAAATACAAAAATGAGCTTGGTGTGGTGGTGGGCACCTGTAATCCCAGCTACTCAGGAGCCTGAGGCAGGAGAATCACTTGAACCCGGGAGGCGGAGGTTGCAGTGAGCCAAGATCATGCCACTGCACTCCAGCCTGGGCATCAGAGTGAGACTCTGTCTCAAAAAAAAAAAAAAAAAGGATAAAGCCACGCGTTTACTCTTTATCGAAGATGCCAAAGAGTATAGCCTCTGATTGCATGGTTTTTAAAAAGTTAGAGTATAGAAATAGTGCTTAGTAAATTGAATGTTTTCATACACTTTTTGCTCTAAATTGGAAACAGGGGCAATCCCCTGAAATGTATTTATTTTATTTTAAAATAATCCTAGCTCCTGTATTTAATCCTTTTCCTAACTCTCTCTCTCCTCCCTCATGCTTGCTCCTTACACCTCTGCCCAGCAGGGCTTCTTTCGTCTTTTCCCCCTTCCTTTCCTTTCTCTGTAGAGCATCAAGCCAGCTTCTCCTTCCTCACCAGCCTCACCATCTGAGTTTCTCGTGGACAGCTTCTCAGTGAACACAGGAAGGCCTAGACCCCACTCTGGGAACTCTGATGACCGCGGTGTGCACAGGCAGGTTGGTGCCCAACACTCTACAACATTTAAATACTCTTATTTTCAGAGGACATCAAATATCCAGTAGTTTTGCATTTGGGCCTGAGCCATGGCTCTGACGTTAGAGATTAGACACGGTGACAAAGGGAGAGAATTCTGGGGGAGCAGACTCCGGGTTTCTAAGCAGATGGAGTGAACAGCTGACCGAGAAGCTCAAGCCTGAAGCAGGTGGCGGATTCTCTTAGCAGCACCAAATCACCCTGTCAGGCGGCCCAGCGAGGGCAGCTCAGGCGTGGGCCACAGAGCAGGACATGCCAGAAAGTCCAGAGAGTGTGGGCGGAAGCTGCTTCCCGGTGGAGCCTGGCCAGGGGGAGACTGCCAGACAGTGAGGCGGATGAGTCAGACCTGAAAGCGATCCCGGCCATGACCTAGTGGGAGAGGAGAGAACAGAAGGGGCAGTCAGGAACCGACAGGTGGGCTGTGCAACAGGAAGGGGTCACAGACCCACAGCAGGTGGCAGGGCAGATGGAGGAGATGAAGGGACGTGTGATAGTGGGGGGACACCCGCCTGGGTGTGGGGAGTGCAGGTTGAGGTGGGTGGCTGTGGGGCAGTGAGTGGTGGGTTGAGGGGACACATGGCAGGTGGGCAGGACACCAGCCAGGGGATGTGGGGCGGGGGATGGGCAGGTGGGAGCCCTTCTGACCCCCTGTGGCTGCACATGCTGTTTGGAGCACACAGAGGCCAGAGGTGCCAAGGTGCAACCTGTTCTTTCAGGTTATTGATCTGTTTTTAAAGGAAATGGCTTGGGATGGCTGGAACAATATTCACTTTTAAATGAACAGCTTTGGACTCTTTCCTTCTGTGATCTCAAAGTGCCAAAGGGAACCAAAGAGGACCAAATTATTCCAAAGAATTATAGCAGCCCAGTTGTTAAGGATAAAACAAAGCTCGGCTTCCTTACTGAGGCGTTTTGAGTGGAATGAAATGCTTCATTTAGCATTTAATGAGATTATAGTGGCAGAGATAAACAGATTATGATAAGGTGGAAAGATCACCTGGTTGGAGCCAGATTCCTGGAGGTGATCCAAGCTCTGGGGATCTGCTGCTGAGCCAGGCAGTCACCACCCGCTGTTTGGTTCCCAAATCTGTCCAGGCAGCCTGCCGCTGGGATGTCTGCAGGGGTGCGTCTGGCAAGAGCGGGTTGTCATCGGTGTGTGCTCCGCTCACTTGGGGAGGGCTGGGTCCAGGCCCCAGAGCCACCCAGTCCTGAGTGGTGCTTTCCGCCTCAGTGTAAGAGCCACTTTTCTTACTGTGTGGAGAAGATCCAGTCTAAGGAATGATTCCTGCATTTGTACAATGCCTGCCACCTGCAGTGTGCGTCCGGATTCGTGTTCTTCTTCCATCTCAATGCTAACTCCGGGAGAGAGGAGGCACTGGTGTTAGTGGAAGCACTTTCCAGGTGCAGAATCTTCTGCACAGAGGGAGGCAACAAAGGCTGGCAGCTGGGAGGCTGGGCCCAGGTCAGGCCAGGCTCTTGCTCCAGACCCCCCTTCCTCTGCTCCACCATCACCTGTGCATTAGTGCGCCGGCCCTCAGGGTCTTTCCCGGCCCCTCCACTAGCCTCGTTGTGACTGGAGGGCCTTGTACCCTGGAGGGAGGAGCAATGGAGCTAGGAAGGCAGAAAAGCTGGCCCTGGACTCTGGGAGGAGAAAGGGCCAGCAGGGGCGTAGGAAAAAGGGGAATGAACATTTACCAAAAGTCTCTGTTCTTGGTGTTTTCTATACAACGTATTTAATCCCACAAGGTCCAATGAGTTTGTGTTAGTCCAGTTGCACACATGCGGAAACCGAGGCCTGTCACACAGTTGAGCAGAGCTGGGCTCCAGCATCAGGTCTCGCTGCTGAAAGGACTGGAGGAAACTCTGGCCAGAGCAGAAGGTAGGCAGTTTTCAGAGGAACACTCAGACCTTGATGAATAGCAGGGGCTGGAGTTGGGGATGTCAGAAATAGCAACTAGTAACCAGAGACATCCAAGGAGCTTTGAGCACAGGCACAGAGGACGTGCAGGCACTGCAGGGCGTGGCATGAGGACACAGCCGCAGGGCTCAGCGGAGGTGGAGAGCAGCACAGGGGTCTGGCAGGGAGGAGCACTGACGGGTTAGCTGCAGTGCCAGTCCTGGGATGGCCTCTTCCCCACGACTCTAGGCAGTGCTTCTCTATCTTAGGCTTTTCTTTCAAAATCAAGTTTGCATTTTAAATGAAAACAGAGGCAATCGCCTTCAAAATATACTCTTAAAGATGATTGTACTTTTGAGGCAGTATCCTTTTAGTATATTCTGTACACTGAATCTGTTTTGTTTTTGCTTGACTTGTTGATGGTGAATTAGTTAAACAAAGGGAAGGAGTATCCATTCCTTCTTTTCTTGCACAAGGTAGGGGTTTATATTCAGGAAGTAGAACTTGAAACATGCAATTTTGCATGACTTGATCCAAGTCATTATTATAATTAGTTTTGTGGAATATTAAAGAAGGCGAGAGAAAGCGGGAAGAGGAGAGTGCAGCCTTCGAAAAGCTGTGCCCCCCGATAGATGTGGAGTCTTCAGTTGTACTTTGCATTGTGGTCTGGACCTCAAGGGGGCACTTTTGTTGCTGAGCCACACTGAAAGTGTCATGAAAATGGTTTCTTTTTTCCCCTGTGACTCCTGGCCAGTCACCTGGCTGTTTATTATGTGTTCTGCCGTGATCATTAATGTTTGAAAAGCAGTTTTTCAACTTAGGACTTCTTGTCAATAAGTTCGTGGAAGGGGGTTTGATGGAATACATCTTAGTTCGTGTTTTGAAGGTCCCCACCCTCTTCTGTTGCTTCTGCTCCAGGTTGATTTCCTTTTCCTAAAGTCTGCTTCTCCCCATCTCCTCTTCTGGGTCTTCAGAGCCCTGCACTTCTCAACAGTGTATCTTTGTTTTCTGGGTCTTACAAAGCACAATGGCAGAATGTTCAAGAGACAATTCAAAGTAAAAATGGGAGGCGATTGTTAGAAGGAACACCTAGAAACCTACCGTATGAGAGGTCATGGCAATTGCAGCACGACAGAGGAAGAAAGGTCTTAAGGTTTTGTTCTGATGCGAACGGGAGCTGTCTGGGCTGAGAGATTCACCTGAGCCCTTCCAGGCCATCTGTTCAAAGTTGCACAAGGGTGGGAGACGGGGGAAGACTTGGTCAACCGTCTCATTTGTTTCTACCATCATCTCCATGTCCGTCTTTAATTATAAGAGGGTAAATCTTAAAAGTTGAAAAGGTATATTAAGTAACGATTGTTGTGGGGAAAATCCTACTTTTAATGTTTTATATATTTTTTTCAGAAGCTTGATTGTAAAGAGTGTTAACTCTTCAAGGAAAAATATTAAAAATATTTTTTAAAGAAAATGAAGGCCCAGATGGACGAGGCCCCCACCTGTAATGCCAAGGTGAGCTCATCTCCAGGTACCCCAATGACCTGAGGTGCCTGTAAAAGACGCCGCTGTCTCGGTGCTTGGCTAGGAGCAAGCTAGGACATGGAGAACAGGGATAGACCCACCTGAAAATCCGGACCTGCTTCTTCATGGATGAAGGAATGTGCACCCAGGAGGCCAGGACCCGTGGTCACCTGCATGAAGGGTTTGAGGTGGTGCCGCACATTCCAGAAGGTGATGTGGTCTCAGATGATGCCCATGGGCACTGTAAGGGTGGGTCCAGGACTGCAGCTGGCTGGGCTGTTTATTCTGCAGGCAGACATGCCCTGGGGGTCAGTCTGAAGAGCAGCTCAGAGGTGATCAAGTTCCATTTTCAAAAACAAAACAAAAAAGTGAAGACAGACCAACACCCAGTAAGCATGATATGACCAGGACTGCCACTTCCGGAGCACCCTGGGAGTCAAGACCAAAGATCACCAGCAGCCTCTGATTTGAACTTCAGATTGGAGCTGGAGGCTAAGCATTCTCAGCCTGCTCTAAAGCTGGACAGGCTTCCTGATGCCAGAGCTGGCTGCTGGACCTGTGGACGCACCACAGGAGGCTGAGCCTCCTCCCACAGCGGGGAGGTGGTGCCCAGGTAAAAGACACGCGTCCTGAGAGAAACCCCTCGACCCATCACTCATCACAGAGGGGCTGGGGGAACAGCTCCTAATATTCTCTCGAGCAGTGATAACATATGATTTCCTAGGTCAATCTTGATTTCAGAAATGTTAAAAATAAATGGGCATGGAAGACTTGTAATTTGAGAATAAGACTTGAAAACAAGTGAAAAGCAGTGAGAACAGATTTTGGTGCTGCCTAGACTTTTTTCATTGACTGCCCACATTTAGCCTTGAAAGTAAGCAAGCTTATATAGCTGGTGCCGTTCAATCATTTCACATGAAAGTGTTAAGTATATTTTGTATAGAAATGCGTGTGAAAGATATTATGACAAAGGAAAACAAGCCTACTTGAGGATTCTTAAGAAAAGAAAAAGGGTTGTTACTGAGATGTCCGTGGTAACAAAAAGTGGCCATATCCTCTTGCCTGAGGCTGAGACAAGACATGTGGGGCAGCCCCACTGCATCTACCTCACCCACCTTCCGGTGAACCAGGTGGGGAAGTCCTCCTCCTGAAGTGGGTGCACACAGACTCTCCTCACAGCTCAGAGAAAAGGCTGCTTCTGCCCACATGTGGCTTGGCAATCCAGGGCACCTGCTTGGGGAATAAAAAGTCATCCTCAGAGGTGCTTCCATGGTGGCCTCTGGCAGAATGTCACCTTCTCAAGTGCAGGACTCCATATCCCCTTTCTGAGCCACTGGCTGAGTCGGGTGCTGTTGTATGAGTGGGGAATAGAAGCAAAGACGTTGTTAACACCTGCTTTGAAAGATGCTTCCTATTTAGAATGATCTCAGGTCTATCTGACGCTCAAGACACCTTAAGTCAAGAGGAGACAATGCTGCATGCTGAACCAGGGTCAGGCAGGTACATGCATGCATTGCAAGGCTGTGAGGGAATCCGTGAGGGAGATGAGAGGATGGAAACTAGGGGTCAAAAGAGGATGCACCAACATGAAGGGAAACGTTGACTGTGACCCCCCAGTGTCAAGAGAAACACATGAGCAGGCTGGAGAGGAGCCCAAGGTGAAGCTTATTCTGGGAAAAGAGAATGTAAGGGTTGACTTTTACTAAAGATTCAGCTCTGAATGGAGCCCAGATCTCATAGGGTCGCTTGTCATGCATCTACGTCTCCAAGACATGCTAGAAATGATGGGAACTTGTTACACTCAGACATGTGACCTGGATACTCTGAGTTCTAATTCTATTCTCTTAAGGGCTGCAGACATGCCTTTGTCTTGTCTCCTAATCTTCTTTCTGTTTACGAAAGGACAACACCAGAGCCACTGTCGAAATGGTGAGGATGGGATCTTGTCTTGTGAATTCCACCATAATGCTAACATAGCCCAGACCTTTGCTTTCTGTCTCCAATTCCATGACTTCTTAATGAGAAACTTGTTAAAATATGATTTTATTTCCAAAATTTAATTGCAGGTGAGACGCAATACTTCTTAAATACTGTTTCTACCATCTCTTTCTCCTCTTGTCCTTTTGCTTCCACTAAAATCTAGGAATAGCTAAGCATAATTACATGAGAAGTCATGCTTGGCTTAACTGCATGCAGGAGAGGAGGAACTGGAAAAGAAAGAGAGCATTCCATTAAGAGAGGACAAAACAACACAGAGAGAGAGAGACAGGGACAAGAGACAGGAACAATGGAAACACCATTCTTCACATCTTCACACTTTTCAACACTGGCTTCCTCAGCCTATGAGATACCACACCATTGACAGAGAATAAAGGGAGGTCTAGAATTGCCGAGGTTTGCTAAAGTTCACACTGTTCACCAGTCATTGAATGCAAGACCCAGGCATGCAAGCTCGTGCTGTCAACAGGGGGAAAGGAGGGGTGGCAAAGACACTTGGTGGTGTCTCTAGCAGCTGCAGGAAAGGAGCTGCAGATGAAGAGAAAAGGCAAGAGAAGGGAGAAGACTGCTGAGAGGGGCGAGTGAAGCTGGCTCTCCATGGAAACTGGCCTCCCTAGTCTCCAAGGCACGTTGTTTGCTTTATTGTTTCATCTGTGGAATCTAGGAGAATCAAGGTTCTGCCTGCGAATTCTAGACACTTGGGTTGATTTTACAATTTTCTCCTTTTTTTTTTTTTTTTTTTTTGAGACGGAGTCTCGCTCTGTCGCCCAGGCTGGAGTGCAGTGGCGCGATCTCGGCTCAGCAAGCTCCGCCTCCCGGGTTCCCACCATTCTCCTGCCTCAACCTCCCGAGTAGCTGGGACTATAGGTGCCCGCCACCTCGCCCGGCTAGTTTTTTGTATTTTTTAGTAGAGACGGGGTTTCACCGGGTTAGCCAGGATGGTCTCGATCTCCTGACCTCGTGATCCGCCCGTCTCGGCCTCCCAAAGTGCTGGGATTACAGGCGTGAGCCACCGCCCCCGGCCACAATTTTCTACTTTTAAGGGAATCAGATCAGATTCCCTCTTGTACCAGAGTCTATACAGTTGTAATTTAGTCCCAGATGCTTGAGGAGTGCCTAAGAGATTGTGTATCTTTGCGTCTTAGGATTGGACTTCCATATACTTATCTTAGAGACAAGTATATTGAGAGCAAGAAAGAAGAAAATCAAACTAACTGGCATTTATACAAGCATTTAAAGTATATGTTTGGAAGCACTTCCGCACATTTAACTCCCATGAGAGATTTTTACATGAATTCCTCCAGGTATTTCCCTGACTGTAGCCAGATGATGATCTCCTTTCCCAGAATTTCCGGATACGCATTAAATGTAGGACTACTACTTTTATCACAGAACTGTGATAACAAGTTTAGTTAGCAAAATACTACCAACACGTATTCATTAAATCATTAATTAATTCATTCAGCAGATATGGCTTCTAAGTGCCAGGCACTATTTTAGATCCTGGGTAGCAGTGAGCAAGACAAACGGAACTGTCTTCCCTCACAGACCTGCTGTTCCAGTGAGTGAGACAGACGATGATCATGGTAAATAGGAACACAGTGAATCAGAAAGTGCTCTGTGCTATGAGGCACAGTGATGCGCAGCAGGGAGAGCAGTGTAGGGGTGGTGGTGCTATTTCAGATGGGCTGGCCAGCCAGACTCATTGAGCAGCGACATTCAGTAAAGACAAAAGGAAAGTGGGAGAGGGAGACAGGAGAGTACTTTGGAGTGGGACTTGCCGAGGTTTGCTAAAGTCGACAGAGTTCACCAGTCGTTGAATGCAGGACGCAGGCACACAAGCCCATGCCGTCAACAGGGGGAAAGGAGGGGTGGAATCAGATCGGATTCCCTCCCGTACCAGAGTGTATACAGTTGTAACAGGGAGGTCTGCTTCCACAGGGAGCCAACTTCACTTGCACATCTTGCACATCTCAAGCATCCTCTCCCTTCTCTTGCCTTCCCTATTCTCCATCTGCAGCTCCTTTCCTGCAGCTGCTAGAGACACCACCATGTGCAAGTGCAAGCCTGGCTACTGAAGTGCAGGAGTGGCCACTGTGCCTGGAGCAGCGTGCCTCATTGGGGGATGTGGTCAGAATGGACGTGGAGGCCACACTGCAGGAGGTCTTGGGCGTGACTGTGAGGGACTGGGTCTTGATTCTGCATCAGTGAGGTGCTGCTGGAGAACTCTCTACAGAGAAGTGTCATTATGTAACATTCTTTTTAATATTTAAAACTTTTCTTTTGGATTAATTTCAGATTTACAGAAAAGTTACAAAACGAGGTATGGAGAGTTACTATAAACCCTTCACCTGGCTTCCTTTAATGTACATATTTTACATAAGCACAGTACATTTTTCAAAACTAAGAAATTAACGTTGGTTATGACTGACTTAATTACAGATGTTGAGGTTTTACTAGCTATTTCACTAGTGTCTCTTTTTTGTTCTCTTGTCTATTTGAAATATCACATTGTATTCAGTGCCATGTGTTTTCAGCAGGGTCACTGAAACTGCTCTGTGGGTAGAGGGAGACTATTTATGGGCTTTAGGAATAGACTTAACAAAGACAATGTTGGTTTGGCCCAAAGTGGGAGCTTGGGTCAAGGATTCTAAATACATTTTGAAGATGAGACAACAGCATTGGGGAGAGAGAGGAGTCGTGTGTGTGTGGCCTGAGCACCTCACAGAATGGAGCTGCCATTTACAGAGATGGGGAAGACCGAGAGGACCAGATTTGTAAAGGGTGCCAGGCACTCAGGTTGGGGGTTGGGGGAGGTTTGGGATGCACTGCCTGCTAAACATTGAGTCTGGCAGAGGCTGGACACAGACGGAGAGCCTTGGCCTTGGGTGAATCCAGCCTTTGCAGACCCATCCAACTGACACAGACCCATGCATGCCACGGCCCTCCTTGGATTTACTGCTCGTCATTTAATATGGCTTCACCAGCAAGTGACAGGACTTGCTTACACAAACTGGCTTGACCAAGAAATGCCCTCACCTCACGTAACGGGAACTGGAGAGACTGGACAGCATTCCCGGGTGCCCACAGGTCATTTCCTGTTACCCGATTTGCTGCCTCAGTGTTCCTACCCGGCAGGTGGAGCTGGTCAGTTTGCAGGGGCAGATGGCTGCCGGCAGCAGTCGGGGCATAGCCTTTTCTTCACTTTAGAGTGGAGTAGGAGGGAGAGGCAAGTCCCCATGGTGTCCTCTCCAGGCCAGCATGACTGGGGTCCATCGGCATAGTGACTTCAGAGGCCTAATGCCGTGTGCTTGAGCCAGGGGCTCTCAGCCAGGACAGGTCTGCCCCCTGGGTACACTTGGCCTTGCTGGCAGACATTTGGGTCGTCAGAATTGATTCTGGAAAACATTGTGGGATGCTGCTAAACATCCTCCCATGCATCGGACAGCCTGACCACTGACCAGAGATGAGGTGCACCCACCTTTTGACAGGCCTTTCCTGGTACTGTGAACACTTGCGTGTCAGTGGTCCCCAGACTGGCTGGGCCAAGTTTCCCAGGCCTGCTCTTTATTCCGCCCTAAGATTGGTCCCTGTACAAGTGCTGTGTCCATTTCCACTTCCAAGGCAGTGGAAAGATGCCCTCAGATCCATCAGAGAAAAAAAGTGTGTATCTGTGTTTTGAAGCCTCACATTCCTTTTTAGTTTCTATTCTGGAAAGTGCAAGAGAAAGAAGGTGATTTTCAGCTCTGAGGGTATCTATGGAAGTCCCCACACCGATTCTTTCCTAGGGACCCAATCATAACCCTCCAGGCTTACTGTGGATTCAATCCTACTGTGAGTTCTCCTAAAATGGGAAGCCAGCATTGTTTACCTTTGTGCCCTGGTGCCCAGGAACGTGTTTGGCATGTGGTGGGCAGCTAGGCTGTTCAACTGACTCTTTTACTTCTGCAGTATGGTTTATGTGGCATGAAGCCTGCAGTGTTTCATTTCTGGAGCAATATTGGAATCCAAGGCCTAGTCCATTGGTGGGCACACCATGGAGACATGAGAGTGACTGCTGACTGATGTCCAGATGCCATTGGATGGAAGCCCATATTGACCTGAGTCACCTGAACAGCTCATCTGAGTCTCCACATCTGCAAAATATTATCACACATTCGGGACCATATGCCCCTGTTGGATCATTTTAATCTTTGTTTAACTTTCTCATTATTAACTTTATTTTCTGCTTCACTGCAGGCATAGCAGTCCTACATCCATCTAAAATGAAGGAAACTGTTTTGGAAACATTTTTACCTTGGTTTCTCCTAAAGCAAGTTGGACTCTCTGTGATGCTATCTTGCATGCTGCTGAAGTCAGTTTCCAGTGGTGTAATTTTCCTGTTAACTTAAAAAGAGAAACTCAGCACTACATGTCCCTCTGGGCTTCAGACACCTGTTCCTTCCTCCCATGTCCAGAAATATTGGACAATTTCTCTCCAAGCATCAAGAGAAATAACGTGATGGGAACTTATTTCAATTTTGAGAGAATCTGAGTTTGTAGGACTAACACAATGATCAATACCAGTTTGACAGTGGAAGGGTGTTAACATCTATTTCTTTTCTTATGATTTTATGAATCTTTTGTCTTTCATTTCTTAAGAATTCTAACTACACTGCTTGATATCATACAATAACAATTTTTCTGAAAACTGAGAACTGAGATTCTGTTTAGTTAAAACTTCTAAAATCAGTTGTAAATGTGGGTATAGTCTGAATCATAATCAATGCAATTCTGACAGAAGAGAAGGATGTAAGAGGATACAGTGGGCAGCAGGGAAGACTTCAGGAGACTTCAGGTGGATCTCCGTGTTTCATGAACAAATCTCAGGTTTCCAAGAAATAGGAAGACGATTGTCCCAAGGTTTATGGATCTCTTCCTCCCCCACCTCTCTCTCATTTTTAAAAATATAATTGAAAAAGACTTGAGGTGACTCTAAATATTTCTGTTTGTTGCTTACAGTTGTAAAGAAGTTGAACAGCATTTGTCACAGGTGGCAGGGACTGTACAGGAAGGGAGGATGTGCAGAAGGACCGTGATCATGGGCAGCAGCGCCAAGCTCCAGAGGAAAAGAAACAAGCAGACCTGCTTAAAATTCCTAAAAGGAGAAAAATCATGCATATCTCAGGGTACACAGGACAAGCATTGTCATTAGCTCATTCGGCAACAAAATTCACTTCTTGTATGATTCCATTTCCATTGCTTCATTTTTGTTCAAAGTTGAAAAAATCTGGTGTCCCTAAGCACGAAATGGAGTAGGCTTGCGACTCTGTGGATCTTATGATACTGACACCAGTCCTTCTTCTTCCTTTGACTGTGAAGAACACTGACACGTTATTAGGATGTTGTTGGTACCTGTGAGCCTGACGGGACAGCAAAGACATTGGGAAGGAGTTCCTGACGCTCAAGATATCACACACACATGCTCACTGGAAATTCTTTAAAAGGGGCTTTGATGTAAACATTAGAATTGCCATTTAAAGTGCAATAACACAGGAATATTTTTCTAAGAGACTTAGTTAAGTGTATGCTAAATTAATTGCATAAAATGTAAAATTCTGAGTGCGGGTATTTATGTAAAATTTCCAGTGCTAAAAGTTTTGGGGTGATACTGGGAAGACACAGTGAAACCTGGTGTAATTTCTCTCAGTAAAGAAAGTTGGGTTCCAACCAAAGGAGACAGGAATGCATGCAGATAGTGGTTAGACACTGAGAGGAGAGGCAAGGCTCAGTGTGGTCAGAGGCAAAGTGGAGGCAGGCTCAGGGCTGCAGATGGGACTGCTGGTGTTCTAGAGACAACTGCTTACTTTCTAGTTCAGCTGTCTAGAAACCTGTCCTGGACCTGGAAACAGGATGCATCTGGAGTAAAGGCTGCTTTCAAATTTAGCTCCCACAGCAAGGTGGCATCATTGTAGATCTCGACGCAGGTAGCCCCTGGGGCCACTTTTAAGTTCCCTTCCGATGTGTTGTCCTTTTTGGGACAGGTGAATAAAGCAATCAGAATTGCTGCAAATGCCCCTGGGTTGAATGAGAGATCCATTCAATTCAATCACCATCATTTTCCTCAATAATGAAGACACCAAATTATGACTTTTCTTTTCATTACCTACATGTCTTTTCATTACCTACATCTATGGGAAATTAATTGATAGAGCTAGGTACAATAAACAGAAAATTGAGAAAAAACTGGGGAGAAAATTTAACAGCCAGGCCCCAAACCAAAGAAATATCTTCCACAAACTGTGGTTCTGTTCTGTGCAAATATTGTAGACTTTTACATATTTTGGTTGATAAAATATGCTGAATGAGACACCCTCACATTTGGGTAAACCAACTACATTATACAAATAAAGTTTTGGAATTATCTTTGTGCACTGCGACTAATAATAGGAAAAGAAAAATGGGGGTTGAAAGGAAATACTCTTATTTACCTTGCGAGTTTTTTTGGTGCTTGAAATATTTCCTCGATGTTCTTTATAAGATGTTAGAAAATCTGTATGTCCAATTTAATTATATTTTGATCTTGTTTTTTGGTTGTTATGAGGATCTGGGTTTGGAGACCAAAGCACTCCAGGAAGGCAAGCATGTGAATGCTTGTGAGCTCACTGTCTTCTTGATATTTATTCTCCAACCAGTTTTATTAACCATCGGATTACAGAAACAGGAAAGCCAAAAAGTCTCCAAGGGACTTCACTTCCAGTTCCAGTTCTTACCTATTCTTTGTAGAATAGGGCTTTGCAGCCTGTCTCCTAACCAGCGTCCTCACCTGGTGCTCAGAACCTCATGCTGTCCAAAGTAGGACCCTTGACAACATTTCAAAGACCCGAGTGACTCTGGCTGTTTCTCTGAAAACAGTACATAGAAGCCTTCCAGAAAATGGCCCTTAATAACTTGGCATAAACTCAACTCAACTAGGGACCTCTCTACCTCTTCACCAGGGTCAGCACTGTTAGGGAACCTTAGCCAGTTCTGATCCAAGAAAGGAGACTGCTGAGGACAGTCCCCTTCAGCTGAGCATTTAAACTCCGCCATCCAGAGCTGTCCACCAAAAGGCAAAATGACTGCTCCTCCCTCAACTTCTTCCTTTAGGATATTGTGTATTTTTCTATCCTTGGTTCTTTCTGGAGTAACCCCAACAAGGTGTTCCACATTTCAACTATAAATTTCATTTTCGTGTTACAGGACTGAAACTATTTTTATTTTAACTGAAAATTTTAGTGAAATAATTACAGATTTTAGCCATTCTGATAGGCGACACATCACTATGATTTTCATTTTCATTTCCCTGAGAGCTAATGAGGCTACATCTTTTTAGATGTGCTTTTTTTTAACCACTTATAAATCTGCTTTAGGGATATGTGTGTTCATGTCTTTTACCCATTGTCTAACTGGATTGTTTGACTTTTTACCATTGAGTTTTAGGAATTTGTTGCATATTCTAGATACTTTTTCTTTGTTGGCTATGTGCAAATATTTTCTCCCAGTCTGTAGCTTATCATTTTATTCCTTTCATAAGGGTTTTTGTAAACAAAAGCTTTAAATTTTGATGTGGTCCTATTTATCACATTTTTTTTTGTTATGGATTATGTTGACTTTCCACCTAGTAGTTTATCAGTTGCTAAGTGAGGTTTTGAAGTCTCCAACTAGAGTTGTGGATTTATTAATTTCTCCTGTCAGCTCTATGGTTTTTGCTTTACAAGTCTTAAAGTTTTTATTTTATGTGTGTCCATGTTTATAATTGTTAAGTCTTCCTGATGAATTGATCCTTTCATCCTTATTAATGTCTCTCTCTGCCTCTAGTTTTCTTTGCTCTGAAGTCTACTTTATTAAATATTAATATAGTAACTCCTGATTTTTAAAAATTAATGTTTATATGGCACATGTCTTTCCATCCTTTGCTTTTAACCTACCTATATTATTGGATTATATTTTCTTTTAAGTAGTATGTAATTGGGACTTGTATCTGTATCTACTCTGATAATCTTTGTCTTTTAATTGGCATATTAGATCATTTATATTTAAGGTAATTATTTATTTGTTGGTAGTTAAATTCATCATTCCATTTTGTATTTTCTCTTTATTTCTGCTGGTTTCTCTTCTCCTGCTTATTTTGTATTGCCTTCTTGTGAGTTAAATTTTTTCCAGGATTCTATCTTGATTTGTTTATACTGCTTGTTTATAAAACTGCATCTCTGTTTGGTTTTAATACTGGTTTCTGTGGTGGTTACTATATACATATGTGACTTACAACAGTTTATTGGTGTCAGCATCTTACTATTTCAAATGAAATGTGGAGACTTCACTTTCGTATTAGACCCTTTACCATCCCCACTTTTACATATCACTGCTTTGACTATCAGATGTTGCTATATGTTTTGTTCTAGTCATAACTTATGATTTATAAACTCACAAGAAAAAGGATAGCTCATGTTATGTACCCGTATTTTTCATCTTTCCATTGTTCCTTATTCCTTTCTCATTCTCCAAGATTGTTTCTGTCATCATTTCCTCTGTGTTTGAAGAGCTTCCTTTAGCCATTCATTAAGGTTAGGTCTAGTAACAACAAATCCTTGTTTTATTTATCTGAGAATGCTTTTATTTTCCTTTAATTCCTAAAAGATCGTTTTCTCATGTATAGAATTAGAATTTCACAACTCTTTTCTTGAGCACAAAAATACTGTCACCTCCTTCTGACTGTCATGGTTTCAATGAGAAATCTACTATCATTCTACTTTGTGTTCTCCTACAGGAATGTGTCATTTTCCTCTAGCTTCTTCCAATATTTGACTTTTGATTTTAGTTTTCAAAAGTTTAATTATGATGTGTTTGGTATGTATTTCATTGGGTTTATACTGTTTGGGACTTGTTCAGCTTCTTGGATATGTAGGTTTGTGTCTTTCACCCATTTGTGAAGTTTTCAGTTATTGTTTATTCATATACTCTTTCAGTTACAGTTTTCTTATTCTCTTTCTGATAATCTGATAATATAAAATGTCAGATTTTTCTTATTTTCACTCAGCTATCAAAGACTATATTCATTTATTTGTTCTTTTTTTCTGTTGTTCAAGTTGGGTGAATTCTTTGTTACTTCCTTAAGTTCACTGATTATGTACTCTATGATTCCTACTCTGTTGTTTAAGCTGTCTAGCAAATTTTAATTTTTTATTGTATTTTTCACTTTATAATTTCCATCTGATTATTTTTATAGCTTCTATTTCTTTGTGCGCTCTCATATATTTTCATTTGTTTCAAGAGAATGTGTAGGTGACTATTGAAGCATTTTTACAATGCTTTTTTTAAACCTTGTTGGACAATTTCAACATTGGATTAATACCACTGTTGACATCAGTTTATTGGCTTTTTTCATTCAAGTTGTGAATCTCCTAGTTCTTGGTATAACAGGTGATTTTCAGTTGTATACTGAGCATTTTGTCTATTATATTAGAAATCTCTGAGCCCTATTTAAATCTTATATTTTAGCAGGAAGTCACCCAGTTTAGGTTCAGTACACAAGTCTTGGGTATTTTTGTGGACTGTGGTTCCAATGGCAGCTTAATTTTTAGAGTCTTTGTTGTGTTGTTTGGTCTGCGTGGTTTTTCTGGTTCCCTGGGGGCTCCCATTGGTAGCTGCTGGTGTGGCCTGTGCAGCGGGAAAGGCTTCCCCAGGCCAGCCACCAGGAGGCTGTTGGTGGGAGAAGTATGTGGTGGGATCCATGTGCCTGTGTCCTGGGCTGCCCAAGTGCCTCTGGTCAGGGCAGGAGAATCCCAGGCCTTTGGCAACAGTCTCTCTGAGCAGCTACTTGCTGTGGCAGGCCCCTTTTCTGGTTCTACCTCTCACTCCTGTGTGTCTTAGCAGGGAAGGGGCATCTCAGGGTTAGTGGTGAGTAGACTCCTGGGCACTGATTTCTGGTGGGGCTCTGATGGGCCCCTGTCACTGGCTCCCCCGGTGCTGTTGGAGGATCTCTGCTCCATCTGGAGGATGAGCCATCTGAGGACCTGCTGGTGCTGGATTGGGGTGGAAACCATGACTGGTGGCCGTCCTTGCTGGGTGGGGATTGAGACCTGGCACTGTGCTGCTCCTCTTGGATCTTGGACACACTTGCCTTCCCCTCGTCCCAGAGTCCTCCTGAGGTCACCTTGAGTGCCATCCTGGGTTCACAGTTGTGCTTAGTGGCAGGTGCAAGAATGGGTCTATTCATTATTTGGCATCAGAAGTCTGAAAAGATACATTAATACTTTAATGTCTACATTCGACACTCACCTAGAGGAGATTCTACATCTTTCCAAAGCTCTTCAATCTGTCTGTCACTTGCATCTCTAGTTTGCTGCCTCATTTCACTTGTGTCACTTCTCCTGAGTCCACAGTAACAGCTGCAAACATGAACTCCGTCTGTTCCAATGGTGCCCTCGGTCTCTCCTCCTCACTGCCTCACACTACTCCAGAACCTTCCCATACTTTCTGCTGAAACCATCGCATGTGGCCAATGCCATGGGGGTGCCTTTCACCTCTTTTCAACTCTATACTCAGCTGCCTAAAATTCCCCCAAAATGTTGTTTAATCTGTTTTTCTCTACCAGTAGGTGGTTCATTCTTTACCTTTTTGCCCTGGTTAATTGTGATTCACCCTTACAAACTGAGCTTGGCGTAACCTCTCCAAAGCAGACTTCCCAAATCCCTCCATGTTGGTGAGGTGCTATTTTGGGGGACTTTCCTGTGCCTTACCTACTTTTCTGTTTCCAACCTCTGTTGACATGATCATTTCCCATGGAGCAGGCTCTGTATTGATCACCCCCATTGTTGCAACTGGCTCACTTCCTCAGACTGCAGACCTTCAGAGGGCAGAAATTATGATGTATCTGTTTTTTCTATCCCCAGAATCTCTCAAATGTTAGATACTCATTGTTGGCTGAATGGCTAAATGGATGAATATCATCTCTTATTTATTTATTTATTCTTCCTTTTCTGATTTCTAATTCTGAATAAAGAATTTAAGACAAGAGGGAAACGTAATTACATTCTGTAAACCAATTTTTCCTCAGGAACTTAATTCAGGGAATATATTTCCTGAATATTTATGTCCATTTACACACAACAAGCAATGTTTACACAGATCAAATAGAAAATCTGGATTTGAAGGAGGAAGCTTCTTGGGACAATGCATTCTAAGAAGAAATGGAATCTGTGAAGAGCAAATCCACGCATCAGAGGTGATCAGTGGCATGAGTTAACTCTGTTTACTCAGCAACACTGGCTGAACATCTTGGCACAGTGGAGGTTAGAGAGAAAAGACATTTTGTCCAATGATATTTTTAATGACTAAGTTAACTTTAAACAAGTTTTACAGTCACATAGTCCAAATATACATAAAGTTAGGTTAGTTTTCCAGCACTTCATGTAAATTATGCTCACGGATCTAAGAAGCCAGTTCTTATTGAAGAAATAGCTAAGCAATGCAATAAAATAAAGTTCCTCTCATTCAAAAATACGTTTACATAATGAAGCTGAGTGATCTTTCTTTTTCTCTAATAAGTCAAGGAACAATGATTTGCATTTCCTCTGTCATTCCATTTATCTAAGAAAATATTCTGGAAAATCACCAGAGCACTTCTAGAGGCTTCATCTGAATACAATCAAGAGCTTGATTGGTCCATAGGATGCTGAGAAAAAAAATCTGAGATCAGTCTCTTTTAGAAGTTCATCATCATCAGCTTTCATGGGCCATTAAGTTCTCCCTGACCTCCTGAGGTTGCACGCCTGAGGGAAGTGCGATTTAAGCAGGCTGGGGGCCCTACTCACACTGCAATAAGAACACGGGCTCTGGACCCTGCAGACCCAGTTCAGAGCCAGGTTCTGTGGCTGCACACAAGGCGACTCTGCCCACCTATGACCTCATCCCGCACACTCTAATCTATAAGTCGAGGGTCGCACAACTCAACTCTTGGCTGTCCCCTAACCATGAGCAGGAAGCTCACCTCACCTTCCCTGCACAGCCTTGGACTCAGAGTCAAGCGTCCTCCCTGCTCTGTGGTCCTCCCTCCTCTGTGTCCCTCACCATGACTGCAGCTCTCCCAGAGCACCTGTCTCTCCAGCAGATCATCGTCAGTTTCCTTAGGTGTGGTGGGGTGGGATGGGGCGTTTTTCTCATGAGCTCCCTATGTTGGTACCTCAGCCCCACCCCCAAACCGCAGGAGGGACAAGGCAGTCCCCACCCCCAACCCTGTGTGCATTCTGCAGGCGGGTCCCTCTGGATGCTCCAGTTCTGTCTTGGAATGGGACGAGGCCGCACTCCCAGGGCCAGGGTGTGCAAGTGCGTCTGAAACAGGGGTTGGGAAGAAGCCGCACTGAGGGGCACAACAACCATGTGTAATGCTTCCTGGCTGAAATCTGCACTCAACAAGAAGTCGCTCTTAGAGTATTAGGCTGCTGCCTTGATGTCAGGCGCGCGCGCACACACACACACACACGCACGATTTCTAGAAGCAGGTTTGACTGGCGTGCATGTGCATAAACCCGGGTGGCCGCTCATCAGGAGGGATGAGGAGAGGAGGGCTCGCGGAAGAGCAGCGAGGGACACAGGCGCACAGAACAGAGGGGAGCAATGAGCAGGCAGCACCCCCGGGCAGGGATTAAAAGGGCACGAAGAAAAGCGAAGGTGCGAGGGGAGGACCGACTGGCGGCCAGCGTCCGGGAGGGGCAGGCAAAGGCTCGCCTCGAAGTGCCTTTCCGCTTAGGTAGAATTTCCATGCCTCCCTCTCCCTCCACCCTGCTGCGTGAACATTTTCCTGGCCTGCTCAGGAGGGAAAGCGGCTTTAAAAGGCATTAACTGTAGCCCTCACACATGGGCATTAACGTGTAGCCCGTGTCACACTTCACTGAGAAGGACGCAGGGGGCCCCAGGCTGTCGTGGCATCTGCAGGTTTTTGAGGGGACGTTCTTGGACAGAGCTAACACTTTGTCTCCGGAGCAAAGTGGGATGGGATCCGGGGCTCTGGGCTATGTGATTCTCGCAGGGGGAATGGGAAGCTGCTCTGAGGCCCCCTCGAGCGTCCTGCCCCTGGAACTCGCTCTGCCGAATCGTGCTGTGCGCTGAACGCTGCACAGGCTGCGCCCACGGCCTCCAGCCCTGCCTCGCGGGTTCGCGGTGCTTTCTTTTCAGAGCCAAGAATGTGACACATAAAATGAAACAGCTTTTAAAATAGGCACTTAAAAACCATATATGCTTTGTACCTGGTTCCACAGTCAAAGGTGGCTATGCCATTGTGGTTTTAACCCGGTCTGGCCAAGCCTGGGATTTGAAGGTTACAGCTGTCAACCCCATCTAATACAATCCTGAGGGATGGCAAAGTTCGGCCAGAGAGCTCTCCGTTCGTTCAAGGAGAGCAGTGCTCAAATAAGAGGCACACAGACGTAGGTTAACTGGTGGGATCACCCCCAAGGAAAGAAGGTTTTCTGCAGAGGAATTGGAGTGTAGAGAACAAAGATACTGGTCTCAGACCTTCTCCTAACTTGCTCCATGGCTTTGGTAGTTCCTGGAAGTTTTCTGGGCCTCTGTTTCCTCCTCTGCAAGCGTGAGTGAGTCAGACGACAGGCACCATCAGATGCGTGCTGTACCGGAAGGGTGGCTTGCAGGTGAGTAACACGGGAAGTTACTTGTGTTTGTGTGTGCAGGCACAAAAACAATCAGTATTGGGAGAGGTGTCCTCATGGCCTCAGGAAGGCCCCCACCCGTTGTGGGTGGGATTTGCACAGCCAGAATCTGCTCCTGGTTGAGAAAAGCCCTTGCTTTGAATGAGTTTGTTTACCAAGCAAGAAGGACAGCCTTCTTTCCTGCAGCTGTTGGCTTGGCCGATTATCTCTCATGAAATGAAAAAGTATTATGTTAATTTCTGCAGAAATGACGTTCCTCTACTTCCTGTCCTCCCCATGTGGCCCATTAGTATATTTCTTTTTTAAAGATATGAACTATTAAGCCCAGAATTACTAAAACTTTTCTCACCTTTGTTCTTTGGAACTATTGAAAATTCTGCTGAAAGATTATAATTCAATCCTAGTTCTTAAAAAATATGCTTTATTGGCATAATATATAAGGAAATTGCTTATCTTTTTTCTACTCTGTTTTCTCCATGATATTTTCTCTTAGATGTAAATGATTAATTTAAAAGCCACTGAGTTATATGTATTCTCCAAAGTGTAACGGAGAGTGATTTTTTTCCTAGTCCTTTGAGCATAGGAGTTATCATGAAACCTCTGACATTATCTTGTCATCAAACAAGAAATGAGCAATAGTATTCAAGCCACTGTAGGTATAAAACTTTGGAAAATTTGAGATTCAAAGTGGGGAGAGGGTGGTTATTTACAGAATAGTTACTTGCTGCAGACGGTTCTCCATGCTGATGGTTTTATACTGAGCACAAAATGGTATGGAATATGGTATTTACTTTAGGCAGATATGCAGAAAAGGTAAGAAAGGCCTTGATTCAAATCATCGAGCACTCATTGAGTACCTATTGTTTGCTAGGTGTGTCAGTTTGCTATGGGGACACCACAGATAAAGTATCCTCTTTTCAGGGATGGTTCACTTCTTGTTTAGGGTATCATACCTCCAATGACAATAACATAAGACTGTAATCAGACACGGAGTGGAAATTCATCCATGCATTCCATATTTATTGAGCACCTACTTTGTACCAGACACTAAGCTAGCCAATTACAATTCCATATTGTTACGTTGTGTGCATTTTAATATTCAGGAAAGTTTTGATTAGTTGGAAACTCACAACCTTGGTAAACCTTGGAGTGTTCATTGATATGAAAAGCAATAATTGTATGACCTTATCTATCTCCTTAAAATATTTAATAGTATCACCTCCTTTTGTGGTCTCTGTGTGTCCACAGCCCTGCAACTCAGGCAGCTCTGGGGATGCTGGTCCTCACTCCTCAGCCTGCCATGCACTGTCCATTCATCTCTTGTATAATAACACTGAGGGGAAGCATGTGAAACAGGGTGAAGTCGAGACTATGCTGAGAAGGACAGATGTGTGGGGGGAATGGTGGTGACACTAGAAATGCCATTTCTGGTTAAGTAGCTATTTGATGAGAGGGAATGAGAGACTGTCCAGCAGTGGGGTGGAAAGCAGAGAGTAAACATCCACAACCTGGCAAGAGAAGTGCCAAGTATTTGAAGGGTATGAAAGGGATGCATATTTACACTGATCACTTACGAAGGACACTGTTCACCCCAGTGCACCCAGACACTGTTCCCACTGTGAAGCAAGGCTACCAATGAAGCAACAGCCACTCTATCTAATCTAATAGACTCTTCTTCCAAGCTTCCACAGACCCTCAGTGACTCTACGCTGTGGGGATGTATCAGTCAGGATATGCTAAACTTTGATCTAATAGCAAATCATGTGAAAAACTGAATGGCTTAAAACAACAGGGTTTGTTTTTAAATAAAGAGTACAGTTCCAGGGTGGATCAACAAGGGGTCTGGTCATCCCTTCCTGTGGCAACAGAGATTCCTTATTTAGGATGTGAGGTGAGCCATGGGAGAAAGAACTTCCAACTCTGACCTCTAGTTTTATGCTGAGATATAAACTGTGGATTGTGGCTTGAACATCAGTTATCCTAGAAGTCATTTGTAAATGAAGTGTTCCAACTCGAAAATTATCCTCAACACCACATTGAAGCTAGCACAGAAGTAGGTTGATTATTGTCAACTTCCACTGAATCCTATAGAGTAAGGTGACCTTGTCGGGTAGGGAAAACATGTATTTTGCTAATCTTGAAAATACTTTACATTGGACTATATAATAGATGTGTATGTCTGCCTCATATGAATTATTTCAATCTCGCTATTAACATATTCACTAGGTATTCCATAAATATGTAGATACTTAGACACTGTAAACAAGCTTGAGCTTTGTGGGACTCATTAGCTCTTCCTTTCTGCAGTTGGATGCATTTTTACAAAAGAAATTTAAGACTGCAAGGAACAGGTGATCCTTTCCTAGCATTCCTGAAATTTTGCTGCTCCAGGAAATGTAGGACTCCACTAATTACAGAGGAATT
The DNA here is from genome assembly GCF_043159975.1 of Macaca nemestrina. NCBI lineage: Eukaryota > Metazoa > Chordata > Mammalia > Primates > Cercopithecidae > Macaca > Macaca nemestrina. The sequence continues at coordinate 96,621,409 of NC_092132.1, read as the reverse complement.
CTGCATTGCGTGTGGTATTTTTCATAGTTTTGGATTTAGAGGGAATTCCTAACAATTTGCAAACCTATTGATTAATTGCATACTGCTCTTCGGAAAATAAATCCTTACAGAAACACTGCTCATGGTGGTACTGTAGCAGAGACCAAGCATAATACTCATACAGTAAGGTTGTTTTCCTTTAACTTTATTGCTATTAGTCAAGGTGTCCAGTGGTCCAGTTCTCAAATCCTCTCTTGCCCTGGCAGTTCCTCTGGAAATGTCAGTGGGGAGAAGTTCACCCCTGTGCAAATGATCCAGTCCACCAGGCACTTCCTCCTTGCATTGCACTGTTCAAAGTGATTAACTTTGTAAGCTGCAACATGAAAAAGCCTGAACCCAACCGCCAGGCATGTTTGCAGATCATGGCACCAGTCCTAATATATGCTTTTAAATAATGCCCTGCCACAGGGCTCTCAGAAGGGTATGGAGCCAAATAATTCTTAATTCGTATAATTTAAACAGCAGCATGAATGACTAACCACAAAGGAGGAGGGAGAAAGACAGCAGAGGTATTAAGAAAATAATCCAAGCTGAGTTACAAAATCAAATGAGATTCTACTTGTGTGATTGAAATTATCAGCCTTTGAGAGGCTGAATCTCTCGACACCTCTGTTTAATGGGATTTGGAGGGCTCTGGGGCCACATGGACAGACAAGGCTCCTTAGAGCTCAGGGAGGAATGCACCTAAAATACACTTAGTGGAGAACAACTGAGCTACAGGTACAGGAGGGCTAGAAATCCCTAGACATCCCTCGTCCATTGCCTGCCGTCTCCCTCAATGCCCCCCAATGTCATACTAGTCTCTGCAAAACAACAACAACAACAAACTCACTCAAATCTGGCCATATCTATCCCTTGAATAAAATTCCCCTCTGGTCCCTCAAGTTCTCCAGCATAACAAATGCTGGGCACAAGACCCGACCTGCCTGTCTTCTCCATTGCTTCTCCCAGCAGCATCCATGCAGAGCCGGGAAAAGACAAAACCAGCCCTCCTGGACTGTGTCCCGCTGCTCCTTTGCCCCCACCCCTTGGGCACTGTCCTCTGTCACTGTCAGACTCAAGTCAACAATCATCCTCTTAACTCCATCTCAGCAGTGGCTCCTCTGCAGATCTCCTGCTTCTTCTTCAGGCAAGGCTAAGACTTTCCCCTTCTAAGTTCCCCAAAGGACTTGCATGTGCCACCCTGCTAGCCACTATGATGGTGTCATGGTGTCATCACTCTGGCCAGAGCCTTTTCCCACCAAGGCAAGATAGAGAGCAGCTCTGCTCATCAGCAGAGCACTTAAACACTGAAGAAAGGGCACATACCTGTCACCCTTACATATTGCCATTTACTAGCTACTCTAAACCAGATTGCATAGTTCTTTAAACTTCAAACCTGTGACCCTAAGGATTATCTACCTAAATACCTTTCTTTTTTTTTTTGAGATGGAGTCTCATTCTGTCGCCCAGGTTGGAGTGCAATGGTCCAATCTCGGTTCACTGCAGGCTCCGCCTCCCGGGTTCAAGCCATTCTTGTGCCTCAGCCTCCCAAGTAGCTGAGATTAGAGGCACACACCACCACGCCCGGCTAATTTTTGTATTTTTAGTAGAGACAGGGTTTCACCTGTTGGCAAGGCTGGTCTCGAACTCCTGACCTCAAGTAATCCTCCTGCCTCGGCCTCCCAATGTGCTGGAATTAGGGGCATGACCACAATGCCCTGCCTATCTACCTAAATACTTTTAACATTATTTTTTTCATATGGCAAAAGTGAAATGGGCATCACTAAATAAGACTGCACTTGTGGCAGTTCTTTGAAAATCTTAAATTTGGTAAATATTCTTGTTCTTAACATTTTAAATCAAAAGTCCAACATGGAATAGATACATCCTTTGAGAGGTGAGCGGATGGACACCGGAGCCCCGGCACTGGAGCTGCACCTCAGGGGCATGCCGGTGTCTGCCCGCTTGTGGAGCTGCTGCTTAAGGAAGTCCCCGTAAAGGTTTAGCTGTCTATGCTCAAAGCTGCAACCTTCTTGCCTTTACAGCTGGAGAAGGGGGAAGAGGAAAACACAACTGATGCAGTAAATGCTAACATTCTCCCTTTGATTCCTTCAAACTGTCTTTCCTTGATGAAAAAGAAACACTCCATTTCCATTTATCGCTGTTATTCCATCTTCCGGGGTAAGATGGGTGCTCCCGTTCCTCGCGCAGCTGGGGTTCAGCGTGCTTCTGTCTTTTCTGTCAGCTGTGTCTCTTTGATGAGGCCTTCCCCTGGCTCTCTACATCTGTGAGGTCCCATGTTCAGGCCCATATGGCATCTCTGAGAGAGACAGCCTTTCCACTTTGCTCCTTTCTGTAGCGGATATGGCGGGTTGGTGTTAACGGACAGATCTGAATGGAGCCCTTCCATTTCCTTCTATCACTGATCTTGTCCTCCACACTGACATACTCCACCGCCAGACATGCAGAGAGTGGCGGCTTTTTAAAGGTTGCCGGGTGTGGAGACACCAGAACACGAGTCTGTGGGGAAAGGGGCCATGTCTGCTTTCTATTTATATTTCCAGTGTCTGCTGAATAAACTATCAATAAATATTTACTAAAATGAAATGAATCTTTGTAAAAACATAGCTTTTACACAGAAGTTGTTTTAGGAGGCTCCCCGGACCACCTGTCTGTGGGATTGCACACTGGATGTGGAGTCAGCTCTTGCTTGTGCGGTGCTCTTGTATCAGCCCAAACATTTCAAGAGTGGCATTAAAATGAAATCAGTGGTTCAGTGATCATTCAGGTGTTTCAGCATATCTAAACATCCGCTCCTTTTTACCTATTAAAAGAAGAGTGAAGACTAGCTTTAAGACGTGTTTTGTCCACAATGGAGACGTGAGACTATGAGTGCAGCTGCAATTGGCAGGGGCAGGGGCAGCGGCCAGAGTGTTATCATTAGAGTTATCATTAAACATCTGCATCATTAAACCAATGCTTTTAAACTGCGTCCTTTAGAAATGTGTATGTGAAGTCCTAACCCTGAGTACTTCACTACCTCAGAATGTGAGTGTATTTGGAAATAGGGTCATTGCAAAGGTAATTAGTTAAGAAGAGTTCCTGCTGCAGTAAGTGGTCACCAATCCAGCATGGCAGGAGTCCTTATAAAAGTGTGGATTTGGACATTGATGTGCACACGGGAAGAAGCCAGTTGAGAATGGAGGCAGGGGTCGGGGTGACGCTTCTGCAAGCCAAGGAATGCTGTGATGCCAACAAACCACCGGAATCCAGGGGAGAGGCGTGGAGCAGCTTCTCCTTCAGAACTGTTAGGAGGAACCCGTTCTGGATGCATCCTGATCTCAGGCTTCTAGCCACAGAACCATGAGACACACACCCCTGTCACTTCAGCTGCCCAGGTTGAGGCACACTGTTATGGCAGCCCTGGAGAGCTCATACAGCATCCCAGTGAAGACAGCAAGCAGTGTCAGAATCTGGAATTTGGGAGGGAGAGCTGGACTGGGAGGAAATGGGAGTTGCTGCTATATAGCTGGCAGTGAAGGGCCTGAGATCAGATGAGATCACAAGGGAAAGTATCCCTAGGAGTGAAGCATGAGTCCTCAGTGCTGCAGTGTTTATCAGGGAGATGAGCAGTACCCTGCAAAGGAAGAGCCAATGAGGCAGCAGAGAAGCTAGGGCGATACTGTCACCTGCAGGATGAGAGGTCTGGCTTGTCTTCTGCTAGTTGACCTCAAAAGCTAGGGCAATGACTGGTACGCGGTAGGCCTTCAGGAAATAGTTGCCAAATTAGTAAATGACTGTGTTATCCTGTGACCTATGCTGTTGGATGGCAATTATTTTGTTATTTTGTTGGTAGTAGTAGTTATGTTTATAAAACAGCAGCATATATTTAAAAGTATTCATTTTTAAAAGCAGGTGTTTAGGATTCATAACAAGATAACTGACTATTCACAGATTCCTGAAAATCAATGCATTTAAAAGCACTTCTTTGTTGAATAAGCATGTGTTCACATTTGGAAATTCAAACAGTAGAAATTGCTGTAGTGAAATTCTCCCCTTGCTACCAGCAGCCACTATCTATTCAGATGGAACGAATCCAACAAAGGCAGCTGATACCACTGATTAGTGTCTGTGGGTCTCTCCAGAAACGCTTTGTGGATATAGGAGACACATGCACACACACACTCAGCATCCCATCTTCCCTTCTTTAAACACAGATGAAAGCGTTCTACGAGTACTACTATGCACCTTGTCTTTTCCCACTTGACAGTATTTCTTGGAGCTTCTTCCACATGTGTACATAAAGTTTCATTCCTCCCTTCCCACTCCAAATGGTTGCAAAGTATTTTATTTTCAGAATTTAACACAATTTATTGAAACATTCCCTCCCTTTTTTTTTAGATGGAGTCTCCTCTGTTGCCCAGTCTGGAGTGCAGTGGTGCGATTTCAGCTCACTGCAACCTCTGTCTCCTGAGTAGCCAAGACTACAGGCGTATACCACGACGTCGAGCTAATTTTTATATTTTTTGGTAGAGACAGAGTTTCACCATGTTGGCCAGGCTGGTCTCAAACTCCTGACCTCAAGTGATCTGCCTGCCTTGGCCTCCCCAAGTACTGAGATTACAGGCATGAGCCACCACGTCTGGCTGAAATGTTCCCTCTTGATTGGACATTTACATTATTTCCAATATTTTGTGACTACAACCAGTGTTTCTATGAGTAACCTTGACATACTCCATTTCCTACATGTCTGGAAGATGAATTTCTAAAAGTGGAATTTGTGGGTCAGTGGGTATGTTTGTTGTCATTAGGACTGATAGAGTCAGTCATCGCTCTCCAGATGGGTGGGCCAGTTCATGTTCTCACCAGCAAGTGTCTGCTCCTGCATATACTTGCTGAAACTGTGTACCATCAAGCATTTTTATCTTTGTTAATCTCATAGGTAAAAAAATAAATTTCCATGTAGTTTTTATTTGTATGTCTCTCATGAAACTGAGGAGCTTTTCATATGTTTAAGAACCATTTGAATTTTATCTTTAGTCAACCGTTTATATCCTTTTCTCATTTTGCATTATTTTGTAGAATCTTTTTATATGTTATGAAAATTAGTCTTTTCTTTATGGTGTAAATTTCAAATATACTTTTTCTACCTTGTCTTTTGCCTTTTTTAAATCACTAATGTTGTAATTTGATAGTGACTATTTTTATGTAATTGAATTCACCATTTTTTATGGCCTCTAAATTTGTTTCATAGATTTAAAGGTCTTAACTTCTCTGATATGATAAAATAATTATTCCAATGTTTCTCATAGTACTTTTACATTTTTAGTTTTTGTTTGAGTGATTAATCTGTATTATGGTGGTGTTGCTGTGAAGGTGGCATTGTTTCCAATTTGGCTATTCATTTGTCGCAACGTCATTCACTAAATGATCTCCATTTTTCCCCTTCAGTGTGAGAGGATTCCTGTATTATATACAATATTTCCAAACATGTTTAGGCTATGAGTTTTCCATCCTACTCTTTTTGTTTACTGTTACATCAGACTCCTATTAATTTAATTACCATGGCCATATACAATGCTTGTTTTCTGGAAGCATTAGCACCTTCTTTTTTATTTTCTTTTCCAGAATAACTCTTGATATATATATTTTCTTTGATTTTTCTGAGACATTCATTTCACTTAGAAAGTACCTAATACTGTTGGCATTTTTAATGGGAGAAAGTTAAGTTCTAGATTTATTTAAAATGGGTGATCTCATAGAAACATAATCATTTTATACAAATACATATTGCAAAGATTTTCTGTGGATTAGTTTTAGTCTTGGAGAAACAATTGTGACCTTAGGTTTTAGAATGTTCTGTAGTTTCCTCAATACAAATACAAAATTTATTCTCTGTGCTTACCATGATTTCACATGTGTTTCTGTGTGTAAGGATAACATGTATATTATGAAGTGTTTCTATATTCATTCTTCGTGTAGAAATATCTGTGATGTGGATGAAACTTATATCCAGTGTATCAGTAGAGGTGAATACCACCTTATCAAATGTTACCTAAAATATGTAGGGTTCATCTTTCACAAAAAAACCCCATTAAATCAATGAATAAGAATCAAATTTTGGGGAAAAAGTGTTTATATATCCCATGGCTTACTGAATTTCCCATGATCGTCTCAAAAATGGTACATATGTTTATAAATAAAAGGTTTACAATCGCGGGACAATGGATAACACACACACACCTGCAGTCCAAAATATTGTTTTCATGGTAACAAGTCCTGCCTCAGAGATTTTGATCTGTGATTCGCTCAAAATCTGTGATTCAAACGCACCATACCTGTGTAGTCTCCGTGGGGAAAGCATACTACATTTCTTCTAATTAGCCTCACAGAATATTTGGTGGTGTTTCATTCATTTGAATGTGGCATTTTCACGGGTCATTAGAAAACTGAGGCTAATTCAGCACCCTACTTCCTTTCTACTTCCTACTGCTGAAAAAAAGTTACACTTTATGTTTACAAACATCAGCAAGATATTTGTATACAAACTAACTAATAAATGAGAATCAAAGTGTTTCCATAAGGCAATGAGAGAAAGGGAGATAGCTAGGCTTTTGTTTTCACATGATCAACATTTAGCTATAGATACATGACCCAATCAAGTTGACCTTCATTTCAATCTGTAAACTATGGTGGGGCAGGAAGGATAGACACACAGTCCACCCGTTCGGTGGGACAGGTAGGGTGGAGTTGGGCAAGGTCAAAGGAGAGAAGAGGTACCTGGGAGGTTTGTCAAAAACAAAGCTGCCTTGACAGAAATTCACATTAGTAAGTACATGGAAATTGGCAGGGCCTAAATGCTTGCCTCAGGGACTTGAGTAAACATTTGATCTGAATGTGGAAAAAAATTCACTTGTCACGGATTGTGCTGTTTATAATAAAAAAGAAAGTAAGATAATTTCAAGAGCTCATTCAAGTCAAAAGCTAAGGCCTGTGTGCCTGGCATCAAGTGTATTATTCACTGGGTGAGAGTTACAATCTCTCTGCAGATTCAGTTTCATTGCATGATCTGATAGAGAAAATAATCAAGATTGGCAATATTTTTCAAACATATGCCCTTAGTCAACGACTTGGGAGAAGGTGAAACAGAAGAAATGTAGATTGTAATATTTAAATGCATCAAAAAACTATGCATAGGAAATTTATTGATGGGTTTTAATAATATGCTTCCTCTCATCAAAGAAACTATAATTCATTAAACCATTGGTAGCTCATTGATGCAATAAAAAATATCAACTTGACATTGAAGACAGAATAAAATCATTTTTTAAAAAGAAAGTGCAGGTATTATGCTTTATATTAACAGTTGCTAACATGTTGTTTAAAATCTTAACATCTATGTCTATGGGAGAGAGTGGTCTGTAAATTTCCCTTGTAGTAACATGCTTGTCGAATTTTGGCATGAAATATATGCTGCTTTCAGAAAATAAACTGGCTGCTATTCTCTTGATTTCTATTCTTTGGAAAAATTGTGCAAAAATTGATGTTATTTTTCCCTTAAACGTTTGGAAGGTATTCCTGGTGAGTCAAGTGGTCGGACAGCCTCAGCACCAGTGTTGGGGGTTGCTTAACTTCTGTGAGCTTCTGCTTTGCTATCTGTAAGTGAATTTCACACCTGTCCGTGTCATCTTTTCAACTGATTGTGGAGATAATAAAGTCCTCTTGCTTTACCTGACATGTATAAGCATGCAAAGTGCCCTATAAATATACCATACACATCTTTATAGGCCCTAATACTGTTTTACGTAAGAAAGCAAGTTAGTGGGGAGGAGTAAACAGTCCTGGCCAGGAAGTGAAATCCAGATGTAAGGACATAAATGTATCTCCAGAAGCAGATCAATAGGAATCCTAAAAGAGATCCTTGCACCATCGAGTGAACAGGGTGCACTAATAGCCTCCCATACCTGAGGCATGGACCAGCTTCCCTTCAGCATCCTGCATCCATCAGCAAACAGCTGCAGCATAGAAGACAGCATCTGGGATAGAAGACTGTCAGTTCAAACGTGGGGATGTTTGGGAGAGTACTTTGATCAAGATTACCTTCTTTTTTCTTTCTTTTCTTTCTTTTTTTACAACAAAAGACTTTTAAGTTACAAAAATGATATAAAATGTTTATTCATGAGGGAACCTCAAATAACAAATGCCTTGATCTCAGCAGGTCCAAGTCTTCCCAGGGCCTGGAGCAGAGGCTGCGGATGCCCTATCCATCTCCTCTCAGCCTAGCCCTGCTCAGTGGGGAGAGCTGGCACCTGCCTGCTCTTGGTCGGGGTGGCCTGAAGGGCAGTTACATCCGGGAGGACCCTCAACAAAGGGAAAAAGGAGGTCTGTGGATACGCACTCAGCTTCCTTGCCTCTCAGAGGGATGGGTCTGCATTGCCTTCTTCAGGGCCTGCGGTGAGTCAAGCCCAGTGGCCCGTTGTGGCCTGTTAGTTTGGTCTTTTATTAACTTTCTCTCCTCTCCTTTCTTGATTCCCCACTCCCTCAGTGTTTCTGGGGATCACATTCCAAGTAAACTACAGGGACTTAAATCCTTGTCTTAGTGTCTGCTTCTGGGGGACTCCAAACTAAGACAGTGTCAACTGCCAGCTGCCAGCAGGGCAGTGTCGTCTTTCATACCAGGGACAAGGGAGAGCTCTGTTGTAACTTGCTTGCCCAGTATTTCATATTTTCTCTCTGCTCCATGGCAACTTAAAAAGTTGATTGACTTGGGTGGAGCATGGGTACTCTGTTAAAGGATGTTTGGGTTGAGTTTAGATTTAATTTCAGTTTGAGTGCTCCATTTTTAAACAAAATGGCAGCTGAAAATTTTCCAAATGGATTGTTTTTGATAATTTGTAAACTACATTTTACAAATGCAGCTTGCAAGGGAATATGCTACGTAGCCAGAAGTCTCTGGTTGTCTTGAATAAGATCTATGGCTTACTAAGCTACAATATATTATAGGATTAATGAAATCAAAGCCCCCACAAGTTTCCATGCAAATAACTATCCTTTTCACCCACTGGCTGGGGTTCAATCTGAGAGCGAGTGTTTCAAAAAGTACATGCTGGGGTGAAGAGAGTGAAGGGAGAATGTTGGAACCTTCCTTCCTTCATTCAGCTACTCATGGCATGGCTTATGGACACCAAGTGTGTTAAAGGCATTGCCTTCCCTCGGATTTCAGGAAGAGGTTGTGTGAGATAATTCTGAGAACTCAGCTGGTTTGATTTATGTTTTGCTTTGTTTGTTTTCTTTTCTGATCCACTGGTACATCAAATGGGAGGACCAATAACCCTGTAGTTAGTCTTTGCACAAGAGAAAAAAAAAGGCAGGACTGTGGAGCTCCTGAGTGAGCTCATCAGGGAGTGAGCCTCTACTGTGAGGACAGTCGCTCACTGTGAGGTGGGGGGATTCCTCTTTCTTCCAGAAATTCCCCTACTCTGGGTGGGTCTGGGGAGGGGTGGGTGTGCTCAGGGCCATGGTAGAGAAACCTTCCTGTGTGGGGGGGATGTGATCCGAAGTCTAGGCTCTCCCGACACCTGGCTGAGTGCACGAGAGTCCTCTGTGCAAGGGTGTTTCCGCAGCAGTCATGCCTGGATAGCTTTTCCTTGCTGTGCTGGATGCTGGAAGTTGCAGCGCTCAGTGTCTGCTCCACCTGCGACAAAAATACAGACCCCATGGCGCCAGCTTTTTGGGCTCATTCAACTCATTCTTCCTACTTTTCTTTTTATCCTTTCATTTTTTCTCCACTATTTAGTTTTCTACGTGTTATATAATTTTCTATGCCAACTTTTATGCAGCCATTTAGATACATAATAGAATTAGTAGATTTTGATAATATATGGGTCACTTTTAAGTTCCATAAAATCTAACATACTAGTAAATGACTTTAAATTATAGCACAGTGACTTAAGTTAAACATTGAGGATTTACTGGCTATCAAGATTGTTAAACAGCTCAGCACAGAGTGCTGTGAGATCTTTCTCTGGATATGTTCATGGTCACCATTCCTCTGAAGCCGCTGTGTTGGAGTCTTGTTTGGAGAGAGAGGAATAGGTTTCATTTTCTTCCAGAAGAAGGAATTAGAAACCCCAATCACTGAGTTTCTTTCCTATGTGACTGAAAGGATGTGCAGCTACCAGCCTTCTGTGCAATTCTTGCAGACATGTTACCCCAAAGGAGCAAACTCCTCAACTTAACTTTAGGCTACATTGTGGAAACAGTATATGCTTATTCAGATAATAAAAGGAGGCCCAGTCTCTCTTAGCCAACCAGCATAGAGCTTATATAGGATGTGAGGACACTCCCCACAGCTGCCTCTGCGGGTCCCAGCACTGTCCTTGTCCTTGCCCCACATCTGACCAGTCAAGGAGGAAGGGGTTGCATCCCAGCTGAAACCAGTGCCGCCATGCATTAGTCAGGATGGACTGTGATCTGCTGCAGTAACCAATTCCCAGCCCAAATCTCCATGCTGGGACCCAGCAGTCTTTCTCAGACATGATATATGCCTTTGCAGTTCAGCAAGACTCTGCTTATTTTTTTGCATAGAAACTAGGTTGAGGGAGCTGTCACCTTCTTGAAAGTTACCAGCTGTGGGTCAGAGGGAGAGAGAACTCTGCAAAATCTTGTGTTAGCAAGTTCTGTTTGTTAGCAGTTCTACTCATGATCTATAAGATAGAGCAATTGTATGAATTTATCTACCCAACTGAGGGTCAGAAGTACAATCGTATAAGGGGAGGAACTAAAATTAAGTAATGACAGCAATAATTATTACTGCATCTCTCTCGCTTTTTCTCTCTCTCTCTCTCTCTTTTTTGCAGACTGCAAAGTTGGTCAAAATTATTAGGCATCTGTTACCATGAGTATAGACATTGCAGAATGTGTTTTCTTCACTGACTTCAGGAGAGCTAGTAACTATCTGTTGATACTGTAGAGTGCTAGGAGAGTCTCATTTATTTGAGGAACAAGATATAATTTACAATCAGTTGGACATGAGCAATATAAGAGAGTCTTAAAATTTTATAATTCCTCTACATTTTTCCTTTTAAATATTGTTAAGAAAGGCTTACAGTTCTAAGGAGAAGAACTATTTTGGCTTTCACTGATTTAATAAAATCACATGATTCCTTTTTTAGTGCTAAGTAAGACAACATGCCAAGAAGTGATAATTAACTGAACCACGAGATACAAAGGGAAAGAATAGACATTTGTTCTAATCAAGTGTTTCGCAAATCTAAACTGCATGATGTCCACCAGGCAGGCATGATGTGTCTTGTTGAGTCTGCTAGAAGGAACAAGTTGTAGGTTAACTAGAGAATGTTGCAGCACCATATCCTGAAAACTACAAGTATTTTAAAGATTTTACTCTTTGTGGGAGTAGAATTTTAAAAAAACCTAATTATGTAAGTACCAGTCATTAAAGCCTAAACATATCGTCTTGTGTTGTTTGGTGTTTTAAATCTGTGTTTGCGTGTATGCACATGCACTATCATTCTAACCATTCCCTTAGAATGATCTAAGAAAAGGAGACTTCCGTGACTCTCATTCTGTAAAGGAAGTCTCATCATGTGGTTCTTAAAGTGACCAGTGTGTACCTAAGTTCCTTTAACTGGAAATATGTGAGAGGCTTATTTTTATTAAACCTTCCTCAGGGAATTACTGCCACAAAGCATAAAACTGGTGTCTCCAGTATTCAGTATGGATATTCCCTCTTTAGTTCAGATTATAGAGGGAACCCAGACTCCTTTGTTTGGTTGAGTTAAATAAGCATTTTTTGGTACATCAGCTATAGGCCCTGTATTCACCGTTAAAAACAGTAAAGAGTATATTTCTTGTTCTTAAAGAGCTTAGTACATCTTGAGAGAGACAAGATTTATGTATATCTAGTTAAGGGAAGTTGGAGCATATGTAACTTACAATAGAGCCAGGCATGGTGGCTCATGCCTGTAAGGCCAGAACGTTGGGAGGCCAATATGGGAGGAAGGCTTGGGACTAGAAGTTCAAGACCAGCCTGGGCAACACAGTGAGACCTCCTTCTCTACAAAGAAAATAAATTAAAATAGGCATTTTGACTCCAAAAAGAAAAGGTAAGATCTGGAAGAGGATGGATTGTTTGAGCTAATACCAGAGCAGGACAAACATATGTAAGGTGATCTTCTGAGCTTTTGTGTTTTACTTCTAATCCATATGTTGGACAATTGGGTTGCAGACTGCAATTGTCCAACTAGCCTTGAAGGGTATACCTATGTTGATCTTAGGATCTGAGTTTTTGTGACAACCTCGGGCTCTTTAGATTTTTTTTTGCATTTTCACTTTCAGCATATCATATCTGCAGACTGCTTGTTCCATGTAATGATGTACTTTCTCAAAGTAATGATTTTATATCCATGACACTAACTCAAATTTTGCACTAACTAACCCAGGGTTTTGATAATTTATAGGTAGGTCCTAAAATAGTTTCCATGAACAAATTATGTTTTATGAAAAATAAGTCAAGGTTTTCCTTTTTGGGAATTTAAAAACTATGCATGCTTCTTACATAGGACTAATGTTGCTAACATAGGACTGAAGAAACACCTTGAACAATGGCAGCCGCAAGAAGAGGTCAGCTTGATTTGGGGTTGTAGCTCACACCTGGCTCTGGATGAGTTAATGATATCTCGACAGGATGTTTTCAGCAGATCCCTACATCCCTTGCCATAGCCAGTTGTAAAGTGTTTGTTTCAGGAAATCATGCCCTGCTACTAACAATCCCTTTCCAAAATATCTTTTAGTGTTTCGCATGTGGTTACTATTGACTCAGAATCTAATGGGAAAGTTGTAACTGACCCAGGCTGAGTCTCAAAGTGAACCTATGTGTTATAGCATCATCCTCAGGTAAGAAGCTTACCTGAGGTGGATAGAAGCTTAAAACCTGAAGCTGGGAACTCCTTAAAGGGCTCTCAGCAACTCAGGAGGACAACTGGGGTTACCAACCTGGAGCAGAACCGACTTCTAGTCTCCACCCATGCCTGGTCTTTTAACAAAGCTTTTCTCAGAGATGATTGCATTTCAAGTTCCTCCCACAGAATTAGCATTTCTGTTGTTGGACATAAGCACATTTTCTCCTATCTGAGCTGTGGAATCTTACACAAGTTACTTAACCCTGTCTATACCTCAATGTCCTTATCGACACAATGAGTACAATGATAACATCCTTCTGTTAGGATGGGAAGTGCAGTATAATCCTTAGGGCTAGGTATTGACGTTATCTATATTATGATCCCAGGAAGAAATGTTACTATGTGGTAACTGGTACTGGATTGCAAGCACATTCAATAAGGTCCCACTAATACAATAAATTATGGCCTTCTCCAAAGTCCATTCTGGGCTGTCAACCTTTAGATCCTATAAGAGATAATATTGAATTCAAACTTGCATTTATATTTTTATACAGTAAGTTACATATTATTACAGTCTTTTCTCAGCATCCCTAGGTATTGATTCCAGGACCTTTGCAGATACCAAAATCCTCGATGCTCAAATCCCTGATATAAAATGGCATAGTATTTGCACAAACTATCCACATCATCCTATATAATTTAATCATCTCTAGATGACTTGTAATACCCAATACAATGCAAATGTTATATAAATAGTTATTAAACTGTGTAAGTTTTAGTTTGTATTTATTGTTGTGTTTATATTTTTATTTTTTTCCAAATATTTTCAATTTGTGATTGGTTGAATCTGTCGTTGTGGAACCTGCAGATACAGTTGACTGTACGTTATTTTGCTTGATTTTATAATCAGATTTCCAAACTGCACATACAAATTTTAAATTCTGTCACTCTGAAATATTCATGTCTAGTCAGAGGTGATTCAGAGAGACTTGCACATTAATCTAAAATTTAATTGAGTTAAAAGATAAGACATTTTAGTTGGAACTAATATTAATGCTCATGTGTAATTAGTACCAATATAAAATACAATTAAAGAGTAAAAGAAAAGACAAAAATGAACTATGAATACTTTGAATTTTTTGCTGTTGTTTCTCCTTCTGGAGCTGTGAAAAATCTAGATCAATCTCTTGAAACGTACACAATCTTGAGTCCTTATGGTAATGGGGATGGCAAAACAGAAGTGAGAAGCAAAGCTAAGGTTAGTGTGGTTGACAGGGGAAGAGTAGGCACAGGCTGTTATTTCCAGCTCCTCATGAGACCCCCAAACTGACAGCAGAGTGGGCACAAGGAAGCCACTCATAACGGCTCAGACATTGAGGGCAGGACTGGGCATAGGGCTGAAGGTGGATGAGCTCACCTGCAGAGATGAGATTCCTTCTGGAAAGCAGGTGGGGGTGGGAAGACAGATCGGCCTCATAATACCCAGGAGGGGGCTGGAGAGTAGCCTTCCTAGAAAGACTCAGACTCAAGGTCAGTTGCTACAGGGAGGATTAGGACCCAGCCTGCACAGGAGGAAGCTAAGCATCTACAGAGGAGATCCCTGCATCAGTTAATACTGCCTGGCTCCTCTAATAGAAAACATTGCTTTCAAGACCATTGCCATTGCCATTTGTATTTATATGTATACCATCTTGCCATAAAGTGACATTTAGGTCAACCATGGGCTGCATATACTACTGTGGTCCCATGACATTATAATGCAGCAGAAAAATTCCTATGGCTTAGAGATGTCAATAGCCATCATAAATGTCAGAGTGCAACTGCCTGACTCATGTGTCTATAGTGATGCTGGTGTGAGCAAGCCTACTGTGCTGCCAGTGATATGAAAGTCCGGCACACGCAATTATCTATCCATAGTACTTGATAATAATGACAAACAACTGTGTCACTGGTTTATGTATTTACTATGTTATACTTTTAATTGCTTTTTTTTTTTTTTTTTTGAGACAGAGTCTCACTCTGTTGCCCAGGCTAGAGTGCAATGGGCTCTGCCTCCCAGGTTCAATCAATTCTCCTGCCTCAGCCTCCAGAGTAGCTGAGATTACAGGCATGAGCCACCGCGCCCAGCCTTAATTGCTATTTTTGAATATCTTTTGCATGTCCTTCAGGAGTCATCCAGAAGAAGACATTGTTATCATAGAGATGACCTAGAGATCTGTGTTATTGCCCCTGAAGACCTTCCAGGGGTACAAGACCAGAAGATGGAAGACAGTGACACTGATGATCGTAACCCTGTGTAGCCCTAAGATACTGTGTGTGTTTGTGTCTTAGTTCTTAACAAAGAAGTTTAAAAAATAAAAACAATAAAAAATAGCATAATTTAAAAGTAGAAGAAAACTTACATAATAAGAATACAAAGAAAATATTTTTGTATATCTGTACAATACAATTTGTGTTGTAAACTAAGTGCGATTACTAAAGAACTTAAAAATATATTTCAAGGAATGTAAGAATGTCAAGTAAAAAAGTTATTGTAAGCTAAGTTTAGTTTACCATTTAATAAACAAATTTTTAAAAATAATTTTAGTGTAGCATAAGTATAAAGTGTTTATGAAGGCCATAGCTGTGTACAGTAGTGTCCTAGGTCTTCACCAATCACTCACTGGCTCACCCAGGGCAACTTCCATCCTGCACCTCTGTTCATGGTAAGCCCCCTACACAGGTGTCCCATTCTTGATCTTTTATACCATATTTTTCTATTTTTAGATATGCTTAGAAACACAAAGACTTACCATGTTGGTACAATTGGTTACAGTATTCCGGACAGTACCATGCTGTAGCTATACAGGTGTGTGCCCTAGGAACAATAGCATCTACCATCTAGCCTGAGTGTGTAGGAGGTGCTACCATCTGGGTGTGTGTAAGTGCACTCTGTGATTTTCACACAATGATGGTAAAATCAGAAAAAGCCAAATTCAACTGGGTGTAGTGGCTCACACCTGTAATCCCAGCACTTTGGGAGGCCGAGGCAGGTGGGTCACTTAAGGTTAGGAGTTCGAGACCAGCCTGGTCAACAGGGTGAAACTCTGTCTCTATTAAAAATACAAAAATTAGCCAAATGTGGTGGTGCATGCCTGCAATCCCAGCAATGCAGGAGGCTGATGAACGAGAATTGCTTGAACCTGAGGGACAGAGGCTGCAGTGAGCTAGGATTGCGCCGCTGCACTCCAGTGAGAACCTGATCCAAAAAAAAAAAAAAAAAAAAATACTGGCTTTGGATTTTAAATAGATATAAAACCAAAGGCAAGAATTTCACTCTTTTTTATTTCTATGAATTTTTTTTTGATGTCCTCTTCATGAAGATATTAAACCTTGGCTACAGTGTCTAGTTTTAATGAGAGAAAGTCTCTGCGACAAAATGGAATTACTGAAATAGAAAAATACATAGGATGGTGGTTAAAAATGCTTTTATATTAAAGGATGAATAAAACATGGGGCAGAATAGACATTTTTCACTACACAAGTATTTAGAAAATGTAGATTGTATCTTGCGTGCATTCTCCTCTAAGAAGTCAGTTGAGAATGAATTTCAGCAAAATAAGGAAACAAAATGAAGGAAGAGGAAGACATGATATACAAAAAATAGTCGATCCTGCCTGGAGTGCAGTAGAGGGATGCGTCTGGAAGAGGCTGACTTCCAGCTCGGGAGGCGTCTTACAAGACAGAGTAGGAAGAAAGTATCTTCAGGAGGGGAGTCTCCTGGGAAGAGAGGAACTTGATAAAATAGAAAGCATGATGTGAGCTTAAGGAAGCATGCAGTTGTAATAAGGCAAATAACTCAGGTAAAAAGAAGGTAATTAGAACTTTGCATAAAGAAAATCTGTATCTGAAAGTTATTGCTCAAATGTGGAGTGAATGAAAATGGAGAACGTTCAAAAAAGAAATATTATCTTAGAAGAGAGATTCCATTTGATCTTGAGGACAGACAGAAATAGAATTTGTGTGGCCCAGATGTTGAGACACTAGATTCAGAAAAAGAAAGAGTTTCTGGCCTACTGATTGCCTCTGTGAGTGGTATTTACACAATGATAAGACTGTCAAAGCTGCTTATTGGTTTTCAATCTTCGGAGTCCTCCCATGAACAAAGCAACAGAGACTGGCTGGTGGTACAGACCTAGAGGAAGTGCATGGCAGCTCCAGGGGGTGCAGATGGGTGGGAATAATAGGGACATTCACATCTATTTTCATCCTAAAGTGTGGGGGGGATGTCAGGATGTGCAGCGTACAGTTGATGAAGAAAGGAAACAGACATTTAAATACAGATAATCAGCAGAGGAACCAACATACACATTTCAAAACTGAGAAGCAGCAGGTGGGAGTGTATATGAGCTTAATTCTTACGTCTTACAAGAAAGTCAATGAATATTGTCTAAAAATATAAATAAGAAAGAGAGGAATGCATATATTATCTAGGTCTGTGGAGGTCACTATGAAGAGAAATAAAACAAAGTAACAATGACAGGAAACATTTGAGATAGTTTTCCTTAAAAATGAGGCTGGGATAAGGAGGGAGGAGTCTAGCCAGAGTCTGTTGTTTTTCTTTAGAACTTTTTTGTTCTATTCTATTCTATTCTATTCTATTCTATTCTATTCTATTCTATTCTATTCTATTTTATTTTATTTTATTTTATTTTATTTTATTTTTTAGAGAGAGTATCTCTAAAGGCTGAAGTGCAATGTTGCGACCTTGGCTCACTGCAGCCTTGACCTCCTGGGGTCAAGCAATCCTCCCACCTCAGCCTCCTGAGCATGTGGGACAACAGGTGCTCACCACCACACCCAGCTAATTTTTAAAATTGTTTTGCAGAGACAGGGTCTCACTGTGTTGCCCAGGGTGCTATTTGATATGTTACATGTACATATATTACTTTTATAATAATTAAAAAATAAAAATACACATTATTAAAAGAGGATGTATAAATGGCCAACAGGTATATGAAAAGGTGCTCAACATCACTAATTATCAGGGAAATGCAAATCAAAACCACCATGAGGTATCACCTCACAGCTGTCCAAATGGCTATCATCCAAAAGACAGGAAATAAGTGTTGGCAAGGATATGGGAAAAAAGGAGCCTTCATATACTGTTGGTTGGAATATCATTGGTACAGTCCCATGGAAAACAGTATGGAGGTTCCCAAATAAATTAAAATGAGAACTAGCATATGGTCCAGCAATCCAGCGTTTGTGTATATAAAGGGAATGGAATCAGTATCCCTGGTGGGATCCACTATTTTCTGTATATCATGTCTTCCTCTCCCTTCATTTTATTTTCTTATTTGGCTGAAATTCATTCTCAGCTGACTTCTTAGAAGAGAATGCATACAATCTAAATTTTCTAAATATTTGTGTATTGAAAAATATCTATTCTTCCCCATATTTCATTCATCCTTTAATATAAAAGCATTTTTAAACATCATCCTACATATTTTTCTATTTCAGTATTTCCATTTTGTCCCAAAGTCTTTCTCTCATTAAAACTAGACGTTGTAGCCAAGTTTTATTATACTGATGAAGAGAGGACATAACAAAAATTCATAGAAAGAAAAAAGAGTGAAATTCTTGCCTTTAGTTTTACATCTATTTAAAATCCAAAGCCAGTAATTTCCCTCCCTTCCTTCCTTCCCTTCTTCCTTCCCTCCCTCCCTCCCTCCTTTCTTTCTTTCCTTCCTTCCTTCCTTCCTTCCTTCCTTCCTTCCTTCCTTCCTTCCTTCCTTCCTTCCTTCCTTCCTTCCTTCCTTCCTTCCTTCCTTCCTTTCTCTCTCTCTCTCTCTGTCTCTTTATTTTTCTTTGAGATAGTATCTTACTCTGTCACCCAAGCTGGAGTGCAGTGGTGCGATCTCAGCTTACTGCAGCCTCTACTGTACTCCATGCTCACGGCAGCACTGTCACAAGAGCTGAGCTACAGAATCAAGCTAAGTGCCTGTTGGTGGATGAATGGATGAAGAAAATAAGATACCTCTGCACAATGGAGTATTATTCAGCTGTAAAAAAGAAGGGAATTCTGCCTTTGTAGTAACATGGATGAACCTGAAGGGCATTGTGCCATGTGAGATGGGCCAGACGCAGTAAGACAAGGAATGCCTGATCTCACTTCTATGCAAAATCTAGAAAAGTCAGGTTCATGGAGGCAGAGTGGAGTGCTGGTTGCTAGGGACTGAGTGTAGGGGAATGTAGGTCAGAGGGTGCAAAGGTTCAGTTCTGGAAACCTAACACACAGCATGGTGACAGTGGTTAATAATACCGCATTGCATACTTGAAATTTGCAAAGAGCATAGATCTCAAGTGTTCTGACCACACACACACACACACACACACACACACACACACACACACACACACACAAATCATACTACGTGAGGTGATATGTGAAGTAACTGGATTGTGGCAATCACATATCAAAGCACCATGTCGTGCTCCTTGCATGTACACAGTGTTTTATTGTTAGGCATACCTCAATAAAGATGGAGGGACAAGAAGATCACGGCTCAGACTCACAGGTTCAGATGCCGTCTTCACTACCTACTGGCCATAACAAGGCACCAAAGCCCGGCCAACACCCCAAATTCAGCCCAGTGAGACCCGTGTTGGGCTTCTGACCTCTGCAACTGGGAGACAACAAGTTTGTGTTATTCTCAGCCCCTCGTTCATGTGGTGTATTTACAGGGATAATGAACACGTAATTGAGGGGCCGTGGGTTCAGATCAAGCTAGAGCCTGGGAATACAGTCGGCGAGTGGACCTGGGACCTGACAGAGCTGCATAGGAGGCCAGGGACTGGGGCTGAATGCAGCTGCCCAGACCAGCCACACCAGCTCCTTTCAGAATCAGGTGCCGTAGATGGGGATGGGCACAGTGGGTGTGGACACTGTGAGATCTGGCCAAATGCAGGCAATCTGTGGGACCTGCTGGGAGGAGAGGCCATGGGCTAGGCGGAGCAGGGAAAGAGGGGAAAGGGTGAGTGGAACTGGGGGACCACAGCACACACACATGACGGCTCACCAGGTACAGCGTCACCTCCACTGTGAGAGCGCTGACATGAAAGCCAAAGGCAGGCACACCATGTTCCAATCACAGGCAACACCTGAGCATTGGGATTAAGACAGAGTGTTAGAGGAGCAGTATTATTTACTGTGTTGAAGAGGGCTTTAGTGCATGCAACCACCACATAACTGTGCTTTTTATTTTTTTTCTTTTTTTGATGGAGTCTTGCTCTGTTGCCCAGGCTGGAGTGCAACAGCGTGATCTTGGCTCGCTGCAACCTCCTCCTCCCAGGTTCAAGTGATTCTCCTGCCTCAGCCTCCTGAGTAGCTAGGATTACAGGCAAGCGCCACCATGCTCAACTAATTTTTTTTTTTTTTTTTTTTTTTTTTTTTTTTTTTATTTTTTTTTTTTTAGTAGAGACGGGGTTTCTTCATGTTGCTCAGGCTGGTTTTGAACTCCTGACCTCAGGTAATCTGCCCGCCTTGGCCTCCCAAGGTGCTGGGATTACAGGAGTAAGCCACCATGCCCAGCCATAACTACACTTTTAAAACTCCAACCAATAATAACTACCTTTAATTAATTCAGAGCCAGATGGTGCAAATGGTCTAAGAAGCCTAATCATTTGGTAACCCTTAAAATTGGTGTATTATACTTCAAATATATTTCTAATTTATCTAGCGGGGACAGGAAGAGAGCAAGTGTTTTACTAGTAAATAAAAATGTGATTAGCTGGAAAGTATTTACTTAGCATCTATTTATGACAAGTACAGAGAGTACAGAGTGTTATGAGCTGGAGATACTGTCTGTCAGAGCAAATAGGGTCTCTAGGAACAGCGCCACTGGCCAAAGCAGCTATTATTATAATAAATGCATATTATTCACATTACGTACATAAATATATCTCTAGCACGGCCCCACAGGCCTCACCCAGATGCCCCTCCTAACATTCCAACTGATTGGCCACTTCTCAGGCCCATCCTAGGGATAGTGAACACTTTGAGTTGCCATCAGGGTCCCTTCTGGGAGCCGTGAGCAGGGCCACCACTGTCAGCAGTCCTGCTGCTCCTACCTCCCAGTGCTGCTGCATATGTTGATATGCTTTTTGTTTTTCTGGTGGGTGCCATCTCCTTCCAACCCCTAAATAAGCAAAAAGCACCTCTGTTCTAGAATTCCCCTCAGTTATCTGAAAGTCGCCTGTGCTGACCCTCCGCCAGGCCAAGGCCCAGATAAGGGAGATGGAAAGCCCCGTGACCACCCCTAGGCCGGGCTTCCTCTACCTGCACCACCAGCAGCCATGGCCAAGCATGGTCACCGAGACCTGTGTTGTCTTTACTCAATGAATGAAAGCTGGGGCCTCAGCCTCCCTAACTGGGTTCTCATTTTCTCATTGAACCAACATGTAGATATGTCTGCTCTTCCCCTGGGGCCTCGGGCCTTATGAGCCCCTGTCCCGGGCCATTAGTGGAACCCTCGGATGGGTTCCTGAGGTGCGTGAGGAATGTGGAACATAGTCAGTATGACACAGGCTGACTCGCACATCTATTGTCCTGCTGCAAAGTCCTGCTGTGCTTGCAAGAGTCAAGGGTGAGCCACATCCAAGTTTCTTTCTCTCTGTGTAGCCTCTGAATGATATTAAGTGTCTTCCTCTACCCACAGAACTCCTGTCCTCTTGGGGTTGAGTGACAAAGGAAAGGTTAGAAATACCAAAATGCAAAAGAGAAAAGTGTGTTCATGTTTTCTCAAATCAAGTCCCTATGACAGTGCTTTGAGAACAGAGCTACATTCAGCAATTCCCTGAACTGTCTGTCCCTTAGTTTCTTCTTCTGTAAAATGTAGGGATGTGGGGAAGAGTAGAGATGAGTGTATCATCTGGCCAGCACCTGAGATTCCATAACAAACTGTTGCTACTGATGGGTGATAGCAGTGTCTGTGTCTGTATAGTGGGGAGGTGTTCAGGGAGAAATTCCCAGGCAGAAGTGGGTGATATTTCATTACCCAGTGATGTCTATGACACATCTTCAGAGCTGCCATGCAAAGTCCTTGGATTATTTTTAGTTTAATTGGACAATGTAGTTTATTATAAGATTTAACAGAGTCTCCACTGCAAATGTCTTTTCAAAGAAACTGCGTGCTTTAAATCCCTGACTTCACCAAGCCGTGAGCTGCTGTTGGCTGAGCAGCTCTCTTTACTATTTGATACCATTCTTCTGGGGACCCTCTAGAGTAATCCATCCCTAGAGAGGGTCAACAGTCTGGGAACCTGAAAGATGAGTGGACCTCTGATTTAGGAGGCGCACCTTAAACCCCTGTGACCAGGGGTTTTGTAAAAGCAAAACACAGTTCACTAACTCTACGGTGGGATTCAGGCTAGTGACAAGCTGCCAGGCCATGGTGATGCGGCTGGTCTGCAGGTCCCATGGCGACGGAGGTGGGGCAGGCCAGGTGCGACTGCTGTGGCTTGATTGCAGTGAGTGGAGTGTCCCTGTTCACACCCGCCTGCTATGATGGGACCCCTTGTAGCAGCGTGGGTGCTGAGCACACCCTTCAGTGCCCTCGATCTCCTGCAGCTGGAGCTGATGGAGTGTGTATTGGGTCCCAGCTGGGGCCAGCACTGCGGTTCAGTGGCAACAACAGGATTCTTGGACTTTGGCCTGCAGTGCAGGGCTTCCCAGCTAGTTCATTCTGCTGTTGCTCTGTCCACACTGAGTTTTGGGAGTGCAGAGTCCCCAGGGCAGACCCTGGGTATCCTGTGGTGCCTAAGCAATGTTTCCGTGGAGCATGCTGAGAAGACTGGGGCTTGTCACACAGGGTTCTGCATCTAAGGTGACCCTATGTCCTTGCTGAGCGTCCCCTTGTGAGAGTGCGGAGGGTGCAGAGTCCTGGTTCTCCTGAGACAGCAGCACCACCTGCAGCCACTGTGACCGGGTGGGTGGAGAGCACAGTGTGGCCACCTTCAAGAGCACTTCGCTGCTTTTCCATGGAATATGCAGTGATGACGGGCTTTAGCGTGCTGTTCCACCTAACTTTATGCATCAGCCATGGTACCCCCGTATTTGATCAAACACTAGTCTAGATGTCTCTGTGAGGATATTTTTAGATGAGATTAGCATTTTAATCAGTAGACTTTCAGCAAAGCAAATTACACTCCATGATGTGGTGGGCTTCATCTAATCAGCTGAAGGCCTTAAAAGCAAAGACTGAGTTCCCCAGAGGAAAAGGAGCTCGGCCAGCACTCTGTCTTAGCACAGGAGCTGCAACACCGGCTCCTCCGCAGGTCTCCCGCTGGCCAGACTGCCATGAAGATTCAGACCTGCAGCCGCCACAATGGCCATAGCAAATTCCTTAAAATAAATCTGACTCTCTCTCTCCATATCCATTGTTTCCATTTTTCTGGAGGACACTGACTAATAAAGAACGGTGTTAGGTGACTTGAAGAAATTGTTCAGGAATGCATGCTGTTCATTCCATCTGTCCCCTCAGTTGGGAGGGTGCAGAACTCAGTGCAGAGTGTCCCATGGAGGCTGTACTGCTACTCGGTGGCCACAGGGCAAGCATGGTGTGGAGTTATGTGGGGTATTCCAGGTGGCATCATGGTGCTTTTCAAAGAGGGCACTTGTGGGTGCGGGGTTGCTCACAGAGTGTGTGTCTCAAGAGATGCTGGAGCTGCTGGTCCACAAGCCACTGCGTCAGTGTTCGGCTCACAGCACGGTGTGGCATGTCACAGCTGATGCCTTCTTCTTGCTTTTCCACAAGCCATCTTTGATTAGTGGGGTGTGGAGCACAGGGCTGGAGATCACAGCTCAGTGTTGGGTGCCTCAGGTGTTTGTTTTATTGCTTCGAGGAGCACTGTGATCTACATGCAGGTGGAGCCCAGCATTGGGTGACCTGGAAGGCATTTCTGCATTGCTCTTCTTACAGCGGGATACAAAAGGGTCAACTCAGTCTTGTAGTAATGGTGTCTCCACGCAGCAGAGGCTAAGTAGATGCTCCCCTTTTCTGTGAGCATTGCAGGGTGAACAGGTGGCAGAGAAAAAAAAGTTCCCAATCTTTGACCACTGCAGGTGGCTTCCATGGAAGAACTTAGAATGTTGAAACTGCTTTGATACGGCCACCCCACTGATAACAGTATCCAGGTGGAGAAACAGCTTGGGAGAGGAGGGCAGAAGGTGAATTCTGAAGTCCTGAAGAAGAAGAAGGTGTTTGTAAGCTTGCTTTGTGTATCTTAAAGAACCGTATTCATGTTGTTTACCAGTGATCTTCTGTACATGCGCCTGGTGAATTAAAGCATGTTCCAGGAGGAAGGTCCCATAGTCCTCTCTTCTTTTCTGTCTGAGAGTTTGCAGTTACCTTTAAGAGACAAAGAAAAAGGGTCCTGCTCCCCAGAGCAGATGTCATAAAAGAGAAGCCTGGGGCTTCCTGCCAGCATCACACTCATGCTTGTGGGGTTTTGAGAAGCGCATGGTAGCACTTTGCAGGAGCTGCAGTGAGTCCTGGTGAACGCTGCTTCTTACTGTGACATTCTTAGCTATGCCTCCCATGCAGGGGTCTATGCTCAAGTAAGATTTAATACCCTGCCTTCTTAGGAACATCCCCTCAAGTGGATGCACCCACTGCAAGTGGCGGCAGGGAAGTGGTACTGAAAAGGGTTTTCCTGGAAGATTTTGTGGCCCGTTGGAGTCAGAGGAGGACAAAGCATCCAGTGTGAGAAAGTCTCTTCTTCAGGCACCTTCAGCCCCACATGGAGCATGTGGAGAATGGCCAGGGTGCTCTTCTTTTCAGATGGCAGAGTGTGCCCTGCCAACAGCAAAAGAGAAGAGTCTTCAACAGTATTTCCATGACAGACTTTGTGCTTGAATTGTCAAAGGGGGAATGAGAAGAGATTTTTCGAGATGTTCATAGCAATGCAAATTCTAACAGAAAGGATTCCTGCAGAAGCAGAGGGCCAGCAAGTCACTGCAGTTTCCCTGAGGCAGGGGTCAGAGAGCCTAGGGTAAGCAGGAGACAATACCCTGGTTTCTTCCACAAGCAGGCAAACTCTCAGAGAAATCCTTTCCACCTCCAGGCATGGCACCATTGGGGAGGTTTCCAGGGCCACTTAGGGCAAGGCTGGAGCTCTGCCTTTTCTCAGCCATTTTCAGATTTGCTTTGTTGGCTTCCAGTGATTTAAGTTTTTTAAGCACAAATGGTCTGTGTAGGGTCAGCACTTCCTTGAGGAGTCCTGCGGCAACGGGGGAAGGAAGCAGGCGCTAGCGTCCCTGAGTGACAGGGAAATGTGCCTGCTGTGGCTGACAGGCCTCCCTGAGTGTCCCCGCTTAGTGACTGTCTTGTTTAATGTCCCAATTATCCCCCGCAATGTTCAAAAAGGGTGCTAGAAATGTAACTTTCTCTCCCACCTCCCCGCAAGCTCTGTATCTGCCAAGAAAAACAGCATTTGACATTTTACCAGCATAATGATTTGTTCAAGAAATCACTGAGAAAAAAAATGAAAAGTAAAGGCAGTACTCAAGTTCATGTGAAGGTTATGTTGATAGCAGGGCCTAAAGGAGACGTGGAGTCTACATGTAGCCTGGTGAGCAGCTTTGTTTGGAGGGCTTGCTTGCAGGAGGGTATGATAGGTTGCAGGTGATGCAGGGTCCCCAGAACCATCAGGACACAGCCTGAGAGGTCTCAGCTCCACCTACTGGGGCAGTGACTGGAGCCAGGGCATGCAGGGCACAGCTTCACCCTTGGGTCTGGGATCTGCTGCCACCAAGTCAGGGTGCCCTGTGGCATGGGCAGGGAGGATGCCTTCCCACTTCACCCCTGCTCCACCTAGATCCTAGTCAGGTGTCTCCACCCAGCTCTCCTTCCTTCCTCTTCCATATAAGTGATGACACCTTTGGGAAATGCACCTGGGGCTGGGCAAGGGCTATACATATGCACGTGCAGTGTGTGTGTGAGTGGTTGGTGAGTTTGTGTAATATATGTATATGCACGTGTGTGTGTCTGTGTATGCATGTATATGTGTGTATGTGTGTTTGTGTGTATATATGTTTGTGTGTGCATGTGTGTGTATGTGTATGCACATGTGTATGTGTGTATATAGGTATATGCATGTACATGTGTGTGTATGTGTGTGTCTATGCATGCATGTGTGAGTGTGTATGCATGTGCATACTTATGTATGGATATGCATTTTTTTGTGTGTATATACACATGTATATATGTATTTTTTGGCCTGAGTACTGTTTTTACAAGAGGAAGAGCTCTGCCTTCAGTGTACTGGTGGAGCAAGGTGAAGGGTAGAACAGTAACATCACTCTTCCCCCTTTGTTTTAGCTCTGTTCCACCATTTATTAAGAAGATGCAGCCCTTAAGGCTGACTCCTTGGGGGTGACAGAGCAGGGTTTTCCAGGGAGGCAAAATGGCATCAGTGTTCAAACAAGCCCACAACAGATTATTGTCCTGGAGGCCACCTTTAGTCACTGTGATTTCATGATGCAAGAGTGTCACAAAAGAGGAGCATGCCCCTCTCCCTCCTGGTCTAGGGCGTCAGGCTGGGGCCAGCCTGGCATTCCACACCTGCAGATGTGGCCTTCCCCTTCCTCCTGTCCACGGGCAGGAGCCTAGCTCCAAGTCCTGACCAGCCCCAAGCCCCATGCCCCCGCCCACCTGGGTGGATCAGGTGAGACAGGTGACTGTTGTTTTCTGTTCCTGCTCTTGCAGGTGTCTGCATTCCTGAGTGCGTGGTCACTGGCGGCACAGCGTTCTGCAGGCAACACCTCGCCTGTGCTCCGGGACGGGGAGGATGGGCCTGCCCTGTTGGCAAGATGTCTTCTAGGTCTGAATTAGAGCTGGAAAGTAGGAAACTAGCTCTGCTGTCCTGCCTGAAAGAAGCGGTGTGGGTGTCAGCTTAGCCTCACATTCCAGTTACCTGGGAGGCAGTTAGAGCACGAAAGGTGGAGATTCAGGCTGTTCCTATTGAAAAGCACTGAGATTTGTTCCACCATCTATTCAAGAAAAACTATTTTAAAGAATTCAGATGACACTGGAATAAAAAGCCAATTACCTTTCATGGAATTCATTGGAAGCCCCACAACTGTCTGTGTTGTTTTCTGCCACTCTGACTGTCTCCCTGGAAGGCAGAGGCCTGAGGGGCCCTGGGTGCAGGCTTTCCGTGGCCCTGGCAGCACCCTGGTGGTGTGTGATTGGAAAGTGTACTCATCCCCACCCTGTAGGTTCACATTACAGCTATCCTAGAAGTGAGCACCAGAGAGGCCACCGCCTTGCTGAAGCTCCTGGAGCTGCAGGAACTCCACAGTTAATTTGAGTTCCAGCCCCAGCTTTGCTCCTAGTGAGGACTGTGTCCTTCGACAAGCTGCTCAGTTTTTGTTTTTGTTTTTGTTTTGATGGGGAAGGGTAGGTGTTTTCCTTATGGTCCTGGAATACATGATGCTGTGTTCACACATACCATGCCAGGCCTAGCATGTACCCCAGGGTAGGTGCTTGGTACATGTTAACTCTCTCCTCTTTCTTTATTTTATTTTTACTTATTATTATTATACTTTAAGTTCTAGGGTACATGTGCACAACGTGCAGGTTTGTTACATATGTATACATGTGCCATGTTGGTGTGCTGCACCCATTAACTCGTCATTTATATTAGGTGTATCGGTATATCTCCTAATGCTGTCCCCCCCCCTCCCCACAATAGGCCCCAGTGTGTGATACTCCCCTTCCTGTGTCCAAGTGATCTCTTTGTTCAATTCCCACCTGTGAGTAAGAACATGCGTTGTTTGGTTTTCTGTTCTTGTGATAGTTTGTTGAGAATGATGGTTTCCAGCTGCATTCATGTCCCTACAAAGGAAACGAACTCTTCCTTTTTATGGCTGCATAGTATTCCATGGTGCATATGTGCCCCATTTTCTTAATCCAGTCTGTCACTGATGGACATTTGGGTTGATTCCAAGTCTTTGCTATTGTGAGTAGTGCTGCAATGAACATACGTGTGCATGTGTCTTTATAGCAGCATGACTTATAATTATATGGTTATATACCCAGTAATGGGATGGCTGGGTCAAATGGTATTTCTAGTTCTAGATTCTTGAGGAATCACCACACTGTTTTCCACAATGGTTGAACTAGTTTACAGTCCCACCAACAGTGTAAAAGTGTTCCTATTTCTCCACATCCTCTCCAGCACCTGTTGTTTCCTGATTTTTTAATGATTGCCATTCTAACTGGTGTGAGATGGTATCTCATTATGGTTTTGATTTGCATTTCTCTGATGGCGAGTGATGATGAGCATTTTTTCATGTGTCTGTTGGCTGTATGAATGTCTTCTTTTGAGAAGTGTCTGTTCATATCCTTTGCCCACTTTTTGATGGGGTTGTTTTTTTCTTGTAAATTTGTTTGAGTTCTTTGTAGGTTCTGGATATTAGCCCTTTGTCAGATGAGTAGATTGCAAAACTTTTCTCCCATTCTGTAGGTTGCCTGTTCACTCTGATGGTAGTTTCTTTTGCTGTGCAGAAGCTTTTTAGTTTAATGAGATCCCATTTGTCAATTTTGGCTTTTGTTGCTGTTGCTTTTGGTGTTTTAGACATGAAGTCCTCCTTCTTTCGCCTGAAGAATTTCTATCTGTAAGAAGATTTTTATCCACATTGTCCAATTCTAGCAAGAGAACTTTAGTTATAGCATCCAGGACAGTTTTGAAATAGGACCTCGATTATATAGGTGGAGAAAGTAGTAACAAAAGAATGTGTAAGAGAAGGAAGGCTACGGGAAAAATGAGAGTGGCCTTAAGAGGACTGCACACACACTGAAACACAGAGAATGCTTCCTTTTATCAATGGGTATGGTGACATTTTTAATCTGCTAAATGAGGCAGAATAGGAAACTAGCTCCTCAGAGTCTGTCATGAAAAACACCCTGGCACTTTCTGTAAATCCACTGGCAGCTATTATAGTAGATACACGTTTCTCAAAAGATACACCTCATGCTTTTCAAATGGCGGCAGGAGGAATGTCCCACTGTCCAGATTAGCATCCCAGATGCTGCACCCCCAGTCACCTCTCACCTCTGCCAAGGCCCCCTTGACTCTCCTCTCTGTGCTGGACTCACACTGCTTTGTTCTACTCTCCTGGAGGCCCCACCCACACATCTTCATTGGTCATCACCTCCTCAACTCTTCTGGGATTTTTGAACCCAAAGTGATCCTGATCTCCTTCCCACCTACTTATTTTGTTTGGCAAATTATAAGGTATTATCTTGTGATCTCCTTTCCATCCTTGAGGCTTTGTACTTAAGCTGTGCACTGGTGAAACACCATCTCTTGGTTGTGCTTTGGGCAAAGTCTGCACCCAACAGCACCTTCAGTCCCCCTGCATGGTGAGTGTTCAAGAAGGGCTTGCTAACTTTATTTGCTCTGCCCCCAGCTCCCACCTCCACCTCACACCTCTTGTTTGTTGTTTCTTCTATATAGGGTTTTCTGACACTCAGACAAATCACATTTTAATCCCTTTCGTTGCCCTATTATACTATAAAGATGAATTATCCAACAGGGTAGCCACTAGCCACATGTGGCTATTTAATTTTAAATAAGTTAAAATGGAATTAAATTGAAAATTTAATTCTTTGGTTGGACTAGCCACTTTTCACATGCTCAGTCATCACTTGTGACTAATGGGTACCACAGTGGACAGTATGCATTATGGAGTGCTTTCATTACTGCAAGAGGTCCTATTAGATGGCACTGCCATATATTTAAAGGCATATATACATACACACACATATCTTTTATATATATGTAATGACATACATTATAGATAGATAGATAGATAGATAGATAGATAGATAGATAGATGTTTTAAAGGTGGAAAACAGATCAAAGTTTCCACATTCATTGGCCTAGACAACTCATTTTAGTATAGTTACTGTCCTTTTTATTGTTACACAGTCAATAGACTGCCTTATAGTAATTTTTGTTTCCTACACATAGAGTGAGCAATTTAAATTGGGAGTATTTTCATTTATTTCCTTCTTCTTGTTTTTCAAACTAAATGAAGAGTACTGAAACCTAGAAGGTGTTTATGCATTAACTTCATACTTTGGAACATATGAAAGTTCTCTCCTAAAAAAATGAAAGACCAAATAAGAGCGGAGGTCATGGACAGTATCTCTTGTACTTTAGGTTGGAGAAGACAGTTCTAGACATGTTTATTATCAATTTGTAATTATTTGACTTCTGCTTTAACAGAAGAGTAGAAAGTTGCCCCCTTATGAAGGAAAATGTAATTTACTTCAAGTTCAAAACTATACCAAAGGCAAACAGCTGTGTCCGTATGTTGCTAAAAAAATATTTTCTGAATAGTAACACTAAGAACAAACTTTATTTTATTTTTTTAAAGAAAAACCCAGAGAAGATTAAGGACGCCCAGTGCTTCCTCCTTGCAGGACTGCCTTCCCTTTTAGTTTGCAAAAGATCATGAAGCTGGAGAATTAGAGTGTGCTGGTCACCATGCCACTGAATTTTCTAATGAGTGGCAGATTACAGTAGTTGGTACAAAGCAATGCATCAGTGCTGATGACATTAGTGTCAGCCTGACATAATTTCCCTTATTACAGTGGAGAAAAATTACTCTCAGTACATTTCTAAAACTTATGTTGCATTTGACATCTTTAGAGTTTGCAGAATGGGTTCTTATTTTTGTATTTTTTTTCTTGAGTAAAACCAAAGTTAATTTCCTCAGGCTCTGTACTGGATTTACTGCTTGTAAGAATTGACTGGCTTCAGGAGATCAAATTTGTTCAAATACAATGGATCTTCCATCTTCCTCAGTTCTATTCAAGTCTCCAAGATGCTTTCTCGTTGTCCCACGTGATTGAGCAGTTCTTAGTTTGGCAAGAGCAGGTATATGCCTTTCTGGCACCTGGCCAATGATTTCTCATGCCCATGGCTCTCGCAGCCAGTTGTATTTTCAGTAGCCAGGTAGAAGCTCCCTGAGATTCAACAGACCTCTGGATATGTCACGTGTGTAGTTACTTAATGGATGAAACTGTGTAGGATTTGCAGGGAAAGATCTTCCCATGAATATTCAACTCCAGCTCTTTTGTCATAACTTGCCACTAAGGGGACTTTGTATTTCCAGTTTTTGTCTGTTCCTGCCGAAGAAACAGATAGAAAAATGCTCAGCTTATGTAATAAGCAAGTTGGTGCCTGATAAGTTTTTTTTTTTTTTTTTTTTTTTTTTTTCCTGAAACAGAGTCTCCCTGTGTTGCCCAAGTTGGAGTGCAGTGGTGATCTTGGCTCACTGCAACCTCCACCTCCGGGGTTCAAGCGAGTCTTCTGCCTCAGCCTCCAGAGTAGCTGGGATTACAGGCTCAAGCCACCATGCCTGGCTAATTTTTGCATTTTTGGTAGAGACAGGGTTTCACCATGTTGGCCAGGCTAGTCATGAACTCCTGACCTCAAGTGATCCACCAGCCTCAGCTTCCCAAAGTGCTGGGATTACAGGTGTGAGCCACCATGCCTGGCCATAAGTTTTAAAATCAACACCAAGCCACTGATTTTTTCAGTTCAAGATGTGAGGGAGAAACAGAGTCACAGAGATCTGGTTTCACATGAAAACAGCCCAAACAAGAATTCACAAAGGAAATACACTATCTGCCTTTTTAATGGCCGTGCTTTCTTTTCAACAAGTAATATTTAATAAGCGGTCAACTTTGCTGAACAAAATAGTTATTCATTCAGGTTCTATCACAGGGATTCTGCAACTTATGAACACATGAGGATCCCAAAGTGAATTTGTAAATTGGTTGTTTGGAAGCAGAATTCATTTTCTCATAGAAATGATGTTATTGGTTGTGGCTATCCTCCCAGTTTAGCCCATGCATTCCCATTTAATCCAAAGCATAGTGAGACCCTATTTGCAGTTGCCCGGAGCACCAGATTCCAGTGGCACCAGCACTGGACAGGGAAGTGGGAAGGGAGGCAGGACACAGGTGGACCTTATGGAAGCTGGGCAGCCCCCCAAGCATTCCCAGGACGAGACGCCTGCAGGAGCCAAGTGGGAAAGTGGGTGGGTCCCCTGATCGGGGCTCTGTTGATGGCAGTGACTGTAGGGGTGGGGGACCCAACTATGGGATGTCCTTCTGTAGCAAATGGGGAGAACTTTGACCTCGGGGATGGCCCTGGCCAGAAAATAATGTGAGGGCTGTGGAGACGGCCGGTGGGGGCGGGAGGTGGGAGCAGGGATTCCGGGCTGGGGAGCTGCAGGGGTGTTTGGATGCTGTGCATCCGTTTCTAAGTCAAATGTCCTGCAGCAGAGCCCTGTAACACTGACAGGGACGTTCTCCACTGAACTGTGGTGGACTAGAGTCAACAGTTTCCATGGAATTCAGCTCTGGGGCACCCCAGTGAGGAGGATGTTTCATGCCTGCCTTTACTAAGCATGTGTGAAATACTGCAGGACAAACAAGTGTTACCTCTTTGAGCCTCAACTTTTCTATTCACAAACTGGAGACAATATCTGTTTTTCTTTGCCAACCTCACAGGAATCCTATGAAGAGCTTTTAAAAGGTAGATTTTTAAAGAAATACATGTAGCTCATGCTAAAGCCAAGTTATTTAGAAGCTAGTTTAAAAATGCCATAAGAGGCCCAGTTAACTACCTGCTCTGATGTTTATATCTGCTACCTAGTTCTCATGATGTTCCAAATTATCTTTGGGGCGGAGGGGGGCGGGGGAGAAGAAAAATGCGATTTGGCTGGTCCATGAATTTTAAGTGAGACTTTGCCCGCCAGTTCCAAGGGGCGTGTGTGCTGCGTGTGAAGATGAAAGTGTGCCAGAGATGCATGTAGAGTGCACAGGGAGCGAGAGTGGACTTAGGGGGCCGCTCAGCACCAAGAATGCCTAGGAAGGCTCTCAAGGGCACCTGCCTTCCTCGGGAAGAATGTAAACGCATGGAATGCCCAGGCTTCGCCCCCAGCTAAACACCCACTTGGCGTACGCGTGGGAGTCCGCATGAAAGTACCTGCACGCCCTACCCGGCCCGGCCCTCCTCCGAGCGTGGGCCCCGCGCGCCGCCGCCGCCGGGCCGAGAGGCGCGGGGCTACTTAGAAGGTTTGGGCATGTCGGAGGGAGCCGCGGTGCAGGGACTTGCCACGCGGCTGCCCGGGCGGCGCGCGCTGGAGCAGCTTTGTTTCCTCTGCTCCCGACCGGCATCCTGCCCCGAGGAACACCCACCAGAGGCCGGCGCGGGAGGGGCGGCCGGGGGGCGCACGGTCTGCGGAGGGGAAACAGGGCTACGGCTTCAAGCCCAGGCAGGACGCCCTTAGTCACCTTACCAGAAAGTGGGCAGCCCCTCGCCTCTGGTTAGTCAGAACCCTAGGTAAATAAAGAGCTTGGTGTCTGCGGGGCTCTGGCCTCAGTGGCTCACTCTGTCACTCCGCTCCCCAACACACGCACCCGTAGGACTTCCTCTGAGGGTTTCCTTGTGTGGAATGAGCACTGGACGCAGAGCGCTTGGGCAGTGGCGCGGCGTTCACTGCCCGGCCCCGCGCACATTCCAGAGACTCCCGCAGGGTAGGTAGCAGCTCTTAAAGGCCCTTTCCTCCTTCCTCCTGTTTGCCTCCCAGTCCCCCACAAGGAACACCCCCTCTTAAGCAGGGCCAGGACAGTGACACCTGCACATCTCACCCCCCACCCACATTTGGAAAGGGTTAGAAAGAAAAGGAGAAGCCGAGCGTGTTAGAAAATTAAAGCAAAATCCTTGACAAATGAAAACGATCCAGCGCATTTTAGCACTGCTTTTAGAGGAGTTCTGTGATAGTGGTCTGGCCTTGCCACACTCTAATCTATTAGATGCCGATCTGATATCCAGAGGACAGACTGGCCGTGGCAGAAGCACCCTCTGTGGCTGCCTTTGCAGTGGGTTCTTTCGGTTGTCCCGGGTGAGAGTGGAAAGGACTCCGTGTCTGAGGACGTCCCTCCGGCTCTGAAAGCCTGGGGTCCCAAGACCTGTGTGCCTGAGCTGCAGCGCGCCAGACATTTTGTCAGACTTCCCACCCTGACAGGGTCGGGAGGCACAGAGAAACGCAGGCTTGGCAGAGAAGGGGATCTGAAGCCTCGGACTGCTCCAATGAACCAGGATCCATGCTGGGCACCAGACCGAGGTCTTACTCATAATCATCTCGCTTCTCATGGAGGCAAATGGAAGGCAGTGTTTTTCAGATGTCAGCTGACATGGTGGCCACATCTCTTAGTCAGTTTTAGGGTATGCAGTGAGGGTGAGCCCGTGGACAAGAGGTGAAGGCTGAATGTGTTTAGAAATGTCCTTACTTTTTATTGCCTGCTTTATAACTCACTCTCTGGATAAAATCCTCCCACACTGGAGACCAGAGAAGGGATTAAGTTCCTAGGAAGAGAGAGACGCAGGATTGACTTTAGTTTGAATTTGCTTCGGTTTGCTTTCTTTCTGTTCTCTTGCAGCTTATGTCCAGGTTTATTCAGAGATCTTAGCAGAGGCGGGGAAGCAGCCTCTCCTGCTTGTACATACCTGATAAGGGTGATGCACATCGGAAAATATGTCCCTTTTTCTTAGGCTCCACATGCTCTTTGTAAAGTTGTTTTCTCTATATTTTCTGATTATATGAACTATTATGTACTCATTGTTTATAACAAATGTGCTTCAAAACAATAGCTAGGGGAGGAATAATTCTGCCACCAGTTTTCACTTTTTTGGACACTTTCTTCTGGGCCTCTCTGTGCTCCATCTTTTCATTGGTGCCTAAGATATCTTTGATATTTGCCTGGCTTCAGCACCACCTCTATGTAAATAATTCCAAAACTTCTACTTTCAGTGCACTAGCCCCTTATCTTCTTAGCAGCAATTTTGACATCTTTACTGGTGTGGTCACATTCACCTTTAATTTCTGAATGCTTAAAACTAAGCGTCTGGGTTTCCGGTCCAGACAAGACAGCATTGACTCATCTCTGCTCATCACCACAAGCACAACTGTAAACTCTGCAAATGACACAGACGCAACCATAGAAGAACCCCAAAGGAGAAAGAGGAGAGCACTCTGGGCCCAGACCCAGGACCGTGGCTGAAGGAGCAGCACAGAATAGGGTCTTATGGTCCCACCGACAGGAGGAGACAACTCAGGACTGGTGTCCCCACCCCAGACCAACAAGAGAAAGAGGCCTGGCAGGCTCATTCCTCCTGGGATGACACCAGGTCAGCCAGCAGTGCCTGCAGGGGCATCAGCAAGGAGCCTGTGGGTGACTAGAGGTGGAAAAAGGGTTGGCTTTGAACTGGGCCTGCAGCCGCCTCTGTCCCCTAGTACAGGCATCAGCTGACGCGATTCCAACACACATTCTTTGTTCCCATAGGAAATAGACTCCCCTTTCCCTCCTACAGGCACCATGGGTCAGGAGAACATCACAGGGAGGAGGCACTACCACAAGCCCCTGGCCTGGGAAGTGCTCCTCAAGCCCAAGGGCTGCAGTTCCTTTCACAGTCTACACACACCAGGCGGCAGGGCAGCCAGTGAGCAAGGATGCAGCCACAACAAGCAACTGCCCAGGGAAATGCTGTCTGCCACTCAGAAACTGAGCTCCTTTCTCTTCTAAGGAAAAGCCAGGGCACAGCAGCTGAGGTTACCTTGCAACAGAAAGTGGCCTGAGAAATGTCCTTTGTCCCAGAAGTCCTCACACTCCCTTCCTTCATCCAGAGACCTGTGATTTCCAGCCTAGAGACATACCTTCTGCACCCTCAGCCAGCACCAGCAGGTCTCAGGGGCCATCAGTGGCACCAGATAACTAAGTAGATCAAAATAATACCACAAAGACTGAATGTAAACTGTCATGGCAGCCACGGCCCACAGAATTGCCCAGGACCTGCATGCTAAGCCTAAACAGAGTGACTGCTAGATAAAATGGAGGACTTGGGTGGGACCCAGACACTCCTAACAAAACAGACAAGATGTCCAGGATCCAACTGAACTCACCTGTCAAAGAACCAAAAAACATCACCAGCTGAACGAGAAAACGTGATCAACAGATGCCAACACTGAACTGACTCAGATGTTGAAATCATCTGACAGGAATTTTAAGGTGCCCATCATAATAATACTTCAGCGAGAAATTCCAAATCCTTTTGACACAAATGAAAAATAAGAATAGAAATTACGGAGATGAAGAAAGAGGAGTTACAAGTGGATATTGTAAAAATGAAAAATACAATAACCAACACAAACACACAAAACACACTGGAGGGGCTCAATAGCAGGGTGGAGATGACAGGGGACAGAATCTGTGAACTGAATGGCAGAGAAGTAGAATTTGCTTAATCAGAATAAAGGAGAGAAAACACATAGAAAAAAATAGGAGGAGAACCTCAGGAACCTGAGGGAAATGAGGAAAAGTCCAACTTTCATATTATAGGAGTTTCTGAAGGAGAGGAGAAGAGAGTGGAGCTGAAAAAGTATTCAAAGAAATAATAGGCGCAAGCTTCCCAAATGTCAAAGGTGAGAGAAACCTACATTTTCAAAGAGCTGAGCAAAACTGAAATAGGAAAAACCCATGGAATCCATGCCAATACACATCACAGTTAACTGTCTGAAAACTGAAGATAAAAAAACAAAATCTCAAAAGCGCCAGAGAAACATGACTCATTACCTACAGGGGAACACTAGTGTGAGTGATAGCAGATTTCTTATCTGAAAACATGGAGGCCAGAAAGGAGTGGCACAACCTTCTATAAGTGCTGAAAGAACTAGGAACTACACATTCTATATCTGGCAAAACATCCTTTAGGAATCAGGAGAGTTAGAAAATTAAGAACACTTGTTGCTGGCAAACCAGCCTTTAGAGATGGAGTAGATGAGAAAATGATACTCAGGAATGTTCAGAATGTCAGAAAGAAAAGAACCTTTGATGCTTCCTATTATTAATTTTTTTTTTTGAGATGGAGTTTCACTCTTGTCACCTAGGCTGGAGTGCAGTGGGGCGATCTCGGCTCACTGCAACCTCCACCTCCCAAGTTCAAGCAATTCTCCTGCCTCAGCTACGGTTACAGGCACCTGCCACCATGTACGGCTAATTTTTGTATTTTAGTAGAGACTGGGTTGTGCCATGTTGGCCAGGCTGGTCTCAAACTCCTGATCTCTGGTGATTTGCCTGCCTTGGCCTCCCACTGGGATTACACGCAGGAGCCACTGCACTTGGCTGATGCTTCCTTTTATGACTTCCCAAATCACTCTTGATCATTGAGGCAAGATTTATAAAACCATCTGATGTGGTGTTCTTGGGAAAAGTGGGAGAGTAAAGGGACATAAATGGAAGTATGGTTTCTATACCGCACTGGAATTGGTAAAATGTTGATGCCAACAGACTGTGATAATTTATGTATGCATATTATAATTACCTACAACAACCGCTAAGGAAAATATGCAAAACAATATTCTAGAAATCACTACGAAGAAATCAAGATGAAACTGATAAATTGGACTTTATCAAAATTAAAACATTTTCTCCATGAAAGATTTGGTGAAAAGCATGAAAAGACAGGCTGACAACTTGGAGAAAATATTTGAAAACTATGTATCCAACAAAGGATTAGTATCTAGATTACATAAAGAACTATCAAAGCTCAACAGTAAAAAAAAAAAAAAAAAAAAAAAAATCAATTCAACAATTAGTAAAAGACACAACAGACCATTTTGATGGAAAGGGTATATGATGGAAAATGAGCACATGACAAGGTGTTCAGCATCACTAGCTATTGTGGAAATTAAAAGTGCAGTCAGGTATCATTATAAATTTATTAGAATGGCTAGAATAAAAAATTGGGACAATACCAAATGCTGACAATGATGTGGATAAACTGGATCACTCACACATTGCTGGTGGGAATGTAAAATGATACAGCCACCTTGAAAAACAGCTTCGTAGTTCCTGTAAAACTGAACATGCATGTAACTATCAAAAAATTCAACAACTGTTGTCTTGGGCATTTATCCCAAATAAATGAAAACATATGTGTATGCAAAATATGTAACTGACTATTCATAGCAACTTTAATTGTATAATTCCAAATAGAAAATGACCTAGATATCCTTTGATGGATGATGATTAAACAAACTGTGGTACGTCCATACCATGAACTGCTACCCAGCATTAAAAGGGAATGAAGTATCGATACACCAAACAACTTGGGTGAATCTCCAAGGAATTAGTCTGAGTGAAAAAAGCCAATCACAACAGGTTACATAATGTACAATCTCAAAATGACAAATTCACAGGATGGAAAACAGAGTAGTGATTGCTATAGGTCAGGCATGAGGGCAGATGGTGAGGGAAGTGGGGTGTGCAGAGAAAACAGCAACAGGCGGGCTCCTTGGGCAATGGCACGATTCCATCGCTTGGCTGTGTCAGTGTCAGTGTCAGTACATGGCTGTGATATTGTACTAGAGTTTTTCAAGGTGTTGCTACTGGAAGAAACTGGGTAAAATGTAAACTGGATCTTTCTGTATTGTTTTTATAGCTGCATGTCAATTTAAAATTATGTCTTTTTTTTTTTTTTTAAAAAGGAAATCCAAATTTAACCTCAATTTAATGAAATTAAAGACTCAAAAAGGTTCTAATACTAGGGAACAGGAAGATCTGGCTAATATTGACATCTTCTGTTTAATTGGAATGCTTGTTAGTTTTCAAGATGGTAGTATGTAACAGCAAATTAAGACACAATTGCAATTTAGAAAACTACATTTTAAAAATAATTTTCATCTATAGTGACAGTGGTTGGTATAATAAAAATGGAAATTATTCTGTTTTATGATTTGAATTTCATTTTCACTTGAGAAATATTTAAAGTAAAATAGAAAAAAATTAATTTCATTTGGAAAGTATGTATCTTTTCAGTAAGAGATGTGCCAATTAAAACATGAATAAAGTTTCATTTGAAAGATTTTTTTTTCCATTTTTGCCCCATGACATTTAATTGAAAGCAAAATAAACAATGTGTGGCAACCACAAGCTATTAAATGTGCAATTTCATTAAGCAATATATGAGGGAAGAATTTGGCTAGTTGACAATAAACTGAGGTAACATTCAGGATGCTTTTGTTTTTAAACAGAAACAGAAGGCTTAAAATGATCACTGAAATGGTAGAGTTTGATTGGCATTTGAGGTTAAAGCTTAGCTGTTTGTTCTTTCCACTTCATTGCCATTGCTTGGTGAATGGAGATGGAGTAGAGGGTGGATTTCTTCCTCAAACCAGTGCCTTTGTTGGGTAGCACAAGGAGTTGGTCAAGAATATCAGCTGCCACACAGTCTTCAGTCCTGCTGATGAGCAGACAGGCATACCACTTTTACTCAAATACCTAGCATTTCAATGCTCATTTAAATAATTCAGACTATACACATGTCTTAGCAGATTTTCATCTTCCAGCCAACAATTATTTTGAAGGCCATTGCAGCACTGATTTAGAAGAACAGGCTGGATGTATCAGCTAAATGGATTTTTATTCTAAACTGAGCAGTTAGCATATTAATCACACTTCAAACAGCAGAGCTGTGATGCTGCTACCCCTGTGACTGTCATACTCAATGTGGGGAACTCAACTGCACAAGGAGAACAATTCATAAGGAACTGTGTGTAAATTCAACTTGGCAAGCCTTGCTACATTAACTAGGACAGCACCGAAGAAAGTTTCATAACTTACCAGGCAAGATTTAAGAATTTTAAAAAAGAACAGTTAAGATACGTTGCACAAATCTTGACAGCATAATGTAAATATTATCTTTTAATAATTTAGGATTTATTCTCTTTATCTCCACTCCCAAAGGTACAACCTTTGGACCAAAATCAGTTAAACCTTCAAAAATGACAAATAAGCTAAAAATAATAGATAGTGAGGTGATCTATAATTATATGCATCAAAGGAATTTTTCTTGAGTTTTTAGTATGTGTTGACATTGAAAGAAAGGAGAAGGATCACCTTAAAAAGTAACTTTCAAGTTTAGACTCAGCTTGCCTACCAGCTTTTCTATTAAGGATCGGTTCTTAATTTTGTTTTAGAAGAAAAGCATTTAACTTTTAATGGTAAAGAATATTTTCAACTACTTAAGGCCTCTATGAGTTTTCATCATGGTGCCTCTCAGATCCACTATTTCTGTCACTTGACTTACTTCCCTTGGTATAATAACATGAAATTGTGGGTTTGGAAGGCACTTTGATGGAAACTCATAGAGAGGCTTTAAGTAGCTGCACATTCTCTCACCCTCACTCACTGACTCACTCAGAACACCCTCCTTTCCTGCAAGTTCCATTCACGGTAAGTGCCCTATGCAGATGTGCCATTCTTTTTCTTTTATCCTGTATTTTTACTGCACTTTTCTAGGTTTAGATATGTTCAGATACACAAATACTTACCTTTGTGTTATAGTTGCCCGCAGCGTAGCCTAAGAGCAAGAGGCTATACCATAGCCTAGGAATGTGGTAGGCTGTGCCAGCTGGGTTTGTGTGTTCGCTCTGTGATGTTCACACAAGGATGAAATTGCCTAAAGACATGGTTCTCAGAACACATCCCTGCCTTGAAGCCACGTGTGACTGTGTTTTAATGACTACTGTAGAGAGACCTAAGGACAAAGACCAAGGTGCTTTGCCCATAATCACTTGCTGTATTTGGGAAGCAGTCATGCATTTGAAACTATAAATCAGTAATTAGGAGCAAAAAGAAGTCCCAAGACTAACTTTGATATTTGCCATTGGGCACACACTGATTACACATAAAGCATTCAGCGTGTGGCCTTGGCCTGGCGTCGGGGGTCTGCGAGTGCTCCTGCCAGAGCCAGCCTGCAGAAGGCACATCCCACATACAGAGGACAAGGCGGCCCATCACAGAGGCCCTTCACACAACTGGATCTGAAGAGGATGGCAACATTGTCAGCAAAACTGGGGTATATTGCAATGAATGCTACTTTTCCTTTCTACCTACCTATCCTTCCAAAGGGAGATCGCTGGGGAGATTGGAGAATGGATCCTGAAACCTCACAGGGCACCCAGGGCCCATCCAGCAGCAGGTGCCTGTGAATGGGCTGGGTAGGACCCTGGGGAGGGTCAGAGCCTAGGGGCCTGGGGAGGGCGTGCCTCTCGGAAACACTGCAGAAGTCAAATGGTGTGGCTACCAGCAGTATTTGGTTCTCATGCTACCCACTTTGATCCCTGTTTTAAGAAATAATGAAACAGAGAATAGCCCCAATTTTCTTACCCTTAGGAGGCAACCCTATGCAAGGACTTACATGATCTCATTGCATCTTAACAGACTCCTATGAATTAAACACTATAATCTCCCTTTTACAGATGAGGAGATTAAGGCTCAGAGATAAGTAATTGACCTAAGATTATACGTAAGAAAGTGGCAGAGAAGAGCCTGTTCAGCTTTGCCTCACAATTCTGGGTTCTTTAACATTCTGCTTTGTTGCCTCCAGTACAAAAATCCGTGCAATGCGGGTGGCCTGGAGGTTAGCCATGGGGGAGCTGAGCCAAGCACAGATAACACCGTCCTGCAGGTGTGGACTTTTGTCCGAAGGCAGTCTCAGCAGGAGAGAAGCTAGGTCTTTAGGATCAGGGCTGCATGGCACAAAACCCCCACCTCCAGCAGGGCTGCCTGGAAGTCACTCAAGCATTTATTCATTAGGATCTTACTCACAGCCGAAGCTGGCTTAGATGTCTCTCCCTCAGTGCTGCCTGTCCCCAGCCCCACTACCACCTGGCCTTGATCTCCACACAGCAATGGCCTGGACTGCTCTTGGGGCATTTGCCAATGTTGACCTCACATTGTGCTTATTCTGTGCTTTTGTAATATGTAGCAGTTACAGTCTAACAGAGCCAGGATCTTAGCTCTGCCATTTGCTCAGGGTGTGAGTTTGGACGTTGCCTTAAATGTATTAGATCTGAACGTTCCTGTACCAGGTGGGCATAATAATATCTCCTGCCCTCTTTGTTTGTTACAAGAATTTAATGGGATGGTGCCTATAAGTACTGAATTCAGAATTGCCACCTAGTAAGCTCTGAAAAAGAGGTTTTTGTAATCTTTGCTAATCGTAATAAGTATTATTGATTTTACTTCACAGCACATTCTAAAAAAAAAAGTCAATCTAATATAGAACCTAGCAGCACCTGTTTCATTTAGTACATAAAATAAAATAAACCTGCTGGGTATGGTGGCTCACACCTGTAATCCCAGCACTTTGGGAGGCCTAGGGGTGTGGATCACCTGAGGTCAGGAGTTCGAAACCAGCCTGGCCTACATGGAGAAACCCTGTCTCTACCAAAAATACAAAAATTACAAAAATTAGCCAGGCGTGGTGGCAAGTGAGACTTTGTCTCAAAAAAAAAAAAAAAAAAAAAAAAAAAGAAAGGAAAAGAAAAGAAAACAAACCTAATGCATTATAAGTACCTCACTGAAGAATGGCAGGAGACATAAACACTATGAATACGACTAATTCTTGTTTTTACCCATGTATTCAATTACTGTTACATTGAAGTTCATATTTTATGTTAGCCACTGCCCTGTTCTCTGTAGATTCAGCAATATGTCTTGAAGCTTACAATTTCTCATTTAGGCAGAGATTTCAAAACATAAAGATTTATATTTAAAATACATACCTATTCTATTTTTGACCCCCAGTTTCAAGTAATGTGCTTGGAAATGAGTTTCAGAATAGCCTGTGTGCAGCTAGAGTCGTCAAAGAATACTTTTGTCTACAGAAAATTTTATAATCATTTAATTAGAGTACCCTATAGCTCCAGATAAACAGATGAAATTATTTTCTGGTATGCTTCTATCAGATGAGGGAGTGTTGAAAATGTGGGCTTCCAAAGGGGAATTGTGCTGCTCCCAAATAAAATCAGAGTCGTGTGCTGGAGGAGGGGTCATGGGTGTAGGGGAGCAGCCAGCACTGACAGCCACCTCCCCAGGAAGCAGCCAAGCCCAGCCCTGGGTTCAAGGTGGACCTCGATGATAAGCTGGTGAACACATGAAGAAGGCTGCATGCTGTTTATAACGATGTTCATAACATTCTTGAAATGACAAAGTTACAGAAGTGGGAGGACTGCGAGACTGCTTTATTTGAGGCTTTATTGTTTGGTGCAAGTACATTGAAGATTGTTATGTGTACTGGGGGATCGATCCTTTTACCAGTGTATTAGTTTCCTAGGGCTGCACAACAAATTTTCGTAAACTTAGTGGCTAAATAAGAACAGAAACATTTTCTTCCAAAGTTCTGGAAGTTAGAAGTATGAAATCAGAATGTTGGCAAGGCCATGCTCCCTCTGAGGGATCTAAGAGAGAATTCTTCCTTGCCTTCTCTGGCTTCCAATGGGTGATGGGTCCCTGCTGGTCCTGGGCCTGTGCATGCATCACTCCAGTCTCTGTCTTCCACATCACATGGTGTCTGTGTCCACATTCTCCTTTTTCTACAAGGACACCCTTCATAGTATTCGATCCTATGTGAATCTGAAAAGATCACATCTTAACTTGATTACCTCTGCAAAGATCCTACTTCCAAATAAGGTCACAGTCACTGGTAGCAGGCATTAGGACCTCAACATATGTTTTTGAGGGAGGGGCATAATTCAATCCCCAGTAACCAGTATATCACGCTTGTTTTTGCCTCTGGTAATTTTCTTTTTCTGCAGAATACTTTACAATATGAATAATACTGTATTGGATGTTACTATACCTACTTCTGCTTTTTAAAAATGTTGCATGGCACATATATTTCTTTAACTTTAACTTTCCTCATCCTTTAACTTTCACTCTGCCTGTGTCATTGTATTTGAAGTGAATTTTTGGTAGACAGCATATTATTGGATAGTATTTCTTTTTATCATTTCTTGAAATCTCCATCTTTTGATTGGTTATTTAAGACTGTTTACGTTGAAGACCATTGTTGTGCCACTTCATTATTCAAGTATGTCACTTCATTTATTGTTTTCTGCTGGTTTCTTCTTTCTCATTACTTGGTTTGTTTCTATGTTCTTGCTTTCTTGCCGGTTACGTGAACACTTTTAAGATTCCACCTTGGTTTATTTATAGAGTTCCTGAATAAAACCCATCTTACATTTTAGTAGTAGTTGCTTTAGGTACTACAATATACCTATACGATTAACCACTGCTACTGGTATTGAACCTGTATAACTGAGTGAAGCGTAGAACCCAGTCTTCAATACAGGTCTTACTCACTACCCTCTCTGCTTTAAAATACAATTGCTAAGTATTTCTTCTGTGTACACACTTAGTCCCACATCAAATGCTGTTATATATTTTGCCTTAGCCATCAAATAAATTTAGGAAACCCATGAGAAGGAAAGTCTGTTATATTTATTGCTATTTCATTCTCTCCAATGTCTTTCTTTCCTCTCCGAGGTTCATAGCATTCGGACACCATTTCTTCCCTGTGTGAGGGAACTTCGTTCATCCCAGCTTCAAGGGCTAGCTTGCTGGCAGCCGATGCTCTGAGTTTCCCTTTGCTAGAGGATGTCTTTATTCATGAAGGGTATTTCCACTGGATAT
Organism: Macaca nemestrina; assembly: GCF_043159975.1. Lineage (NCBI taxonomy): Eukaryota > Metazoa > Chordata > Mammalia > Primates > Cercopithecidae > Macaca > Macaca nemestrina. Next base: position 96,576,864 of record NC_092132.1, on the reverse strand, counting down.
TAAAATCACTGTTTACATTTTTTTATTACTTAAAAAATGTTGTGCTAATTCCTTCTGGCCTCCATGTAAGTTATCTCTCTCTGGCTGCCATCAACATTTTTTTCTTTGTCTTTAGCTTTCAGAAATTTGATGATGATGTATACTGGCATAGATTTCCACCAGATTTATCCTATTTAGGATTTGTTCAGCTTTTGGAAGATGTAAGTTTCTGTCTCTTACCTTTGGCATTTGGAAAACTTGTACCTATTATTTCTTTGAATACATTTTCAGCTCCACTCTCTTTCTCCTCTCCTTTAGAAACTCCTATAATATGAAAGTTGGACTTTCTCTATTTTTTCTCTGGTTTCTGAGACTCCAATTTTTTTTCTGTCTCTTTTCTCTCCTTTGTTTTGATTAGGCATATTCTACTTATCTGCCATTCAGTTCACTGATTCTATCTGTTATCTCCACACTGCTATTGAGCCCATCCAGTGTGTTTTTATTTTTGTTGCATTTTCAACTTTATAATTTCACTTATAACTCTTCCTTTGCTTCTGTAAATTCTCTTTTTTTTCCTTTTTTTTTTCTGAGACAAGGTCTTACTCTGTTGCCCAGGCTGGAGTGCAGTGGTGCAATCACAGCTCACTGCAACCTCAGTCTCCTGGGCTCAGGTGATCCTCCTAACTCAGCCTCCTGAGTAACTGGGACCACAGGCATGTGATACCACACCCAACTAGTTTTTTAATTTTGTAGGGATGGTATGTCGCCATGTTGTCCAGGTCAGTCTTGAACTCCTGGGCTCAAGTAGTCCTCCTGCCTCAGCCTCCCAAAGTGCTGGGATTACAAGCATGATCACTGTGCCTGGCCTACTTCTGTCATTTCTATTTTTCATTCATGTCAAAAGAATTTGGAATTTCATGCTGAAGGATTATTATTATAGGCACCTTAAAATTCCTGTCAGATGATTTCAACATCTGATTCAGTTCAATGCTGGCATCTGTTGATCATGTTTTCTCACTCAGCTGGTGATGTTTCTTGGTTCTTTGATAGGTTAGTTCTGGTTGTATCCTGGACATTTTGTCTATTTCGTTAGAGTGTCTGGGTCCCACTAAAATCCTCCATTAATCTACCCTGTTTAGGCTTAGCATGCAGGTCCTTGACAATTTTGTGGGCTGTGGCTGCCATGGCAGTTTACATTCAGTCTTTGCGGTATTGTTTTGATCTGCTTGGTTGTCTGGTGCCACTGGTGGTGCACTGATTTCTGCCGGTGGTGGCTGAGGGTGCTGGGAAGCAGGCTCCTCTGTACTGGGGAAGGGAGTCTCAGGCCCTCAGGCCCACCCCAGGGGCAGGCAGGTGTGGAATGTTAATTATGGTCCCTAGTTGCCCCCCTCCACCACATGATGTTTCCTTGGTGCTGGGCAGAGGTGGAGGCTCCGCTGGCTGTTGGGTCCCGCATACTCCTTGGTGGGCAGTGGAAGATTTGCTCCCTGCTCAGTCCTGCTGGCACTACCCCAGTAGGGGAACCAGGAGCAGAAGAGGAGGTGGGAGTTCAAATCTCCTCTTGACCAGCTGATATGGCTTGGCTCTGTGTCCCCACCCAAATCTCATCTTGTAGTTCGCATAATTCCCATGTGCTATGGGAGGAACCTGGTGGGAGATGATTGAATCACGGGTGCAGGTCTTTCCCATGTTGTTCTCGTGATAGTGAATGGGTCTCATGAGATCCGATGGTTTTAAAAACAAGAATTTGTTTGCACAAGCTCTCTCTTTGTCTGCTGCCATCCAGGTAAGATGAGACTTGCTCCTCCTGCCTTCTGCCATGATTGTGAGACCGCTCCAGCCATCTGGAACTATATGTGATTGCTCCTCCTTGCCTTCTGCTGTGATAGTGAGGCCTCCCCAGCCATGTGGAACAGTAACTTCAATAAATTTCTTCCTTTTGTAAATTGCCCAGTCTTGGGTATGTCTTTATCAGCAATGTGGAAACAGACTAATACACCAGCTGAGAAGATACAGAATGGGGGGTGGGGTAGAAGCAGAAAGAGGAGTGTGGTTTTCCATTGGAGCTTGGCTGGAGTAAGACAGGTATTCCCAACGAGATTTTCTGTTGTTAGGCCACCCTTATCCTGGCTCTGTGGCCAGAAGGACCAGGCTTTTCCTGGAATTCTTTTTGTCTGTCTTGTTGTGAGTTCTAGGTTGTAGGCGTCTAGAGCGTCCTGTCTAGGACACATGAAGGCATGAAGAATACCCAGGGGACTCACTGCCATTCGCTCCTCAAGTCCTGAGGCCCCCACGCTGTCTTCCTTCTTCCTGTCACCTTTCAGAGTCTTCATGTGCTTGTTTTTCCATTATGTTCAATGCTTTCTATTTGTAATAGATTAGAGAGGGCTAGCCTAGCTAGGAATAGCCGGAAGTCACCCTTGGGCCTAATTTTGTCAGGCCCGTTTTACTTTAGATAAGTAGCTGTTCTGAGGCACTATTACGATGTCGTTCAGTCAGGTGAGCGATGCATTAGTTCTCAATTTTGGAAGCTTTTGCAATTGTACGAGATCTATAGTTGAGTGGGGGAGTGGAACGGGAAAGCCATTTGTCCACCTGTCTTTATGTGGGTGAAGAGCATGCTTCCTCTTTGTGAAGTGTCAGCTGAAGGTGAGATTTTATAAGCCAAGGTAAACATAGCCCCAACCACAGGATGAAAAACTCAGGCAAAACAAGACTGTAATAGTTTTATGGATAAGTTGCAGCTGGTAAAATGTTAGTTAGGATGAAGATACATAAGAAACAGGGGGCCAGGCATGGTGGCTCACACCTGTAATCCCAGCACTTTGGGAGGCCGAGGTGGGCAGATCATGAGGTCAGGAGATCGAGACCATCTTGGCTAACACGGTGAAACCCCGTCTCTACTAAAAATACAAAAAAATTAGCCAGGCGTGGTAGCGTGCACCTGTAGTGCCAGTTGCTGGGGAGGCTGAGGCAGGAAAATGGCATCAACTTGGGAGGCAGAGCTTGCAGTGAGCTGAGATCGTGCCACTGCATTCCAGCCTGCGTGACAGAACAAGACTCTGTCTCAAAGAAAAAAACAAAAACAAAAAACAAAAACAAAAAAAAACCAGGGACTTTTGGTGGATATTACCTAATGATTAAACAGTACCAAGTTTTGTTGAGTGAAAGGGAACATTCAAACTCTGCCCTTTGGTATTAAGTCTGTCAAACTTTTTTGATGTATTTAATGTACATTAAGGGTGTAACCAACATTTTTTTAAGTGGCAGGTCCAAGCCACTTAAAACTTAGCAAGAACAACAGAGACATTTACATATGATCCATCTTATAATTACACATTGCAGTGCTTTGGCATGAATGGAAAAAAAAAAAAAGTAAAATTACTGAGCGCATAGAGCTAGTGCCCTTAATCTAGCTGCTACTCCCTTCCAGTGGTTACCTGTTGATAGTCCTCTTTAGGAAGGCCGATCGTCTCACAGGAGTTCCTTTTTGCATGAGAACCAGCCAGTGGCAGCTCACACATTTCTCCTCAGGAGGAAAATTGAAGGAAAAAGAGGACACAGGTGTGGTGACAGAATGACACACATCATGCTTGTTGGAAATTTTCTTACCCTGCCTCCACTTCCAGCGCCTTTTCCTATTAAGGTCTTCAGGGATGTTCTTCAGCACCTCACGCTGGATTTTGCAGAGTGTCAGAACATGAAGGAGGTTCTGAGGCAATTGCTGCTCTGAAAGACAGAGAAATTGGGCAAGCACAACCTGGGCTTGGTAATTTAAACCTAACTCAAGCTCTTTTTGCAGATCCTTAGGTCGAATATTGCCTCTACTTAAAGTTTGATTTTCTATATCATTTTATATGTGTATATGAAAAGGGGTCAATCTTATTATGTTCACTTTTGATATCACCTAAAAGCCTACTGAACTTTAAAATACCATATAACAAGTAACAAAGAACATATTTATAACATTGTCGGCATTGCTCTGACCTATTTAGCATCTACTGGATTCTTGCAGCTTAACATAAAAATAGCATGTTCTTGGAAAGTCTGTCCCTGAAAACCTCATGCAGGTCAGCCTCATATACTGTTCGCCATCACAGTCCCTCCTTCAATTTCTTCCTAGCACTTACCTTCATTATCTGAATTTATGTTTTTATTGATTTTTGTCTTTATATTTCTAGTGTGTGGCTTCTGCAAGTAGGATGTAAATGCCGTGAGTGTAGTGACATCATTTATCTTTGAACTACTGTGCCACTGTGCTTCGACCAGTGCCTAACTACAGGAAAACTCAACAATAATTGTTAAATCAATCAATACATCAATTCACCAACATATACTTCAAGGTTATATTATCCTCATTGAAAAGATTAAAATACCGAAGCTCTCAAGTGTGGACATTCTGAGGGCTCTTGTCATCTTGAGAAACTGTTGTGCAAAAGCCAAAGACAGGTTGGGTGAAAGGTCGCCAAAGACAAGCACGTTTTCTACAGGGTAGGTTACTTACACATTAGCACTGAATAATAAATATGTGCATATTTGTGTAAAATCTAACTATTTCCCTGTGCTCCTCATGGCCACTTACATATTATGGTCCCTGATACAGTCTCAGAGCCCAAAGCTTTGAACTTTGCAACCAAATTATCCTATTTCTTATCCAGTCCTGATGTCAGCAGTTTGAAGATCCATAGGAAACAGGGACTTTCAGCAGGAAGTCCTCTAGCCATGCACTGGTCATCCCTGAATATTCCACCCCCTGGCTTACATCAGTGATCATTGCCTTTTACCTGAGATATGGCTTCCTTGGCTTTCTGGAAAATGTTTGTTGTAGACTGTATTTTCCAGTGGTGCTCACGGTAATATTTCCCATCTTATAGGCTCCTTTTCCATGTGACCTTGGCATTCTTTCCACGGAGAATGAGATCTCCCTATGTTCCTCCTGTGAATCTGGGCAAGGTTTAGGTTGTTCCGACTGTAACATACGGTTGAAGTGGCACCAACTGACTTTTTAGGATAGATCATAGAAGGCCGTGCAGTTGAATCCTAGGCATTGAAATAATGAAAGAAAGAAATATGAAAACATGGGCATTGCTCCAGGGTACTTCCTTGTAGTTTGCTTCTGCATACTTATTCCTCTGACATAAAGCTATTATTACTACTATGGGAATGACCACTCTGTTCTCTTTGTTAATTAAATGAAATGAAATTGAATTGAATTAAACATAGATGGAACATTTGACAGGTAGCCAGAATCAAGTGCTTTATTGCTATACCACATGTTTATAGAGTCTGCAGGATACTCCAGATGAGGTACAGTGCAAAACTGTTTCTAAGAATATGCAGGAGGTAAGACACGACAGAGAAAGCCTCTTTCTCTTAGTACTCTCTTTTTCTCTCATTTTCCATGTCCTCTTCTCTCCTTTTTCCCCTCTTTTCCAATATTTATGGTCCATTCTGTGCTTCCACTTTGATCTTAATTGCGATAAAAATGCATTTTTCTTATTTTCCCTGCTTGCTTCTGCTTACTCTTTAATCCTAAGTACAGGTGTACCTCAAAGATATTGTGGGTTAAGTTCCAGACCATGACAATAAAGTGAATATTGTAATAAAATGCGTCACACAATATTTTGGTTTCCCAGAGCAAATAAAGGTTGTGCTTCCACTATACTATAGACTATTAAGTGTGCAGGTGCACCATGTCTAAAAACTGTATGTATCTAATGAAAAACACTTTATTGCTAAAAAATGATAACGATCATCTGAGCCTTCAGTAAATTGTCATCTTTTTGCTGGTGGAGGGTCTTGCCTCAATGCTGATGGCTGCTGATTGGTCACAGTAGGGGTTGCTGAAGGCTGGGATGGCTGTGACAATTCCTTTTAAAAAGACAACAATAAAGTTTGATGCAACTGGAGTCAGTTCTCTCAAACCCTGCTTCTGCTTTATCAACTAAGTTTATGAAATATTCTAAATCCTCTGTTGTCTTTTCAGCAGTGTTCACTGCATCTTCACTCAGAATAGCTTCCCTCTCAAGAAACCACTTTCTTTGCTCATCCATTCAAGTTTCATCACAAGATTGCAGCAATGTGTGTGTGTGTGTGTGTGGGTATAGGCTGTAAACTGTGTTTATTATAAATCCCCTTCCCATACACTGTGCTGGGTATTCTCAGTGGGCTGGTCGTGAACACCACGAGGTCGGTGTGAATGTCAGAACTCTGTCCAGAGCTTAGCTGTGCTGTATACGTGACTGTATAAGCGGTACTGCTGAACTTCAAACTAAGTTCCAACTACAATGAATGACCACTTTCTTCATCCTGTGTAGGCATTTTCTTTGACTAATGCTTTGCACAACTATTGAGTTAGTGAGGCCAGTTTTTGATGACCGTGAGCAAAGCACAGATGAGAGGTAGAATATAAATGTCTGCTTCCCGGCCTTGTCCATAGAGCAGAATGTCACCCTCTTGCTAACCCCTGCATCCGTCTTATCTTCTGGCTCTTGGATAGCAATTTTGGCTCTGTTGCCATTATCATTTCAAATGTCTCCCTTGGGATCGTCTGCCATTGGTATCCTCTGCTCTGGCTGAGCAGTCTGTCCTCGTGCCCTCTCCTCAGAGATGCCCTTTAGTGCTAATACACCCTGGGTGGGGCTCGCTGCCCTGTATCCTTTCCTGACTCACTGGTTCCACCTCTGTTCTTCTGTTTTTGCACTTTTCTCCAGCTTCTCTGTCTTATCCTAATGTAGCTTTGTTCACCAGTTTAAAACCAATTCAGAAAGTAATGTTCCCTGGGATGCTGAAACAAACACACAAAAGGACTTTATGAAATACCCATTAAAAAGCAGCAACTATTTCTCCAATTCAAGTACAGTTCATTGAGCTATGAATGAACTATGATCATAAGTCACGTCATGATCTGTGACTTACATAACTTATGTTGTTACAAGTACAAAGCCTTGAAATTTCCTAGAAAATATTATTTCATTTGGCTTATTACCCAGCAACATGTAAGCTTCAAATTATAGGCCTATTCACTCTACAAAATTGCCATGTCACATCCATGGCCAATGGCTGAAAACAGCTCTCAGAAGTCCTGCAGTGATTTTAATGGCTAACTTCTTAGCATTTGTGAAGCATATTTGCTTTGATCATTTGATTTGAAAACTGGGAGAAGAGCAACCACAGTAAGAATTTGACATTGCATCTGTCCTTCACATAGCTTTTTCCACCAGAGATGCAGCATAAACATATCTGGGTGAGCAAAATATATCAGGGCTTTTCCTGTAAGTATGTGTCTCTCACAGGTGGAAATACAAACAATAAATCAAGCTTTGGAAAGAGTTGTAATTACTAGTAGAGAAGCACGTCAAGTGCATTCCTTACTTAATAGTATTTACTTCCACTTGTTTGCTGCCAAAAAGAAACTCCAGTTGTTAAAGGAATCATGCTAAGGACACTCATAGATTCTCATAGCATGACAGTACACTGTGAGTAGTCACGTGTCTTATTGGCTAGTGGTTTCCTAGGAAATATGCTTTGTCTTCACTGTATAAGACGGTAAAAAGAACACAATGATTTTCCAGGAGATTGCATTCTCAGGCCTGCAGGGCTGGTGGATCTTTGGTGCTTTGGGATTGCATAGGGCCTCAACAAGGAGAAACAAGTGTCCATTCGGTCATCACAGGTGGTATCACGATCTGTCTGTACAGAGAGAATTGTGAGTTTCTGGTTCTGGGTATTCTAGTAGACAACCGTGACATTATGCAATGAGTGGTGCAGTCTTCTGGCGTCTCAGGTAGCTAGAGTGCTTTCACAAGTTCTCAGTTTCCAACTCTGGACTGCTTATTTCTGTGAAAGGCTTCTGCATTCGAATGGCCTTATTTGCCCTCCTGCTTGCAGGCTGTCATCCGAATTTTCCCTTCCCCAATGCCGTGAACTTGAACCACTGGAATTTTTTGTGATGGTTCACAAACATTTGACACCCATGTAATGTTGATTGGTTTGGAGAAGGTTCCAGTGCTCCTCCAGAAGGAGAGGGCAATGGATTCCGCACCATCCCTAGGGTAATAAAATGCTACCCTGCAGCATACAGTGTCATTAAAAGTAGTCACTAAATATTTGGTGTCATGTGCAAGTCACTTTATGTACATCTCTAATTCTTTTTTTTTTTTTTTTTTTTTTGAGACGGAGTTTCACTCTGTCTCCCAGGCTGGAGTGCAGTGGCCGGATCTCAGCTCACTGCAAGCTCCACCTCCCGGGTTTAAGCCATTCTCCTGCCTCAGCCTCCGGAGTAGCTGGGACTACAGGCGCCCGCCACCTCGCCCGGCTAGTTTTTTGTATTTTTTAGTAGAGATGGGGTTTCACCGTGTTAGCCAGGATGGTCTCGATCTCCTGACCTCGTGATCCGCCCGTCTTGGCCTCCCAAAGTGCTGGGATTACAGGCTTGAGCCACCGCGCCCGGCCCTACACCTCTAATTCTTATGGTAATTTGGCAAAATAGCCATTTTAATGTTTATCACATAAATTGGAAACAACTCTCAGTGAGATTTAGTTATTTGTTTCCAGTTCATGTGCATCAAAGCTAGAATTCAAACTCATGCATTTTTGACTCTCTCAGCTTTTCTGCTATTTAACAACCAAATTAGCTTCCCCAATCCCTCCTCCGGTCTTCTGTTTTTCTGCTTTTCTTCAAATCAATGGGCAGATAGTTACTGATTGTTACTGTGACCCAAACACCATGCCAGGCTCTGAGATTAAAAACAATGCATAAGGTTCCACTTTGTCCCTCAAGAAACTACCACTCTAGCAGGGGAGACAAACATGAAAATTATATTTTTAATAAAACACATGAGTTTAAGAATAGAGAATCACAGAGTACAGTGGTGGCTCAAGGAGGATCCAAGATTTTTAAAAATGGCCCAGAGGAGGATCCTGATCAGCAACAGCATGTGCATGGACAGAGCCAGGGGCAGAGGGGGACTGGTGGCACAGCAGCCACAGGGCAGAGGAGCCAGCAAGCAGAGGAACCTGAGACAGACAGGCCATCTCACCAGCCTGGCCCACGCTGGGCGCGGGGATGCGCGTGCCACACTTATAGTAGGACTCAGGAAAGACATTTTCCTCCTTGTTCTTCAGTGTCCTTATCTGTAAAAATGGAACGTAAATAATGGTGCCCAGCTTGGAGGGCTGACATGAAGATTAAGTGGGTTAATATTTGTAATTTGCTTAGAAGGGTGCCAGGCACACATCATTTTATACAGCGACTTTGAGTAAAAACAATCTTGGCAATGTGTGCCAGAGACAAGTTGTAGAGGCTCTGTGGGCCAGGCAAATGTACTGACTTGCGCCTGGATGAAAGGGAAGCCATTTAAAGCTTTTTCCCAGTGAGTAACGGAATTAATTATGCCCTATAGAAGATGGCTGGGGCATCAGTGTGGAGGGTGCTTGGAGGATGGAGATGTGGGAGCAGGGTTTGTGGCCAGCCCTTCCCAGTGGGGACTATGCCCATCATTATTTAATGGATGCTCTTTCCTTTTTGAAAATGCCTAAGAATCCCCACATGGCCAATTTAAAGGAACAGCAAGGATTCAGACACGTACATTTAAATATAGTCTCTTTACCAAAGTCACATTTTATACTAATGTGGTTTCATGTATTTCTCTGAAGATCTGGAAAAGAATACTGGCCATAAGGCATCATTTGTTCTGTTAGAAACCTCCCGAGGACTTCAGAGTTTAGTAGAAAATTCAATTGCATCCCAAATGAGAAAGGAGAAAATTCAGTTATAAAAACTCTTCTTTTACAGAGATAAATCTTAATGGAAAAAATATACTCATAGAATACAATTTTATTACTTAAGTAAATTACTCTCAAATTAGTTTCATAAGTAAATTATTTCCAAATTAGGTTTCTGACCCTTGTGGGTCAGCAAGCCATTGGTTGCTCAACATTTCTCTCTTAATGGAGACCACTTGGAAAAAGAGTTTGACATTATCTACAAAAACCTAGATATTTCTCTTCCTGGCATATGTACCCCCCAAAATGCATTCACATGAGCACTGAGAGACTTGTTCAAGAATATTCACACCAATTTTATTCATAACAGTTCCTAATTGGAAATACCTCAGACCTCCATGGATACGTGCCTTGTGGTATATACACGCAATGAGCTCTAAAAAGCACTGCAATCGAATGAACAACGACTGCATTCAGCAGTATGATGAGTCACAAACTTAATGTTGAAATCAAGCAGCCAGACACAGGAGAATATATACAGGATGATGCTATTTATATTAAGTTAAAAAATGGGCCAACTTAACTGGTGTTATAAGTCTGCACTGTGTTTACTTTTGATGAGAAAGGAGGTCACGATGACTGGGCAAAGTACAACAGAAGTTTCTGGGCTCCTAGCATGTGTGGATTTTGATCTAGGTAGTTATCACACGAGGTTTTCACTCTGCTGTCTCTTGCTGTCTCATTCTCTTGCTCTGTCTTTGTCTCTGTCCCAGTCCCACTCCCAGTCCCCTTCCCCATCCCCATCCTCATCTCCAAACCCATCCTGTCATCACCCACATCCCTCTATCTATGTCTATACATGTGTTTTCACTCTTCTGCATTTTTTAAACATAGTTTTAAAAAGATAATATTCTAGTATTTCTAAGAATATATTTTACAATTACAAAAATAAAACCTATGTATAAAATGTTAAACTAGGCAGGCGTTGTGGCTCACGCCTGTAATCCCAGCATTTTGGGAAGCTGAGGTGGGAGGATCCCTTGAGTTCAGGGGTTCCAGATCAGCCTGGGCAACATGGGGAAACCCTGTCTCTACACAAAATACAAAAATTAGCAAGGTGGGGTGGTGCATACTTGTAGTCCCAGCTACTCGGGTGGCTGAGATGGAAGGATCCCCTGAGCCTGGGGAGGTCAAGGCTGCAGAGAGTAGTGATCGTGCCCCTGCGTTCCAGCCTGGGGGACAGAGTGAGAACTTGTTTCCAAATAAATAAATAAATAAATAATTAAATAAAGTTAGATAATTGGAAAAAATCAGTCAATTATTGGGCAAAAAGAATCTTCTAATATTTTAGCTCAATATAAATGGTCAGATCTACTATGGTTATAATATTTTGTAGTTACACCAGAACGTTGGAATTGTAATAACACAGCATTGGACTCCCTTCTCTCTTATTTCTTAAGCAATATTCTTTGAATAGAAAGCAAATGTAGTCAATTGCTGGTGACTTCATTCATTTTAAGTAAATGGACTAAAAAATATGAAAAATTTTATTGCTCAGTGCTAAGTTCTACTGCACTCTTTCAATGTGTAAAAGCCCCACGTGATATGTGAATGCAGAGATCTCTGGTGTATACACTGTGGTAGTAAAGGGCTTGTGCTGTGAAAGTATTAATTACATCAGTGATGCATGCTTATCAGCAAGTTTTGGTCTAGTGTTATGTCGTTTGTGGTCTAAGCCATGTTAATAACATCTAAAAAGGACAGGAGGATATGCATTTTTTTGGCCAGTTTCACAAACAGACACACACACACACAAATGTAATCTCCAAATAAATGCACACATGATTCAGATATGAACATTTGTCAAGGCATGCAAAAATTTACACTGTAAAATAAGCCCATGAAGTTTTTATCCAATCCCTATATGAAAAATGTGAGTTTCATTCTAATGAGCATTTGTGTCTCCTAGACATACTGGGCTTGTCTGTTCTCAGGGATGCATGTCTTGGACCACAGTTGATGTTATCAAATTTTTAAAGCCATTCTGATGGGTGGATAATAGAATCTGATTATGTGATTAGTTTTGTTTGGTTTGGTGCTTTTATATGTCTTTGTTATGGAAATTTTGAAACACACACAAAAGTAGAGAAGATAGTAAAATGAACCTGATTTTCCCAACATATGGCTTCAACAATTTTCAAAAAAATTGCCCCTTTTTTGTATGTCCCCACCTACTTGCCCTTCTCCCTCTTCCTCTGCCCTGGGTATTAGGAAGCATTTCCTGGACATCAGGAATGTCAGCCTTTAGCTATGGTGTACAACATATTACAGATGTGCTGGAGGCTGTGTTTTGTTTTGTTATTTTCTAAATAATCCAATATATATTCTTTGAAAATTCTCCAATATAAACAATTTCCGATCTATATCAATTATAAGAAATTATAAATCACAGAACTTTAGAAACATGCTCCAAATATATTGATTTCTTTAAGACGTTTCACATTAGTGGAAGCTGTTTTTAGATTTTTGCTTGGCAATCATATTGCTAAATTCAGAGTGTTGTTTTTAATGGTGTCTGTATACAGTTAATATTTTTTAAAGCTTATTTTTTTTCCAGGATAAAAGTAAATCATACACATTTTACAAAGTGAAAATAAAAGTATATAGAGTAAAACAAATTATCCATGGCTCCCTTTGGAAGTATCCAGTGTTGACTTTTTTATTATGGTGTTTTTCAATTTTTTTTTCTGTGTAAACATTTTACATACTAAGGTCATAGGTAGTGCTCCTGTATCTTTCAAAACTTGGCTATTGTCCAAGTTTATCTTTTTAAAGGAAAAATGTTGAGTAACTTATAGTTTGTAGAACCCCAGAGGCGAAGAACCTAATTATTTAAAAATCTAATTTGAAAATAATTTATGTAAGAAACTAAATTTTTATCCTATGATATATCTTTCAATTGAAAATTTTACTGTAAGAGAGAAGTTATTATAACTGAAAACATATTTTTGGATTGTAATCAAAAGTAAAATACATTTAAAATGTTCCAGAACTCACAACTCCTTGGAATCAACAAATCCCATTTTGTAAAACACTGGACTACCCAATTGATGTGTCGTAATCATGGACAATTAAACTTTATTTCAGCTTTGAATTTGACCTTCTTCCTAAGCAAATTCTTATCCAGAGGATAACAAGTAACAAAATGAAGCAGTGTGAATATGACATATTGTCCTTTGACTTGGAGTCTTTCTGTTGATAGCCACCCAGATTGTTTAGAGATTTAGTGGCAGTGTCATTCATTATTAAATACTCCAGTCAGTATTTTCTGCAGAATTGCTTGGCTGTACCTCATTTTATAGGGCAAATGATTATCAGAGATGAAAATCCTAGTGATAGCAGAACTTTAGTTTCCAACTCTAGACCAAGACGTTCTTCAACAATAATTTTGCAATTACAGATCCCATTAAGCACTAGGCTCTGAACTTGATGTGGTATAAAAGAGTGGTCTATGGGCTTCATGAGCCTGTATTACACACGTACAAGAAAGAAATATTTCTCTTTCATAATTTCAATATTATTGTCATTTCAAACTTTAATATTGCCCCAATTTTGTGTGTTTGTAGTGCTTTTCATCCCTTTACAATTTATTGGGGCTGAACGCATTTTGTTGGATGGGATTTCAGTAATACATGCTTACAGTAGCAAGTTAAGCAATACAAAGGGTTTATAAGAAACTTATTACTAATTGCCTGTTCCTCCAGTCACTCCATTCCTTGAAAAAATCAAGTTCAGCATTTGGCAAGAGACTTTCCACAGGGTTATTTCCAACATACATGTGAGTATTTGTGTGTGTGTGTATGTGTGTACACACACACATATATGCCTATTTGTTCCTTTCTATTTTTATAATTAAGATCATATAGTACATATTACTCTGCAACTCTTTTTATTTTCAAAGTTTCTCTCGTGATGTTTGATAGCTAGAAATCATTGCCCAAAGCAGCTCCACATCATAGACAAATGGATTTCCATTGTCATATTATTTTACTGTAAAAATTATCTTCCATACTAATTTCATCTAAATAAAATGTTAAGGACCATTACAATGCTTATTATAAATAAGATTGCTATAATTCTGAAAGCTATTATTTTTGAGTACCAATGAGTAACTTTTTGTATTATTTGCTGTCATAATAAAAACGATCAGATGATCCCAGATTTGGGGTTATTATTCGGTGCTCTTTTAGACTGGGTTCATGTGAGATGTGATCCTCACTTTGCAATTGGACACGGTGACAACGGTACACTGCATATTGTACATAAGTCACATAATTCATCACAGAGAATCAGGTGGATTCTGCGAATAAAAACTGGGCAGTATTCTATAAACACATGATGGTTTCAATGGAAATCGTCTCTCATATATATATATATATATATATATATTTTTTTTTTAGATGGAGTCTCACCCTGTCGCCCAGGCTGGCGTGCAGTGGCACGACCTCGGTTCACTGCAAGCTCCACCTCCTGGGTTCATGCCATTCTCCTGCCTCAGCCTCCCGAGTGGCTTGGGACTACAAGCGCCGCCACCTCGCCTGGCTAATTTTTTTTGTATTTTTAGTAGAGACGGGGTTTCACCGTGTTAGCCAGGATGGTCTCAATCACCTGACCTCGTGATCCACCTGCCTCGGCCTCCCAAACTGTTGGGATTACAGGCGTGAGCCACCGCGCCCGGCCCACTCATATTTTGTTACATTAAATATGAACGAAGCACTATATGAGACTATAAATGGAATTACTTTTTGTGAAACCAAGAAAAACAGTCCCCGAATTAATTACTGCTGTAAGATTGAGATTGAGAATTTGTCTTATAAAATCTTATAATAATGTGTTATTCTACTCATGCAACAGATACTGGTTTTGTGCCTAGTATGTTCCCTGAGATGTACAGGGAACCTCAAGGAGCTCCCAGACTATGGGAGTGACCCCTGCGGAGCTGACAAACCAGTGCTGGAGGAGTGCACAGGAGGGCTCAGGCGCAGCAGCTCAGTGGGCCTGTCTGTGTCAGGGGCAGGGGCACAGAGAGGGGCAGGTAAATCAAAGCTGATTGGGTGAAGAAAAGCCAGGGAAAAGACAGTGAGATCAAAGGCACAGAGCGGGTGTCCCGCGTCACCAGCTCCCATGCTAAGTCTAAACTGGGGAGAGGTCAGAGGCAGCACAGGGGCCTGTGGGGCAACTGCAGGATCCGGGACCCTCTCTGAGCTCTCATGAGCAGATCCCTGGCTTTAAGAGGAGTTTAGCTGCACAGTGAACGCCAGCATTGGCCTCTGAGTAGTGCTCATTAGGAACTCAAGGGTCTTTCCTAGCAGCCCGAGATGTCCCCTTCTCCTCTGGGCCTGGATAACTTTTTTTTTTTTTTTTTTTTTTTTTAATGGAGTCTTGCTCTGTCTCCCAGGCTGGAGTGCAGTGGTGCCATCTCAGCTCACTGCAACCTCTGCCTCCTGGGTTCAAGCAATTCTCCTGCCTCAGCCTCCTGACTAGCTGGGACTACAGGCGCCCGCCACCACGCCTGGCTAATTTTTGTATTTTTAGTAGAGTTGGGGTTTCGCCATATTGGCCAGTCTGGTTTCGAACTCCTGACCTCAGGTGATCCGGCTGCCTCTGCCTGCAAAAGTGCTGGGATTACAGGCGTGAGCCACGGCTCCCGGCCTCTGGATTCGGGGAGACCACTCTGAGGGCTCTGTTCCCGGCGTTCTCCATTCAGGCAGAACTTCCTGTGCACCAGGCACCCAGAGGCTGGTGAAATGGGAGGAGTTTCCTTATTCCCATTGCAGGGCGTGGGACAGGGTGTGGCTTACTTCTTCCATGCCCTGCTGCTCAGGCCTCTAGGGGAGCAGGCAGACAGGCAGGTCGTGGGGAGCATTTTGGTCTTTGACCCCCACGGCAGCATCTAGGGTTGAGTGTCCTGAAGCCTCAGTGGGTGTGTGTTACAGTGTGCTTTTTCAGCTTAGCTATCTGCCAAGGGAGCTTGTGTTTATCAGCTCAGTTAGACCTTTTGCCTTATCAAGGCTTTCTGTATCACAAAGCAAGAGTTTTGGTGTACAGGAAAATCGGATCACATGTGGGCTAGGAGAATGAGTGCAAGGCTTTACTGAGTGATGGAAGTAGCTCTCAGCAGATGAATGGGGAGCCAGAAGGAGGATGGAGTGGGAAGGTGGTCTTCCCCTGGAGTCAGCCGCTCAGCCCCCCTGTTGTCTCCTCCAACCGCCCTCAGCCAAATTTCCCTTGGGTCCACATGGTTCCAACCTCCATGACCTGCCAGCATGTCTGCCAGTGTGTTCTTCTGCCGGTGTGTTCCTCTTGATTTCCAACCACTTGTGTCTGTCCACTAGGGTCTCAGGGTTTTTATAGGCACAGGGTGGGGGTCATGATGGGTCAGAGTGGTCTTGGAAAATGCAGCATTTTGGGTGAATATAGGAGTGCCTGTCTTCACTTAGGTCCGTGGGGACAGGCCCAAGGGTGGAGCCCTAGCCAGGGGTCCTGCCCTCCTCTACCCGGCCCTTCCCTGCCTCCCTCCGGAATCACTGGGATGGGGCCCCCTCAGGCTGGCTGCAGGGATTGCCTCGGGAGAAGGGGCTTCCCTTCCAAGCCCTGGAGCAGGGCCCCAGCCTGGCTTCCAACATGTACACCCTTTGCTAAAGGTCACAGCTGGAATGCCAGGCACTGCCCTCTGGACAGTGAGTTGGGAGGAAATATGGCTGCCATCCACCTACAGAATTAGAATAGTCGGTATGGTTGTCCAAAGTAAACATGCAAAAAGGTCCCAGGCATGTGCCCTGGGGTTTGGAGCCTATTCCCAAGGAAAGGCAGTGTGGGGCGATGGGCCAGGCTCTTCCTGGCCTTCCTCCTCTGCTTCTGCAATCTGCTCGTGACTTGATCTTGCATAGTTTTCCCTTCCGTAACATGGAGATAATAACAGCTCTACCTTGCAACCTTCTCATGAGAATTATACAAGTTATTTTGTTAAAGAGCTTTGAACCACTGGGTACGGTGACTTACGCCTGTAATCCCAGCACTTTGGGAGGCTGAGGCGGGCAGATCACTTGAGCTCAGGCATTTGCAACCTGCCTGACCAACATGGCAGAATCTACTCTCTACTTAAAAAATACAAAAATTAGCCGGGTATGGTGGTGCGCATCTGTAATCCCCACTACTCGGGAGGCGGAGGCAGGAGAATCGCTGGACCCAGGAGGCTGAGGCAGCTGTGAGCCCACATTGTTCTACTGCACTCCAGGCTGGGTGACAGAGTAAGACCTTGTCTCAAAATAAAATAAAATAAAATAAAAAGAGCTTTGAGCAGTGTTTGGCAATTGGTAAGTGTACTATTTCTTTATTGTGATGTAGACATTCAGCACACATTTGTTGAATGACTGTTTGTTGCATAGATGAATAAGTGAGTGAATGAATGGAGAAAATGAAAATGGTACCCAAAACACAGTTTGCTTATGGCTTACTTTGTGGTCCGTGTCACAGGCTGGCCCATGGATCAATATGTGGAAAACAAACACACACACCATATATAGACCATACTCACACACACACCACACATACATGTACACATCACACATACACTATGCACACAGGGCACACACAGACACAGGCACACACCACACATAGACCATACACATATCCATATCACACACACCACCCACACACATACCATACACATAAGGCACACAAAGACACAATGTACACAGCACTGCCCACACACGTGTCCTGCTTGAAGCAATCCAGTCCTTACATTAGTGGATGTGTGCATGCTCCCCGGGTTCTCAGCGTCGTTCTGTGCTCCCCTGTGCATTTGCTCCCAAGGGAATTGATGATGGGGTGCACCAAACCCTGTCTGTTTGTTACAGGGAGTGCCTGGAGACAAGACCACATACAGATTTCATGCAAGGACAGTTTGAAGAGTTCCGAGGGTTGTATAGACTGGTTTGGGACATATAAACCCGGAGTGCGTGCTTTTTGGGTGGGGTGGGGAAGACTTTATCATCATTCTCAAACTCCATAAATACCTGGAGTCCTGCCGGGGCTGGGTTGCTGGTGCAGTGCACCACCCAGCTGCAGTCCCTGAGATCAGGGTGCTGTGGGACAGTGTGCAGGGAAGGACAGGAGGGTACAGGTGCTTGCCTTGTCAACTCAGTAAAATACAACTTCCAAACATCCCAGGGAAGGATGACCAGCACTGCACGTGATGGCAAGGGTGGAGAGGGGATCAGGGAAGATTATTTCTCTTGAGACAGGTTACTGAGTCACTTCTAAATTAAGCCTGTGACTATATTTGGTAATACAAGATGTAGGGCTGAAGAACAAGCAATTTACTTCATGCAAACAGATGACCATATGATGTACACAGTTGGGCTCTTGCTGCTTTGGGGCTTTGGGTGCAAGAGAACTCGCCAGTCTGGGTTTTGTGGGGTGCTGAAGCCAGTCTCCCCAATCTTCCTCATGTATGTGTTCAAGCAGACTAAAATCCTAGGTTAAATACTGCATTCATAAAAAATTTCAAGGTTGTTTGCTTTCAGAGAATTGTAAAAGACCCTCTGTTAGATCATCAGGGCAATTTGATGTCAAAATGCTGGAACCAGAATCAGCAGCAGGGCTTCTTTCTCTCTGTGGGCAGCTCTCCTAGAGAGTGAAAGAAGAGCCGCCGGGAAAACAATGTGTGCATTGTAAGCAGGCCTCCCTCGGGCCTCTGGTTGGACAGTGGGAGCGTGAAGCCTGTTCACAGGATGGTAATTTCATTGGTTCCACTTGCCGGTCACAGCGGCACGTGCTGGTCAATGACTTTCCACTCAGCAGGAATTGGAGGCTAAAGGCTCTGTTTCTAAAGCTCTGCAGGCCACTCTTGGTGACTAAGGGTGCGGCAATCATGTAGACACCAAAAGTGCGACTACTCTTAGATTCCCACCCCAATCGCAAAAAAGCAGTTGTATAGGCAAGGAGGGCTGCTATCCTGATGGTTAGATGTAGTAGATACAATACAGATTCAAGCTCCATTGCAGAATCAAGGCTGGGGACATCTCTGTAGTCTTGGAGGTTATTACCCAAGAATTTTTTTTTGCAGCTATGTATCCTGTCAAGAGTCACGTTATGTCTGCAAATGCATTGACCGTTTAGAATCCGTCACGTTTGTTTCTCTTTGAAAAGGAAGAGGTCTTAAGCTACTTATTTACTGAGATGTATAATACAAAATTAAATGAAAAAGTATAAGAATAGGTCCACTACCCTTCACTGTGTGTGAAGGAAGAGCATTGCTAAAAACTAATCTTTCAAATATTTATATTGAAAGATGCAGTTTATAAAGAATAAAGATAGCCATGAATTGGATAACTTTTCCTATTAGGTAAATGGTATAGTAAACTGGGGGTGAAAATGGGGTAAACATGGTGGTTTGTTTTTAGAGAAAATAAGGATGCAGTACAACTTCCTTTCTAATGGTTTGTGAAGCCAGAGATTCAGTTGCTGTATTATTATATTGAGCTTTGGCAGTATTATTACTCTGGGGGGAGGTATGATTTAATTTATGTCACATGTGCCTCAATGTAGAAAACGCTGTGTGAAAACAGGTGATGGAAGCAACTAGGAATAGCTCTGCTCTCCTTATGATGTGTGTTTCATGGAGTTACTCTGAAAACGATGAATGCAATAGATCCCAACTTCCAGACTTCTAATGCCTGGTGAAAATTATGCTAGCTGAAAATTCCAGGAAGGTACTCAAAGTTTTCTTGAAATTAGAATATAGATAGCAGGAAAGAATATGGTGATAATGATGAAAGATTTATCTCTGAAGTTCAGTTTTGCTCCTTTTAATATAACAATGGTCACATCTGTTGATGGACACTTACAGTGATTCCTTATCTTTGCTATTGTGGCCAGTGCTGCAATAAACATGAGATTGGAGGATGAGACAGGTTGATCCATGGGCACAAACATATAGTTAAACAGAAGGAATAAAATCTAATGTTTGACAGCAGAGGAGGGTGACTATAGTTAACAACAGTATATTTTATATTTCAAATAATTAGAAGACTTGAAATGTCCCCAATACACAGAAACACACGAGGTGACAGATACCCTAAATACCCTCACTTGATCATTACATCATTACACATTCCATGCATATAACAAAAGATCATGTGTACTCCATACTTATGTACAAATATTATGTATCAATAAAAATTATGAATGACAACATGCTTCATCAACTTAGCTATTACTATTTAAAAAACAAAAACCAAAATGGTCATAGACGCTGTCTCAGGCAGACTGGACACATTTTAACATTAGCATATTACCAAGAAGGATGCCATTCAAAGTGAAGGGTGCAGACAGAGACTCTCTCATTCTGTTAATATGGATCACTGGCAAGGTAGTCAGTGTTATTTCCTAGCTAACAATTTCCTAAAAGCAAACAGTCATATTAACTTGAAGAGCAACGATCCTTTAAAAAATAATGATAGCAGCAACAGGATCTTCAGAAAACAATCTGAATTCTTTCAAAGTGATAAAGGTGCTGGTACATGCATCATTCATTTCTGAGCATTTTTCTCAAAATAAAATTGAGGTTTAGAAAAGTACCTCCCAGATGGGCTGGATACCCAGCACGCACTGGGAACATTCTCTTATATGTGGTTGAAATAACAATGGTAGAACCTCCCATGTGGTACATCTTTTTATTTGCTTTTAAAATTGTGATTTTAGCGTGTTTATCTCTGGCTCATACACTATTTTTTCCAAGGATAAGAAATATTTCTTAAATTTAAATATTCACTAATCAGTCTATTTTTAGTTTTTAAAAGGTTTCAAATTTCATATATATATATACATACACACAAATTCCATGTATATACACACATATATACACATATATGGAATGTGTGTGTGTGTATGTATACACACACTTGACTTCTTTATTTTTTACTTTCTAAAAAATAAGACTGATGGGAAGAAGAAAAGGTGAACTACACTTTCACCATTTGCCTCTGAGTAAAATCTTTGGTGCCTAATTCTATTTTCTTTAGAAATATATTCCCTGGGAGTGCTCCTTCCTCCTCCAGCCCTGAGCGGTCCCTCACCCTCAGGCTCACCATCCTCCCTAACTTTGTGCTGTGGCACAGGGCAGGAGCTGAGCGCAGAGACCACAGGCAGGTGTCAGCCTCACTCCCTGTCCTTGGTGGTGTCCCAGACTCCACAGGGTACAGAAGTCCAGGAAATGAGAAATCAGCCACCCAAGTTGAGTGGAAAATTTCAGCATGTTACAGAACATGGGACAGCTGATGTCTGAGGTCGCGGTTCAGAAGGATTTGTAGGTTTACCTGTTTACTCAGAGCATTTCACCAATTCCTTACAAAGATTACAAATAAACTCACAAAAAGGCAAAAAAATCAGTTGTTAATCCATGTTGATGGGCAGGGTAACGAGTATCATTTTGTTAATTTCATATGTTTAGCACCATCTGTAGGAGCTACATAACAACTCTCTGGAGTTGTTTTGTTTTTAACTCACTTCTCACAAATCATTGAAGTGTACATATTTGTAAGGAAAGTTCAGCAGTCGTAGAAGTAGAGATGACTGATGATGAATGTTGGGATGCAGGTGAGAAGTGTACTTTTTGCCACTGGGGAGAAGACACCCACCCTTTGGTTGAGACGCTGTGTTCCTCTGCTGAGAGTGTCAGAAGATGGCCCTCTACGGGATGTTCTGCCTCCATAGAGAGAAAGAGAGGGGGCTGACGTTTACTCTTATTGATGCTGTTGTTGGAAATGTGGCGCAACATGTACACTGGTCCCTGTATTCTCTAAGTTCTCCGCTGCCCCAACGCAGGCCACTGAGTTGCTCACATTCCTCCCACCTTCCCAGTTTGATTCAGCACCCTTCTCCCCACAGAAGGAAACCAAAGGTCAGAAGGATGCTTTCCCCCAAAGCTTCCCGCAGTGATTTTTAGAGGCCCTGGGGAAATGAGAGGGGCTGGTGGTTTACAGAATTTAGGGCCGTGCAGTGACCTCGCGGATTCCATGGGGTGTTCACAGAGACCCAAGGATAATGAGACTGAATTCCGCATTGTAAGCACTTCCCGGAGCCTTTCGACATGCTAAAGTGAACTTTGAAACTGAAAGAAGATGTGGCACACACGGCAGGTAACGGGAGTCTGACCAGAGGAGTCGGGGACCATCTGAGAAGACGCGTGTTCTCTGAGCACGGCTTGGAAAACAGGCGCTGGTTTTCAGACATGCTCAGTGAACTCCTTAGAGAAGCTTTGAGAAGAGGCAAAGAAGCCGGATGCCGGCCCGTTTCAAGGACAGTCTTTTCCTGCTCGGTTCTTTTACATGTCTGGCTCTGCAGTGACTAAGCTTTCCTTTGAAGAAAGGTTTCTTTGACCATCACAACCCCCCAGAAAAAGGATTCTAGAAATATTTGTGGATGCTCAAGACCGAAGCTCAATGTCAGCTATTTCCCCCCCTGGCTTTACTACTCCTCAGACTTTCATATGGTATTTTTGGAATGAAACCACATATGAAATCCAAAAGGCAAAAACGTCTGACTTTTCCCCACAAGTGTGTTACACCAGGAGCAAAGGGAAGGGCGCCCTCTTGGTGGGAGGTCACTGATGAAGCTGGGCAGAGGCCAGACAGTCCAGGCAGTTTTGGTGACTTGTGTCTAAGCTCCGAGTGCAGATTCCTGGCTGGACATTCCCAGCTGCAGCACCAGGCTGTCCTGGGCAGAGGACTCTAGTCCCTGCATTCAAGCATCAGTCACCTCAGTAGTCGCAGTGGCAGTCGGCGGGGTAAGGGAGCTGAAGACCAGAGGCCTGCTCCAGTGGGACAGATTTCCACAAAAATTCATCACCATCTCCTAGTGAGGGGGAGATGTTCAAAACTGTGAAAAGTGTAGATGCAAAAGCATAGGCCCTCAAACACAACCATGTGTGAAACCGGAGAAGAATGATCCTTGAGAATCAGGCTGGGATTTCGTCTTTATCCTGCATTATCCTAAAGTTCCAGGCCCAAGGTATGCATTGTTAGACATATGCGTCATTGGGCCCCGTGGCCACACTGGGTCCTTGCAACTGCACTCCTATGTGCCCAGGGCCCGCTCCTGGGGAGGCACAGCTAAGAAAACCCCTGGCAGGATGCCACAAAATCAGTTTTCTACCTTCTGCTTTTTTCTTTCTTTTTCCATTTTTAAAAAGTTATACAGTGCCTAAATTGCTTTGGGCAAAATCCTCTCACCAGGCTGTGGGATACATTCAAAATGAGTAGCAGAAATGACAACTTATCTTTATTTCAACATGGAAATGTGGTTTCTCCAGATGTTTCTAATGTTCCCAATAGGGATTTCCAAAGACTGAACATTGCATCAAGGCTGCCAGCCTGAAGGGCCCTACACAAAGATGGTGCTTCTGTCTGATGTGCGCTCTCTCCCCCACCGCACACACACACACACACACACACACACGCCAGAAATGTAGACGGTGACTTAAATCTGTGCACAAGTAAAGATGATTCAAGCTGAAACACATTTTCCCTTCTTGACATAGTGACTGATGACAGTTAGATATAGATTATAGGCAACTGCCTTATTTGCAGAACCACTAAGGATATGAAAGACTCTTAACCAGCCCAGAGCATCAAGTAGTGGGTGAATCATTCTGAAGGCTGCCTTCCAAGACCACAAGAAATTAGGGGGCAGCCTATAAGAAATAGCAATAGCACACCACACCATAGGAAAATCCCATATGTGTTCGTCCCAATGGATTGCAGAGAGAGAGAGAGAGAGAGAGAGAGAGAGAGAGAGATCTCACAAAGTTGGAGACACAACTTTTGTTAGACATTGTTTTCTTATTATTTGTTTGTGTCTTTTCATCACAACTTTAACTTTTCTGCAAGATGTGGCAACAGTAGCCACAGCTTGATTGGAAAAACGCAGGAATGAAGGGGCAGTTTGCTTGGGTGCTGCATGTTGTATTGTTATTCATAGATGGACATCTGTGCTTGGTCCTGTTTGGGTTTTTAGGTGTTTTGCAATGCCTTAAAATGTTTACAGTCAATCAGAACATGTCTACTTTAGGACAAAATAGTCATTTGTTCAATAAAAATTTTCTGTTCATCTATTAGGTCCCAGGAATACGCTGCTGGGCATTTGGAAATAAGAATGTGATCTCAGTCCCTACCCTTAAGGAATTCATCATCTAGTGAGGAGACAGGCACATAAAGTATGCACAATTGTGCAGTAAGAATATAGGTAAGGGACCCTTAAGTAGGCCTGGGAAAATCAGGGGAGATTCTTAGAAGAGGCAGCAGTTGAACTGAGATTCCAAGACTATGTGGGAATTAGATGGATTAAGAGGATGATGGGCATTTGAGGCAGTAGGTACAGCACATATAAGAGTTTAGTTTGTTTAGGGAACTACGAGTTATTTGGTATTTCTGGAGTGTGCAAAAATATAAAATAAATCATTATTTATGGAGGAATAAACACATGCTTATAGATTTGAGTAATATCTTACCATGTACAGAAATTAGCTTTATGGCCATGTGCTAAGAAAATATTTTTGTTTAAATTACTTTATTTTGCTATATGAGAAAAAGATGGAAAGCCAGGACTCTGTTTTGAGGCTTCTCTGCCACCTCTCATCCTGGCTGACAGAGTTGAATAGGTGGTTTCCATGAAAGCACTGCAAAGGCATGCTTGCCAATCCCATAACCTTATGTTTGCCTTTGAGTTGCACCAGTGGGTCAGACATTCTTTCAGATTAATTTATCAAGGACTCAGTCGAGAGCCACAGCCATATCAGATATTTCACATTTGGGCCAGAATTATTTGGATGTTGCACACGATCTCAAGATAGGCCCTCTCTGCATTTTCTAGGAGCCACTGACCCTTGAGTAAAGCTTCTCTCTCCTTCCTCTGTGGGCTGGAACATCAACAGCCCTTGGGAGAACAGATTATTCCCAACCATATTGGGTCGATGAATTGCCCATGAAGTTTTCAGATATTTAGAAAAAAGTTATTTGTGATAGCAAATAAATTAAACAGAACACTAAAAACATAAATTCTTAACTTCTGTACAGTTTTAGAGTGTTTATTTACTTAGTAATTGACAAAAGATAATCTCATGATTACTGGATAGCAAAAGCTCTTTGGCCAATTAGAAACAATATTGAAGTTTTTATATAACTTAGTGAGTTTTTATTTTATACAATGCCCCCCATAAATAAGCTAGCTGAATGAAGTTGGGGTTTGGGTCCCACCTACTGTTCGATAAGACCTGTGGTTGATAATGTTGGGCAGTGGCCAATCTAAAATCAAAATTATATATATATGTGTGTGTGTATATATATGTATATATAAACACATTCATACATACATATATTTACTTGTTATTATGGGAAAGAGAGCAAAACAAGATAACAGTAAGTTCAAGACATATTTTTCTCATTCCTTGTATAAATGATAAGGATTTGAAACTTAACTGCATTAACTGGGCTAACTAATAGAAAGAGCCGAGGTGGACACTGAAGGGTGTGGAATGTCAAACAAAGTGGGTTTGCTTCCAGTATCAGCTCCGTCATGTTTTGGAAGGATATGCTTGACATGGGAGCAGGATGGAGCAGATCACATGGTCCATGGGTGGAAGGAGGCATTCTCAGGCAAGCAGGGACCTCTGAATGGCAGGCAGAGACCAGCCCCACCATCCATGCCTTCTCTTGACTTGGGTGTTCTGGCTCCTAAATAAATACTGACTTCCTGATCCTTGTGGAGGACCCCTGGAGGTATCTATCTGTGCACAGCACAACCTTGTTTCAGCTTCAACAAAACGGTCAGGAAGGTGTCATAGCCTACTACCTTTGTATAAAATGTCCAGTCACAGGTAAGAATTTTGGCAGGTGGAATTCACAGGTGTCAGTGGAAATTGTATTCATGAACAAAATAGGTGAAACCCTGGTTCTTATCTTCCTTTTCAACTCTGCTCTGAATAATTTCTTTTCTGAAATATCATTTTAACCCTCCTGACTGAACAAAAGTTTCTTTGTTTTTAAAAAATTACTTTATCTGTAACATAAACCCAGATAACAGCTAAAGTTCATAAGAAGAGAATAATAACTCAAGCTTTGATCATAGAATAAGAGATAAATATACAACTCTCTCCTTTGGGCTTTTAAAAATACTTCTTTTCTGATTTCGTAAGTAATTTATGTATCCCAATGAGTGTACACATTATGTAAATGCACTATAGGGAAAGCAAAATTGTAAAAAGTCTTGTCAAACTCACTGGATGATGAAGAGACATTTGTGTATTTTAGTGGTCTGTAAATTGGAGAAATATCATTCTGACTTCTTCAGCTTTTTGCATCATGCTGAATGAGACAATGATAGTACGAGCATACTATCTACACCCTTGAATCCATGACAATGACATGGCTGATTCTCTGATCATGCCAATGTCAGGTGGTTTTGTATTAAACAATGATGAAGAGCAGGTAGGAGAGACTGATGAGAGAAGAATGAATGCCTCTTTCTAGTAGGCAGGGGTAAGACAATGTTTTCAGTAGGTAAAAAGTACATTTTCAGCTTTCTTCTTTGTATTAGTATGTATGGGTTGAAAGCCAGGCTCAACTTTAAGGAAAATATAAAATAAAACACCAAGCTCCACTCCACTGTGTGGGACACCGTGGCATGTGCTTGTCGTCAGTTCCTCCACTCACCTGGGTCCAGGAATTGTCTCCACCATAGAGCTGATGAGACAGAGAGCAGCTTACCCACCTCATAACATACATGGTAAGGCAGCAACTTGAAACAAGGCCAGTCTGAGGACAGAGTGCTGCTCTTCCAACTACTATGCTGAAATAACAAAACCAGTATGGCCTGGATTAGAACCTGGTTGCACCCACTGTTTTTTTTTGTTTGTTTGTTTTTTTAATTATATATATATATATATTACATATAATATTATATATTTACCCACTGTTATTTCAAACATCCCAAAAGTAATTTCTGCAAGACAATTACAAATGCAGCACTCTTCCTGTTTAAGGTTTTCCAAATTGAAAAGAAGAGAATGGCTGCCTTTGAAATCAATCAGGACACCTCTGTGGAAAATTACCTGGGCTGTTTCATCCTTGGCGTGAGCAGTGGTGGGACCTGGCATCCCCTGGAGACACACACGCCCGGCCCTGGGTCCAGCCAGCACCCACTGGCAGGTCAGCCCTGGAGCTGTTGAGATTTTCCTAAATTGTAAAAAATCTGAAAGTTATGTTTTAGAATAATCTTTTCTTCTAATTCTTTTTTATTACCTTTTTATTGCCTCAGGAAAGCAGTAACACAAAAGATCCTTTTACATCTTTTGATTTAAAAAGCAGAATCCAAGAGGGGCTTGTCTGGCTGTGTTCATGGAGAAAAATCTGTAGCTGATCAGTGCTCATCCTCCCAGGAAAAGCCCCATTACAGCAAACAAGTTCATTTATTTTAGCCTAGAACTCAAGAAAACCATTCAAAACCCTGAGATACAAAAAACAAGCCAGATCCTCACTTAATTTAATTTTATAAAGAAACCATCATAGTTATGCAAGCTATAATTTATTTCTTTCATTATGTAAAAGTTTTTCATTATGTAAGGAAGCCCCTACTCCACACCCCTTCCATCCCTGCACATTTTATAGTGTATCTGTTCGGCTTGATTTCTCTTTCAAACCCCCTGTGATGTAGACTCTTTTTTTTTTTAAAAAGGCATTGATAAAGAATTTAAAGCCATTTTAAAAAGTTTCTGCTTTTTTCTTTTTTCACTAAAGGGTCTTGTTCAGTCCTTCTTTTCACTGACTACATAACAGTGATTGATTGGCAAATAGAAGGCGTGCAATAAATAAGAGGGAGAAAGAGAAGGGATTCTGAAGTTCTATAAAACTTGTGATTTACAGCACACCATTAACTACAACAGTAGAGGTTCAGTCCTGGCTCCTAACTTCCCACTCTGTTATTCTCAGGATGTGGTCCCCACACTGGCTGTGCCATCTTCCCCCAGGAGCAGGTTAGAAATGCAGATTCTCAGGCCCACTACAAACCCTCTCACTCAGAAACTGGGGGGTGGGACCCAGCAATTCCTGCCTTAACAAACCTTCTAGCTGATTCCGATGGTTGCTGAAGTTTGATCACCTCGGAGGCAACCCTATCCCAGCACCTCTGATTTCCTTCCTGCCATGGGTGAGCAACCCATGGCCTCTGGGGCCTCCCTTCTCCTCCTGTCTGGAGGCAACAGGCTGCTTCACACCATCTAATCTCTGAAGCTGGAGGGGGGCAAGTGCTCTACTTCTAACCCCTCAGGCTAAGGCACAGCTGGGATGTGAGCCTCATTACTGCCACAGCGATGGGGAAGTGGGGCCAGTGGTCGCTAAGTCTTCATCAGGGATCAGTTGTGTGTTTTAGGCTGGTACTCAGAAGAATGTCTTTATCCCCAAGGACATATAATTTATAGTCACCACCAGTGTTCAAAGCAGCTCTGAAGCCCATACTGGACAAGTACAGGGGGAGGAGGTAAGAAACAGCGGCTCCAGGGCAGGATGGTCCTGCAGGCCTCCTCCCGCCCACCTTCGGGAAGTCACGACCTGAGATGGGGGCAGACCTCCTAATAAGCGTAATTATCCATTATTTATTTGTCTAATTATCTATTATTTTATTGCATTTTGGACTTGTTTAGGTGTTATGAAATAAAAGCATTTAAAAGAGAGGGAAGAGATGCTTGTCACCAACTTGGAGACAACGATGTCCCCAAGTAAGCTTATTTTCAAATTTGCATTAATATTAATACATAATAAAAGAATAAAATAAAATGACATGACATGAATAAAAGTAATCAGAGAACTGGAGAAAAATACATCAGCTAACATCCCCTTGGCAAAATTCCAAACTTTTTTTTTAAAGTGATGTTTCTGGCGCAGGAGCTGCAGAAGCCGCTCTCTCAGCCGGAATGGCCTCAGACGTTGCAGGCAGAAGCCCAGGAGGCCTCGCGGAACCCCCAGACCAGCAGGAGGAACGTCGCGGTCCAAGGCACCAGGCAGAGGGAGCTGGCTGGTGCACTAAGGGCCTGGTCTGCAGAGGCCCCAGGCCCGCGTCACCATGGAGGGTAGCCCTTGAGGCGTGGGGAGAAACCCCATTTAGCAGCGTCACTGCCGAGAGCCCGGCCCTGCCTCTCTGGCCTTCGTGGAGCAGGGTGAGACAGGGTGCCTAGAAGCCTCGAGTGGAAACCGGAGCAGTACATCGTAGCAGCCCCGGCGCACTTTTCTGGGAACCCAGGATCCTGGTGGGGGCCCTGCAGAGCGCGCAGGAGCAGAGAACGCTGGCTTCCGTGGGATCCGGTTTTCAGGACTCCCTGTCCCCATTCCTAGCGGCAAACGTGGAACTCAGGCATCTTCCAGACACCCTGCTCTCCAGCTGCAGTCCTGAGATTGGAACGGGATGGGGAAGGAACTGAGGCCAGGAGCCCAGATGGGTTAGTGTTTGGCTGCCTGGAGTGAGAACGAGGACCACCAGCAGGCTGGCCTGGGAGCTGGCTGGAAATGCAGACTCTCAGGCCCGCTCAACCCATCAACCAGGACATTCCCAAGACCCACAGAAGAGCCTGGGCACGGTGGGACGTGACACACCCTGACTGAGGCTGGCAGGACCTCTGGGCCTAAAGCTTAGCGACATTGTGCGCGGCTGAAGGCGATACCTTCTATTACCGCCTTTTCTACTAAATTTTTAAGAAAAGTTATCACACAATACGGGAAAGCCTTAAACCTCTATAGGTCTGAAGGACGTATGGGCAGAGAAGCTGGAACTCACGAGAAATAGAATTACCATTCATTTCCTTTGGCCAGAGAAGATATCACTATTTTATTCAATCCAGGCCTTCCCTTTCCATTCCTTAGAATTAGCTATTGCTACCTCCCAACTATATAGAAGAACCATATTAAGTGTTGCTCCTTACCTGGGAGGCAATTGATTCAAGCCCCAGAACAGATTTGTGGAGAATATCCTCACATCCTTCTCTGCTGTGCTAACTGGTGAAACAAATGAATGACAGGCCCTTCCCCCTGGCCATTGTCTACAAAAATTACTTAGTGATCATTCAAAGAGCCTCACAACTATCTTTACAAATTTTCAAAACAACGTGCTAAATGGATTAAACTGACTCTTGTAACCAGAAGAGCTTAATTAGATGAACTGGTAAATAAAGTATACATCCTCCCATCTTTTACTCACAGCAGCTCTCCTACTCATGGCTATAAATACTTCCCAGTCTCTTTGGAGTCTGCGGACAGGGATAGGCTGCCATTTCCTCTGCTAATCTCTCATTGTTCAGGGTTCTGGCCAACTGCCACAACGGAAAAGTTGCCATGCTTGTTGATTTTTACATGCATGCCTTCCACAGAGTAATTATTACTTCCTGGAGGGATGTATACTAACCCTAACTTTAGCCATAGATTTACTTTTGTAGTGGTAGGTTGTACACATTTATTGCTGAAAATTAAATCAGAGGGTTTTTTCCTTCATATGTATCCATCTCAGGTTAATGGAATGCATTAGTTCTTCCCCTGTGTCTGATGAGGAGACAAGAATGATAGAAAATTATCTTATTTGAGAATTTTTGCTTTCCTAGATGACAGAGTACTCATTCTCAAATTAATTTTGCTCAAAATGTTTCGCATATCTTAACTAGGGACAACTCCTTAGATGTGGATCTTAGCCAGAAAAGCCTTATACTTTTCAAAGTTATAATTGCCTCATTACACCAGAGTGTCCACATTTTAGTAGTGAAAGAAATGATTGTTTCGCTTGGAAGACTTTTCAGTTTAAGAAGATAAAAGCCGGGTGCGGAGTGTGGGTGTGTGAGGGAGCAGCAGTGGCCTCCAGCAGATGAAGTGTTAATGTACAGAGGATGGAGACCAGCTGCTTCCCAACCCCACTGAGAACAGCCCCACAGAAAAGGCTCAAGGGCACCAGGAGAGCTTGAGGGGCTATGGGAAAGTGTCACAGTAGGGAGGGCCGATGCCTCAGCGGGTGGAGCCCACAGGATTTCTAGAAGAAACTGGGAAATGGCTTTGAAGATTGTTATATGTGCTTTGTACAACCCCTGAATGATGGTAGTTTTAAATATGCCATTGGAATATTTAGCACATGATCACGGTCCTCTTCAACAGACCTCTGCCACATGCCTACAAGGTACAAATCTCTTGCTGAGTGTGGTACAGCAGCTCCTCCTCACTCCCCTGGTGCATGGAAAATGCAGTGTGTTTGCAACCCAAAGACTCTGGGTTTGTATTTCAGTTTTGCAACTTGCTACCTTTGTTACTTTGGGCCCAATATCCAACCTTTCTGAGTTTAATATCCTTATCCATGAAATACCAACTTCAGAGATAAATTGTAACCATTGAAGAAGGTCATATATATCAGTTTCCTTGTACGAGAGGGGATATGGACATTTAATGATAACGTTGAGAGCTCATTATTATGATATATGAGGCAAGGGACTGTTGAGTACTTTATTTATAATACTGAGATTCTCTTTCTATTTTACACAATAGGAAATGGATACGTAACTTGCATAAGGACATAAAGCCAACAAGTGGTGAGGCAGTGATGCAATGAATGCATTTGTTGGATTTAGGAACTTGTGCTTTCCTCACTATAACACAGAGTCCAAGATTATATGAAACAAATTAAAGATACTGAGAATGCTCATGTGCATATGTACATATTGTTAAAACCATAGTTTCCCAAGTGCAGGCTTTCAGAATGTTTATTAAACCTTGTCTATATGCACTCTATTTACTCCGCTTCTTCACTTTTTTGGACATCCCATCTATTTTGAAGATCTGTCATCACTAGGAGACACCAGTAAATTTGCTTCAAGGATCTCTCAGAAATCATCAATACTATGCTATAAAGGGAAATATGATAAATTTCTTTTAGATCTGCAAGCAATTTTTTTACCAATTTCTGTCATTTTATTGATATAGTCATTCAACAAACATTTGTTGATATTTGTGTTCTAGATGATGGGCTGGGTACTAGGAATTTCTGCTTTAAGGATGTTTTGTGTAATGAAAAAGACATCAAAAAAAGATTGTGATATAATGAGCTAAGTAATATCATATAAATAGTATAAAGCTCCCAGAGGGGGTGAATTTGGTAAAGTATTTCAAAGTAATTGACATTTGATTTGGGTCTTATGTGTGTATATAGGAGAGCAGACTTTTACTAAGTGCAAGACCTTGGTAAAAATTCTAAAAACTCTAAAAATTTGCTTGAGATATATCTTAGGTCAGGTGCAGTGGCTCATGCTTGTAATCCCAGCACTTTGGGAGGCCCAGGAAGGTGGATCACGAGGTCAGGAATTCAAGACCAGCCTGACCAACATGGTGAAACCCCGTCTCTAATAAAAATATAAAAATTAGGGAGCTGGGAGGGAGCTTTAAGGGGTGGATGGGCAGGAGGTCAGGGTCCTCCGGGAATTAGAGTGGGTGGGCTCGCTGTGGGTGCCATTTCTCAGTGTCTCCTGAGGAGCCACCCCCCTCCTCAGCCTTGCTCGGCTCTTATTCCCTCTGGTAGCTACCGCCAGGGACGCGCCATCCCCAGCTGAGTGACAAAAATGCTGAGTTTCTTCCATAGAACACTAGGAAATCTGTCTATGGGTAAACATGAAGAGAAAGAACGACTCCGAGAAGCACAACACACTGCCACACTTATTCCTGCAGCTGGAGATTCCAAGTCCATCATCACATGTCGGGTGTCCCTTCTGGATGGTACTGATGTTAGTGCCGACTTGCCAAAAAAAGCCAAAGGACAAGAGTTGTTTGATCAGATTATGTATCACCTGGATCTTATTGAAAGTGGCTTTTTTTATCTGAGATTTATGGAGTCAGCACAATTGGCGGTGCCAAAGTAATTCAATGGAAGAATAGTCTTAAAAAGGGTGCTGGATTAGAACCTGCGGAAAAAGGAGAAAAAAATATGGTGCTGGAGCAGCTGGATATCTATAAGATGTAAAACCTTGACCTAAACCTTATACTTGTACAAAAATCAACTCAAAATGGATAATGAACCTAAATATAAAATGTAAAACTGTAAAACTTGGAGGAAAATAAACAGGAGAAAATCTGTGGGACCTAGAGTTTAGAGAAGAGTTATTAGACATGATGCCAAAAGGATGATTTAAAAAAAGATAAAATAGGCAAAGGATGATTTAAAAAAAAAAAAGATAAAATACACTTCATAAAAAATTAAAAACTTTTGCTTTGGGAAAGACCCTGTTAATAGAACGAAAAGCTAAGCTACAGACTGGGAGAAAATATTTGTATATCACACATCTGACCGGGAACTCATGTCTAGTACATATACAAAATGCCTAGCTGGGCACAGTGGCTCACCCCTGTAATCCCAGCACTTTGGGAGGCCAAGACAGGAGGATCACTTGAGCCCAGGAGTTCGAGACTAGCCTGGGCAACATAGTGAGATCTTGTCGCTACAAAAAATATGTTTAAAAAAATTAGCTTGGTGTGGCTACTTGGGAGGCTGGGCAGGAGGATCGCTTAAGCCTGGGAAGTAGAGGCTGCTGTGAGCTGTGATAGCCACTGCATCTCCAACCTGGGCGACCGAATGAAACTGTGTCTCAACCAAAAACAAAACAAACAAAACAACCTCCTCAACTCAATAGTTAGAAAGCAAGCAATCTAATTTGAAAATGAACAAAAGACATGACGAGACTTTTCACCTCAGAGGATATACAGATGACAAATTCATGAAAATATGTTAAACTAGCCATCAAGGAAGTGCCAATTAAGACCTCAGTGAGATGTTTTCACTACACATCTATTAAAACAGCTAAACAGTAAAACATAGTGACAACTTCAAATTTTGGTGAGAATGTGAAGAAATGAGATCTCTCATACATTGGTGTTGGGATTGTAAAGTGATATCACTACTCTGGAAGATAATTTGGCAGTTTCTTTTAAAACTAAACATACACTTAAACCATATGACTCAGCAGTTTTGTGCCTGACCATTTATCCTATGAAGACTTACTTCCACACGGAAACCTGAGCATAATTGTTCATAGCATCTTTATTTGTAGTAGCAAAAAACTTGAAACAACCTCAATGTCCTACAGTAAGTGAATGATTTAACAGTGGCACAATCATACCATGTAATACTACACAGCAATAAAAAGAAGGAACTATTGATATGCAACAACTTGGACGGATTTCAAAGGGCATTATGCTGAAATAGGAAATAAAGCCAGTATCAAAAGGTTATATATTATATGATTCTATTTATGTAACATTCTTGAAATGACCCAATTATAGAGATTGCGATCAAATTAATGGTTGTTAAGGGTTAGGGATATTGAAGTTGGGAGAGTGGTGACTATAAATGAGTAATATGAGAGAGTTCTTTGTGATAATGGAATATTTATGTATCTTGATTGTAGTATTAGGTATAGGAATCCAAATGTGATAAAATACATGTACATTGTACCAATATTAGTTTACTGATTCTAATATTGTACTGTAGTTATGTTAAAATGTAAGCATTCCCAGAAGTGTACACAGGACTGGACCTCTCCTTACTAGCATTCCAACTTTGTGTGAATCTCTAATTATTTCATAATAAAACTTTAAAAAATAAACGTAGTATGGACTTAAAAAAAATTAGCTGGTGGTGGTGGAGCGCGCCTGTAATCCCAGCTACTCAGGAGGCTGAGGTAGGAGAACTGCTTGAACCTGAGAGATGGAGCAGTGAGCTGAGATCACACCACCGCATTCCAGCCTGAGTGACAGAGCAAGACTCCATCTGAAAAAAAAAAAAAAAAAGAATATCTTAATATCTGCTGTGACTTAATTCAGACCCATGACACCTTAATGAAAGTAAAATATTTTAAACATGAAATTAGAATGATGAGAATGAAGTCAAATAAATTACAAAAATATTAATAGTAATTCTTCACTAAGAAATTAAACAATGAATAGACTTTTCCTCTTAGAAAGCCGATTAAATTTTGGTCACCAAGAGGCTACTTGCCTGTAGACCTACAAATGAGGAAGGGAAACAGGAGTAGATGTGATTCCTGGGATAGCCAACCAGAACATCCAAGAAGGCTTGACTCACTCACACTTCCCCTTGCCAGATGTTTCTACATGCTAGCTGGATTGGAAACTTCTAGATAATCATTGGCAATCATTTTTATACCATATACATTTTGCTAAATTGGTACTTTTATAAGTTTAGAATGCTCCAGTCAAGCTATCAGCCATTTTTTTCATATCCATAAACATAAAATTATTCCAAATAATTTTGCCTCTAAAAAATATGTATTGCAATGTCAAAAAATTAAAGCAGAATACTAAGTTGAAGCCTTTTTTTAGTCAAATGCACCCCCTTTTATATGTTGGTTGAAAATGTAAATGTAACATACAGTGGAAGAAATGTGAACATTAAGGGAATAGTATTGGTATTTATTGTTGGTCATTTCCTAGGGGCCTGCTACCAACATCTTTGAGATACAGGTTCTGGCATTTATTGGCATCATATTACAAAGATATTAAAAGGAAAAAGATGATCTCCAAGTTCTGATCAAATCTCCAGAGAGATGTGATGAACAGAAGCAGGAACTCTTCCTCTTATAATAAGTTTAGGAGTTTGAATTCAAATATACATTTGGTTAACTTTCACAGTTCCTATGATGGTTAGGATTTTTGCATATGAGTTACTACATATGCATTTATTTAGC
Organism: Macaca nemestrina; assembly: GCF_043159975.1. Lineage (NCBI taxonomy): Eukaryota > Metazoa > Chordata > Mammalia > Primates > Cercopithecidae > Macaca > Macaca nemestrina. Next base: position 96,541,328 of record NC_092132.1, on the reverse strand, counting down.
ATATGCACATGCATATGTGTATGAATGCATGGTCATGTTATAATTTCTCCAGTACACATTAGGTTTGGGTGTGGGCTTGTCCAACGTGTTCAAATACCTTAAAAGGCAATTTTCACTGCTCACTGACCTGTTCCTATCAAACATATCACTTATTTTATATATCACTAGATGTGGGGATTTCTTTGCATGGTTTAATTTTCCAACTCGTGTAATTTATAGTAAATCATTTCTCCTGGTCTTTTCATGCAGTTGGTATTCTTTTCCCCTCATTTATTTCATTACATAATATTTCTTTTAAAAATCTTAAACGGTTACAGCGCCTATGTAATAATAAAAGTGATTGCAATTTTTGTTTTCATAAACTTGATAAAGTCAACATAAAAAATGTTGAAAAGTATTCTTAAGTATTAGTAATGCAACTATTTTTGCACTTGGAAAGTGTGAGTTTTGTTAAAGTGGTACACTAACAATCCACCATCTTGTCTTTTCTGAATGTGACACTACTATCTTAAGAGTAAAAATAATACTAGCAGCTCACTTTATTATAATCTAACACATAAAATAACACTTCAGATGCATAATAAGCACTATTCTTTTTTTCTTATTAGCAAACAATTCTTTGTACAGTGGTTTGGTACTAATCACGAAGAAGTAAAGTCTCTGAAAATAGTATACAAACAAGATATTTTAAATCAAAACTGTTTATTGTAAAAAAAAACCTTGAAAATTGGTTTTTAAAAAAGAAACATTGGTTTCACAAGTCTTCAGGTTGTTTATAGACATAGCTATAGAAAACATCTCAGTTTCATACAGAGCTCATTCAATCATATAAAAATAAACACAAATTTACATTGACTCATCAACTATACAATTTAAAAAGGCACTTGGAAGGGGTATTGTATTATTGCATTTGTGGTATGCATTTGAAATAGTTTAAAGTACATTAATGAATTTGTAAGAATCCTCTTTTGCACTTATTCCCATCTTTAATTAATTTTCAAAAATCATTAAAATGTTTTAAAATAGTAAGACATGGAGCATGCGCCAGGAATGTTCAAAGCTAATCTTTCCCTCCTCCCCCAAGGCACATACTGTTAATTGACAAAAACAAAACAAAACAAAAATACTTTTAATACATTCTCCTGTGTTTTGTTCTTATTATTTTTTCCTCCCTTTTAAAAATACACTTTAAAGCACTATAGGTAATCAAAAAAAGGCTTTAGTTCAACAATGGCAACCAGACATCCAACATGTAATGGAGTAAACTTGGAATACTTTTTAAGGCACCTGAGTTCTCGTCTGGCAGATCTCTTCCTATGGGAAATCCTATTACAGACTCTATTACAAAGCAATACTGTTCTTTTCAGTTGAAATGATTTGGCAGCAATGTAAATCTTCGCATTCTTTTTAGGAAGAAAAGATGCAATGTGCTTTTCATATTATCTTTGAAGAGAAAGGTTACTGTCTTTTATTCTCTCAATCTAGCCATCAGCAAATATATAGTAATTTTAAACTTCACATGGAAAGGATTATCTTGAAACACATGAATTCCGTGCTCTTGCAGCTCTGTGTGTGTGTGTGTGTGTGCGTGTGTGCATATGTGTGTGTGTCTATACATATTATTTGGTCGGTCAGCACAGGAGAAAATGCCTTTGGACTTTATTTGTCATTTGGCTTCGGAGTGAAGAAATGCATTCTGTTCGAGTAAACATTGATTGCGTCACTCAGTGTGCTACACAGCAGCCAGATTCCTCATGTTTGTGCAGGAGAGACATTCTGGAGAAGGTTTTGGAGCAGTTTTTGCACTGGTATTTCTTTACATCAGAATGGGTCTGCAGATGAGCCCTCAGGTTTGACCTGTCTGCAAATGCTCTGTTGCAGTGAGGGCAAGAAAAAGGCTTCTCGCCTGGGGATGGAGTGGGAGAAAAAAAGAAAGACAGTCAGTGTTTTTAGAGGAAACATAAAGTTAAATAATGTTAACAAAAGTCAATCACATTTTGCCTAAATAATGAGAAGCAGCAAACCTGATTAAAATCCCTCATAAGAGACACTTTAAAAATACCTGAGCTTTGAAGATAAATTTTAATATTGCATTTAAAAATCATACACAGAATATTATTACTGCTGCCAATTATGCAGAAATAATTTCCGTAGTTCTTGGACTTTCACTTCTTAAAGCTTTCTGCTTCAGCAGGTGCAGCTAATGTTGAGCACCTCCCAACATTTCCCAATATTTCCCCTTTTCCCTCTTTCTGTACTATGGTTAAGGCAGTCTAAGTGCCATGATACCCTGCAGGATAATTCTGTGATAGGAATAAGAAATTAAGCAGCAAAAAATCCCCAAACAAAGCAAGAGAGGCAAAGTAAATTTAGTTTCAACTATCCAAGTCACCCACTGGTGATAGATATCAGAGCAAGAATGTAACTAACAGAAAACTGTAGGAAAAGCCTTCATCTATTAACCAAATCAATTGATTAAGATAGCAACATTTGTTTTTGCTGATTACTGGGGGCAGTTTGACAGAACACACATTCAAGCACATCTTTCCTGATTTTCTAACTGATCTTTGAGACCAAACCTTCTGAATCTACTTTCCAAAGTCTACATGCTGTTTGCAGTCCCTAGAGCAGAGGTTGTTAGCAAGAAATGGAGCACTTTGTGCCCTAACAACTTTTTGAGTAGTCAGGAAGTAGTTATCAATGACTGTCCATCATTAAAAGCACTATGTCACAACTTCATGCAAATCCAACAGCCAGTTCAGGGCTTCACTGTATCTCAGAGTAACATTCCTGCCTATGTTTTTTCTCTTACCCGTGTGAGTTCTAATGTGTCCTTGAAGCAACCAGGGTCTGGAAAACGCCTTGCCGCAGATCTTGCAAACACAAGGTAATGTGTGGGTCCGAATATGCATCTTCAGGGCGCCCAAGCTCACATATTCCTTGTCACAGTATTTACAGCTGAAAGATTTTCTAGACTGGGCATCGCAATGCAGCTGCTTATGTTTGGCCAGCCCAGAAAAAGTTGAATAGGTCTTATTGCATAAATTGCACTGAAACTTTTCAGCTTCAATGGCATGGGGGTCTGAAAGCTTGGACTGTAGCCTTTCCTCTTCATCACTAATGGGGCTTTCTGAGCCACTGTGGTCCTTGGAGGAGGTGTCAGATGGAGGAGGGGGACTCACTCGCCCCAAAGATGAGGAGTATCCGGAAAGAGGAGAGAGGCCATTGGGTAGCTGGGCGTGGAATGGAGCTGCCGTAGTCCACACAGTGATGGGGCTGTATGCTCCTGAGCTGAGGATCTCTGGTTGTGGTATGACAGGCATGGAGTAACTCTCATAGAGATACGGGGAAATAATCACTGGGAAAGAAAAGGGAGGGAGAGAAGGTTAAGTTAAAAAGCACTAAAATTAAATCCACACGCAAGCATACACACACTGGAAAGATATTTAGCAGCACACACGTGATTTTCTTAGGGAAAAGATAGACCCATTTAGGAGGGCATACACACTGGTGAAATGTTTCATTTCCACCCTGGCACCTACGGAGTTACTGTACTTAATGCACACATAGGCTGACAGCTGTACGGAGCTATAGGTGCTCTGAAGACAGAGTGCAGCCAAGCCAGTGCCTTCGCAGTCCCCACTAAGGAGGGAGAGCCTCAACATTATTTTTAAACATTCAGAAAAGTTGTTTTCCATTTTATGTATGGGCTCTTTAGGTGTATTACGACCGTGAGTACAAAGATATGCCTGCATCAAGCCGCCTTCTAAAGGAAAGGAGACTTCGTGCATGAAAAACGCAGTAATTCAACCCTTATGTCACTCATCTTTCACATACTCATTATGCATGTATACACAGGCTTTAGCAAACACGAAGCTGCGAGATTTGAATGAAATGTTCCTTGTTAGTCAAGAATTCAAAAAGTTTTGAATTAAAACGCACCCCAAATTATCAAAAGAACGTAAGCTCCCTTTCGGGACACTGTTTAAAAGGAAAACAGTTGAACCTTTGGCTCTTTTGTAATGGCATTTGAAGGGTAATACGTAGATTCGTATTTGCAACGCTCTAGATACGTAGTTCTAGATATATTTTTTCTCTTTTTACCTGTGTGTGTGTCCAGTTCGCTGTAGTTTGGCTTTTTGGAGGCGTTGAAATGCTTCTTGACCAGGAAGGAGCGCGGCATCTTGCCAGCGGGTCTGGCGGGCGCCCGGCGCGGATAACGGTCCGGCGGGAGGACACGGCGGTCCCTACAGCATCGCGGCGGGCCAGGCTCCGGCAGGGGCCGCGCTCAGGTGCGGCAGGCGGACGGGCCGGCGCCTCTGAAGTCGCCCGGCTCCTTTACGAACTGAGCCCGTTTTGGTTGGGAGGGTTTTTTTTTCCTCTCTTTTGCAAGAAAGATCCAATCACAGCTGAGAGGTTCAGATTTCAGCTCCTCCCTCTGGGACAGCTGTGAACAGAGGAAGAATCTGTTGTCAGACTAAATTATTCTGGTTCAAAATGGGCTGTTTTTCGAGATTTCAGTGGAGAGGGAAAAAAAGTGTTTAAGTATTTTCAAGAGAGGTAACCTCCCTCGGTGAACCCCGCCCGCGATCCACGCTGTCTGGGAGTTAAGAGGGGCGCAGGAGCCGGGGTCTCTGCCCGGCCCGCCTGGCTTCCAGATGTGGGGCAGCGTCAGCGCGCGGGGACACACTGTCCGCCAGGGGAAGGAAGGGCCGCCCTGCACCATACCAGGCCAGCCTCTGGTGTTAATGAGAGCCTATATTTGGAAGTGGCATCTGGAGAGGTTTGCCTTGCACAGGGACCAAATAATTAACTCTTGGCTTTTGAAAAAGGAAGGGGGAAGCGGGAAGACAAAGGCGCCTGTGAGCGCGGAGGACGCTCTCCTGGGACTCCGGCCTGGAGAGCGACTGCAGCCTTGCGTGCGGCGAGGGCGCTGCGCTACTCAGGGCTTCCGCGAAGCCAGGGGCAGCGCGGCCGCGTGCAAATTAAGTAATCATACCACCGTGTTAGCTATGGTGGCTTGAAAGAAATGCTTTGTAGCCCGTTAAAGGCAGGCTGATCGGAAGAACTGGAAGATTGCAAAGATAAAAAAGAACGCTGGCAGAGAAGGGGGGCAAGAGGTAAACTGTCATTTGGAACCACGAGACATTCTCTCACTCACACTTTTGACAAGAGATCTTATCTTTTCATGTACTACAGTGCATTTTTATGGGAAAAAGGGTGTATGCGTCTTCAGAGACAATTATTTTTATTTCAAATATTCCCCTGCTTTTATTTGGTGCTATTTTCATCAGTATAATGCCATTAAAATCCATCTCAGTATCTGCTAGTTTCCTGTATAATGCTAAAAAAGAAATTAAAGGATACTCTTATGAGTATCAGTTGATTAAAGTTTTAAGGACCCAGTCTAGTAACTGCAAAAATAGCTTTATTTTGTATATGGTCTTCAATCCAAAAATACTTTAAGGTGGTTTATTTTAAATATAAAATTTCAAGCATATTTTAAAGCATCTGTGTCCATTGCAGACCTTTTGCTAAAATAATAAGGAAAGAACAAATTCACGTGAAGATCACCCTACTGCTGTTTCTAACAGGTGCTGGAGGAAAACAGTGAAAAAGAAAATAACAGTGGTGATGTCAAGACTTGTCAGAGAAAAGTGCATTGTCAGGCTGCATAACTTCTTAATCTTGGAATGAGAAAACAAGAGTGTATGTGCGTTTGGGGGCTGAGGTGGGGCACTCACAGATTTCCTAATCTAATTTCAATGATTATGCTTATTTCTTCCAACAGTCACTAATTTAAATATCAAACAGAGAAAATAATTCAGAGGAATCCTTATGCTAAGGGAACTGTACTTGCAGGAGAGAGGAAAATATGAATACATATTCGATTTCTCCACACACAAACTGGAACCTGGAGTAAAAGCCAGAGGCAGTTTTCGAAGCTTGCTACTCTATGTGAGGGTTTGTTCAGGTGTAGGCACCTGGGTTTATGAGAGCAGGAGTCCTCCTTGCTCTTTATTCCATTCCCCACAAAACGCACATTTTTGTTACAGATATAGCACAGTTGAGAAAACACAAATCGCCATGGCTATTATTTCCTTGTTTCACTCTACACAGTCTATTCGCAACAAAGAAGAGTGTTAGACAATGTTTTGGTATGTATTTGCTGGTAGTTATAACACAAGATAACCTACTAACATGTGTATTCAAAAATCCATTTACAACATTTATTAAAAAAGCATACATTTGCATCACAGAGGCATAATCCAGCCCAGCCCCATCAGCAGGTATCTGAGGGTGCACTGCACAGATCGGCGTCGGGACGTGCGGCCACACCTACTGTGAGGAGCGGATGGGGCCCGGGTCTGTGCATGGGGCATGTCATTACACAGATCCGCGTGCTAGCGAGTAACACGTATGCCCGTGTGAGGTCTGGGCCGCTGTCAGAGCAGGGCGAGTCTGCGCGCTGATGGCGTGAGTCAGAAGAAACAGGTGCTCTGCTCAGACACAGTGGAGGGCATGCGGCGCCAGCACCATGTGGTAAAAACGCAAGCAGGGAAGTCAAGGCCACACCCAAAGGCCAGCTGCTGGGACTCTGCTAAGACAAGACGGAGGTTTCCTCTCCTTCTGCCAGCCAGAGGGCTCATCTGGAGGGGTTGGCTTTGGTCGTTGACAAAAAGACTTTCTCTTGCCCAGGGACAGAAATCTTTGTGGCGGCAACTGCACCAGATTTTAAAGCTTTCATTCTGGAATCCAATAGAAGTCAAATCAACGACTGAGAGGGAAAAATGGAACAAGCAAACCCTTTGCTAATCCAAGGATTCAGTCCTAGGTTGGTAAGAAATTGGTGCTCCATAATTAGGCTGATTGGGTTTATCAGCCTAATTTATTTAATAACTATTAAATAAATGGTACTTGTTCTTAGAGCCACATGGACACAGCCCAGCCAGGGTGAAGCCGGTGGGCATCGGTAAGACAAAAATAAGGAAGGCACAAGCTCTGCCCTTAGGCTTCTGAGAGTTTAATGTAGTATAGGGAGAAAAGAGGAACTCTGAAGGCCATAGTGAGGCTTAAAAAATAATCCTTCCTAGGCTTGAGCCACACTGGCGAGACTCCATGACATGGGCTGTGTGGGTTGCCTGGCACCCCAGACACCCGTATAATCTAATTCTTTAATTGCCATGATGTGATTTGATGTGACGTACCTGACAGGCTCTGATTTCCTCTGTTTTCTGAAGAAGCTGACCAAGATAACTTGTGGAAAACTTTGTAAGTTAAAGGTCTGGGCCAGCCTTTCCCACAGGCTCCCTGGATGGGTGGGGTTTCTCCTGGAGCCAGTCTTTTTCATGAAAGACACATTCTTGCCCTGCCAAGTAGGGGAATAAATTAGATCCGTGAGGTTTGAGAATGTACCTTGGGTTTCTTTACTTTGCATGGAGATTTGTACACATTTAGGTATTTAGGTGTGTAAAAAGCAGTGCAAGTATTGACTACCATGTTTAGGAAATGGAGTAGTAAATCTAGCCCCAGAAGAAACTAGGGTGTGATAGAGGCTGAAAAATCCCATTTTATGCTGTGTCCTGTCTCCTAAAATGAAAGGCATCTCCTTCTAACTTTGGTGTGTGGTGTGATCACTCCAGAGGGGGTTCATATCCCCTCAATTCATATGCATATTCATATCCCTTGAAAAATATGAAGTGATGAAATACCATGAGTTTGTGGAATCTGGAGAATATTATAATACATTATTAATTTTAAAAATCTATTTATATAGAAACAAAGCATTTATTAAATATAACTTTGAAGTTTGAATGACAAGGGTGCAATGCCATTTTGTGAGTTTTTAACATACACATATCTGTATGTGAAAGGATTTAGGAAGAAATATTCCTAAATTTCCTGTTGGAAAATTATCAGAGCAGGCATGGGATTCTGCTTATACATTCTGAGCTCCACAATAAGGAGAACCTCTTTTCTCTGAGGGAATGGATGGCACTCTTACATGCACTCCACATATGCAAGTATGTCAACAGGGCCAAATATGAGCGTGAACGCGCGTTTGTGTGAGCGCTCACATGTCTGAATGTTGGGAAAAGTAATCGTAGCCAAAAATGGTGTCAGGATGTCCCTCTGCTTTTTAGGAGTTTCCATTATTTCCTGCGTGTTCCCAGTGTCATGTTCGGCAGGCCAATAGCCACCAGGCATCTGCGTCTGTCTGGAGTTAGTGCTAATGCTAATAGCTCAATAAGTACCATCACATATGATCAGTAAATATTTAAGATCACTTCAAACAGAAAACCTTTAACTTGGGAACAGAATTTTAATGAAATCTGCTTTCTGCCAAGTCACTCGTGTTCAGAATCTTATTCCTAGTTATGTTTGTATGATCTCATTTCCCTTTGGGTGGATAGAATATGGTTAAGCGTATCATGAAAACTAAGAGATATTCATCTCTTCACTGTTCTGTGTGTATCTTGTGGAAAGTGTTGATATTATCTGTAAGATGAATAAGAAAGACTAGGGAGTGTTGAATTTGTATTTTAAGCAACAGCTCAGGGATATGTGGTTGCAAAGAGACACCTATTGGTCAGTTTCAGAAGACTCATTGTTTTCTTTTACTTTCTTTTCTTTTCCATAACTTTTTAACAAGGTCTGCCACCTAGTGGAAAATGGGTGGATTTGACTCAACCCTAAGAACATCAACCTGACCTTGTTTTGTAATTACCCCAATTTCAGATGGACATTATATAAATTCGTTGGACTTATTAATGTATTCATAATTCAAAGTGACACATGTGTATTTGTAGAAATATGCACAACATTTACACAATAAACTATGTTGTTTTTTTAAGATAGGCGAGAAAGGGAAATGTTATGAGATCATCAGTCTGTGCAGTCAAGAAGGAAGTAAGCAGAAACAGTGAGCATTACACTCCAGGCGAGTGAGCAACCTTCTGGACTCTTTTTTATGTTTGCATGATAACCTACAAGGCAGAAGAATTTTAAAAACGGGAAACCAAACCAGAGCCCAGTTTCCCAGGGCATTCAGAATGATTTCTTCTCAGTCTGTCTGCCTCCAAGGCTATGTACTTCGTTGCTGGAATCTGCTACCCCATTTGGTTTGGTTAAAGGACACTCAGTGCCCAACAGTGTGTGGCATCATGGATAGTGATAAGAGCTGCTATTCTTCATGATTAATATGATTGTCTGGCCACTATGCTAAGCACTTCACACGCATTATTTTAATGCGTGCCTCCAAAGTAGCTTATTTTGCAAGGTAGAGGTTATCCCTACTTACAGATGAAGAAATGAAGACACAAGGAAGTTAATTATCTTGGTCAAATCACACTGCTAGTAAGGAGTACTTAGAGGTGACACTGGAATCTAGAGCTGTTTAACTTCAAATCCCATGTATTTCACTACAGTAACGGGTAATATCACATCATAATGGTGAAATAGATCCATGACTAGCTGTAAAACATGACTTCTTTGAAAATTGGCCTTCCTGCTTTCTCTTCCCCACTCAGAGGATGCTCACAGTGTTTGCAGTCTCTCACTGTCTCACTCACTGCTCTCGCCACGCTGTCTCTCTCCCTATTCCCAAGTCACACCAGGGTCAGGGTTGTTTGATTTCAGACTTGATTCCAGTTGCCTCCAGGTGTTGGGTGTGACTTCAAGGAATAGAATCCTAAGTGCTTAATTAAATAGTTGCCATTGTTTCTGGTCTGCCAAAAAAGGAGATGACCATTAATTCTTATTCTGTAAGAATCATGTGGTTTTCCTAAATGGGTGGTTAAATTTGTTGCCTTATCTTGAATGGGCTTATGAGGGGAAAAATAAATGCATCAATGAGGAATCAGTGTTTCCAAACATGATGGAGAAGTTTTACAGTCCAAAAATTTCTCTTTTCCTCTCATAGGTGTATCCATGTATGGGTGTGTCCATGTGGTGTGCCTACCTTGCTCCATAGTAAGCCTCCATGGGTTCCTATGGCAGTGGACATGTTTGGTAAATTTGTAAGGTAGGTTGGTCTGCATTCTTTTACAAGAAGGGCTTGAGGTGCTTCCTGGGGGAAAACATATCCAGGAACAGTAGGAAGAATAGGAACCAGGCCCACCAAGCCCAATCTTACAACCAACTCTTAGTAGCCTCAGAAGGGTGTTGAAGCTGACTACAGCAGAGTACCAGTCACTCCAGTAAGTCTTTTGACCGAGCACCCAAACATGCTATGGAGAAGCAGGCATGAATCCTTCAGTGAAGCTGAAATGTGGCTTTCCTAGAACTCTGTTGGCATTAGAGAGCAGTGAGTGCCGCCTTGGAATCTCTGGGGCAGAGGTCGCATGAGACATGGAGAGAGCTTCCTGAGAGCATTGCCACAGCTGGCAGTGAGCACGACTGTAATGCCCCTGAGCGCCCCGGGGGCATTAGCATGGGTGGTGGGCTTGCCAACAGGTGTCGTGGTGCCTGACAGACAGGTGGGTCCCCAGTGGAAGAGGCAGTGCTCTGCTGCTGTGGACCAAATGCTTGTGTCCCCCCAGCATTCCTGTGTCAAAACCTGACTCCCAAGGTAGTGGTCTTTGAAGATGTGGCCTTTGGGATTTGGTTAGGTCCTGAGGGTGGAGCTCTCATAAATGGGATTAGTGCCCTTTTAAAAGACCCTAAGGAGCGCTCTCCTCCCCTCCTGTATGTGAGCATACCAGGGAAGACAGTCTGTGAGCCAGGAAGCTCACCAGGAAGCTCACCAGGAAGCTCTGCCTGGGCTTTGATCTCTGACTTTCAGCCCCCGTAAGTGTGAGAAATCAACTTCTTTCTTTTGTTCTTCATAAGCCAATCAGTCCTGACACTTTATTATAGCAGTCCAAATGGAGGGAGGAGGCTGCCTAGGGAGAAATGAAGGCCTTTCAGACCTTTGGCTCTCAGCAGAAGTAAGAGCAGTGCCCTGTAGGGGGGCAGAGAAGATAGGTTGCACAAGACAGAGAGACTGGAATGGGTTAGGAGGAGGAACACTGCTTGTTCTATATCAAAACCCAAAGCTTGTCTTCTAGACCATGAAGGACAGCACCGTGGGATTCCCAGAATGATGTTGCAGTTGCTGGGCCCTCCATCAATGGGAAGGGGACACAGCCATTGCCTGCACATGAGCAAAGGAGAAACAGACTGGGGTCACTGGCCTGAGGGTGATGGTGTGGACTCCCAGTCCTTGCCCTTTGTGGCACCCCTGCCTTTCTCTGGGCTGGAGATCTGAGTCATCAACACACCTACCTGAATATGAAATTTAAAATCCTTTAGAACAGCAGACTGTGATGCTTCCCAGGATAATGTAGAGAAGCAAAGTCTAAATTATGCCATGTGTAGGATGGACTCCCTCATTTAGATCTTGATGCACCAATTGCTGAGCCACATCCAAAAGCACACCTGTCGGAGCTCTGGGAACACAAGGCTTGGGAGCGCTTCCCAGGTCCTACAAGCGCTGTTGCTTTTTCTGCTCCACAGACATTGGCCACCTGCCTGTCAAACTCGGTTACACCATCTGCAAACCTAATCCTTGATAAAGATCCCTGAAAAAAGATGGAGAACCTGGCTTTGAAGAACCTTGTGGCTATTTGGACTCACCACTAAATCCAAATTTTTGCCCGGATAGAAATATTTGTATGTTGTGCTTTATCAAAGGAAACATTTTCTTAAATGATACCATGGCTATTTAAAAAGAAGCAGACATAGGCAAACACTCCACAGGTAGAAAGATCTTTTCTAAAAATGCTTTTGGTCCTTACATTTAAAAATGAAATTCCTACCTTAAGGCCAGAATGATAACGGGAAAGAAATATTGCACTCATTTGTCCCCTTCAAGCCTACTGCCATCCTTGGATATGAGCCTTTGCTGGCACTAGGAATGTGCCCTCATTGCTCAATCGTCAGGTGAGTGGGCAGTCCAGATGAGCCAGTAAGAGAGGAGTATTCGAATATAACATTGAAGTTGTTGTTGACATAACACTTGCCAGCACTTAGAGGTGATTGGCTGCTTGGAGACCCAAGTCCTTTTAAGAGCTGGGTTGATGGGTCCCTTTGTCATTGTGTGTTTTTAGACAGGCTTTCTTCTTCCCCACCCTGCTTCCCCAGCACAGTTATGTAGACCCAAACTCTACTGAGGGGGTGGAATGCATCATTATACTTTCAAAGAGAAGGTGGAAGACACCGTGAAATCATTTGCAAGTGATAATGGATGGAAGTTAATGACATGCAAATCATCCTGAACCTCCCAGCTCTCCTGAGTCTTTGGGACTGATTGCAATACCTCAACAATGAGTGAGTGATGAGCTAGAGTCGGCAATTGTACTCCAGGAAAGTGGAAAGGGAATCTGAGTCTTAAGAGAAAACTGAGATGGAATGAAATCGTAGAACGCTGTAGTGAGGGAGGGCCTCGGCAATCTAGTGTAACATTCCCTCCCATTTTTTACTTTTGCTTGAGAGGGCAACAAGAGGCTTGTACGAGGATGTGAACCTTCCCAGCATCATAGAGGATTAGAACTGTAATGTGCAAACTTCTAGTAGAGCTCCCTAGCAGGTAGCCCCCAAAAGGTGCCCTGCAGAGGCAGTCTTTTATTTGAAAATGTAATTGATCAGCTTCTGCAAATTATCCTTGAAGGCCTTTAAATAAATCAAAATAAAGAGAAAGAATAGTACTCTATTTAAAAACTCATGTGCAATTCTGTGTCTTGACTTTCTCAGTCCTTTGCCACCCCATAAAGTAGTACAGTTTAATACCTAAGGGGTTTATTCCTGGTGGGCCATCTACCTTGCATGTTTCATTGTTTCATTTTCATTTTTCATTATTGTACTTCTGCACCCTGTGTAGAAAACAGAAGGTACAAGATGTTGTGGCTTCAATAATTTTAGACCAAAATGCAAAGTAGGACTTTTAACCCACACAACTCCAAGTGGCTATATCGTAAGGAAGAATGGTGGAAAGGATGAATGTGTACACCTTGATCTTCCTGACTCCCAGTATGTGCTTTTCTTTCTATGATTAGCCCAAGAGTGGATTTCTCTTAGCTAGAAGCTACAATTGAGTAAGATTTTCCTGGCCTAGTGAGTAAATACTTTGAATTTTAAACCCCAACTGTATGGGAACAATGGTGTTCTCAAAGTTGGGTTGCAAGTTCTTTAGTCCCTGATACCTATCCCAAAGTCATCAAATGAACCCAAGTCCTGCTAGGAACAGTGAGGTTGAGCCCTCACTTGAGACACTCCTGTGGGAACTCTAGGGATACCACTGCCAGGCACAAGGCAACAATCCTGACTCCTCCACATACCACAAAAATGTATCTTATTTCTCTAGGTGACAAGGAAAATTGATCAAGTTACGGTAAGAGGAAAAAGGGTATTCCAGGCCACCATATCCTTAGTCACATAGCCTACTACCAGGTCACCTCTGTAGAGGGAGAATGCTGAGCCAGTTTGTCTGCATCATTTCTATGCCAGGAATCAAAGTTGTATTTGTGTCCATCAGAATAGAGACTTTATGCTGGAGGAAAATCACACATGAGCCCCAGGGAAGGCAATGATTTGACACAATGATGTTGAAAGTCGAGAGTGCTCAGCATGAAATGCCCCAGCGATGACAGCAGGATTAACCTTCAGTGTGAAGAGAGAATGGGTGTGCCCATTGATGAAAGGTGCTGGGACGCAGAGGCAGCCCTTCCCTGGCTCTTCTGAAGATGCCTGCTGGATGGAGAACAGTCAGAACACCTATGGATCTGAAGCTTAACCAAAGTGGATATTGAGCAGCTGTGGGACATCATAAGTAAATCAAATTTACAACTCAACTGACTGTAGAGATGCAGTTTGGAAAATTTGGAAGCTGGTTTTATATATTGTATTATTCTCTTTTGAGAATAAGTTTTTTTTTGTTGTTGTTGTTGCTTTGCACTTGGAAGAGAAAAGTTGGATATTCCTGCTAGGAGTGAGTCAATGGATTCCTAAGTGAATTTGAAAAAAAAATCTAGAAATGATAGGAAGTGGTATGATCTTCATCACCATCCTCATTTTCTTATGAGAGCACTTAAATGTATATATTTTGAAGAAATTTCAGCAGATACACCTACAGTCATTTCAGGTTGATGAACCATGCTCTTGAAGCCTCAGCTCAATTGCCAAAGCACTAAGATGGAGAAACAATCGATGTTTTCTTTGGAAAGAACAATTAAAGGTGAATGATCACAAATTCTTTGTCTTACATGCAGCTTATGTTTTCTTAAGCTGTGTCAGCCTGGAGATTAAAAGAAGGGTTCAATTAAAAACACAGAAGAGTAGCTGTCTGTCTTTGTCCCCGTAGCTTTGCAGAAGGCCTCCTTCTCAGGCTCTCGCCATCCTTCCCAGAGTCCTGGGTGGGGGCTTAGGGTGTCTCACAACCTATCCATCTTGGTGGCACTGTTATTGTCTTTTTCATCCTTTCCTGGCCCCAAGGCAGGCCTCCAGTAGTCATCATTGCTGCCAAACATGCTGTGCAAGTTGCCAAAGCCATCGCAAAGCGTGTATGGTGTTCTTGAAGGGTGACGTTCCCTCTGGCTTCTTTTCCTGTCTACATGCAGACTCATTTTGCTTAGACTCTAGTGTCCATGATCCCATAGTCTCCAATCCTCTACAGGTAGAGAACCTCTCACTGCCAGGTGTGTCTTCTTCTCTTCCACATGGATTGCTGAGCACAACAGCCATGTGGCCTCAGTACATTTACCCAGCCCTATGCTGTGTAACTTTGTTTTAATCTCCCACCCTAGGGTCTGGAAACAAGGCCACGGGGCCCAAGAAGAAAGTACTAATATGAATGACAGATACTGTGCTCAATGCAAAATAACCTTTCTTCTTTGACACTGAACCACTTGTTTTCAGATTTGTACCCTTGGATTACCATCATATGCCCCTTAGTGATGGGGATATAGTCTTAGAAATTTGTTGTGCAATTTTGTTGTGTGAACATCAGGGTGTATTTACACAACCCAAGATATCAAGCCTATCACACTCCTAGGCTATATGATATGGCTTATTGCTCCTAGGTGACACACCTGTACAGCATGCTATTGCAGTAAACACTGTAAGCAATTGTAAAATAATGGTATTTGTGTATCTAAACATAGAAAAAGTATAGTACAGTAAAAATACAGAATCATAATCTTATGGTATCACCATTGTACACGTGTTCCATTGTTGACTCAAATCTCCAAAATATTGTTTATGTGATACATGACTATTTTCCTTGAAGGCCTCCTGGTCTTTTATGCAAATAGACACCTGATAGGTGATTTCTCCCCTGCCCGGCCAACATCTCTTGATTGTTGAATGCCAGGATGAACATAACAAGGTCCTTGAACTGAAAATCTTATTACATACAGATTAAGAAATAAAGAACTAGGCCAGGTGTGGTGGCTCACACCTATAATACCAGCACTTTGGGAGGCTGAGGTAGGTGGATCACCATGTCAAGAGACAGAGACCATCCTGGCCAACATGGTGAAAACCCATCTCTACTAAGAAATAAAATGGCTTATTTGAAATCCCATGTGTGCTTGGTGACAGAGTAGCACCCTGGAGAGCAGACCCTCCCTCTGCCACACTCAGTCTATCACCATGGATGCTTCTGTTCCCTTCAGCTCTGTGGTTTGTGTCACTTAAATGCTATGGAGCATTTCCCCCTTCATTTGGTCAATACCAAACATTCTGAACGGGAATACAGTCACCCACATAGCAATGTGGCCATAATGTAGAGGACACTGTTTATAATTTCTCCCATCCAGGGACATTATAGATTTTTGTATAACTCAGGAAAAGGTGGAAGAACCTTGATGACAGAGAATGAAATAGTGCAAATGGGTAAAGGTGGGCTGAACATTGTTTTAGGAGGAAGTGATTCTTCAGGTTGCAAAGATTTCATGTGCTACCTTTCTATCTATCAATCATCTAACATCTATCACTGATCAATCTATCATCAATCTATCATTAATCTGTCACATATCTATCAGTCATCTATCATCAGTCTATCACCAATCAATGTATCAACCAATCACTTATCATCTGTCATCAATCATCTATTTATCATGATCTACCTATCAATCATCATTTGTCACATGTCCTTAGAAATGTACATGTATATATGTATATTTTCCTTAAATAAACATTTATTGAGTGCCTACCTTGAGCCAAGAATTGTACTGACTATATTTATGAATCTTATTTAAATCTCACAACAACTCCCTGAGACAGGTATAATTTATTATTTTACAGTGGATGATGTTGAGACCTAGAATTTATACACATGGTAGTTGTTCTAACTCTAAGTTTACTGGTTTTTTAAAACTGGATCTTAGCAGAACCAGTTATTGACTTCCAATTATTTCTGAATAAGAAAATAACAGCTGTTATTCAGACTGGGGAAGCTGTGCGTGTTTGGTTAAGAATATAATAAAGAATAACATGACATAGTCTAAGTGCCCATTACATTATACAGCTTTAGAGATCTGTAATGATAGCAGACTTTGAAGTTCTATAGGTCTGGATTTGAATAATGACCTGGATTACTATCTCAGTGACCTCAGCTTCTTTATTGAATTCCCATTTACTCACTGTTTACCAGTGAGTAAATGGATGGGAATATTGATGATTGTCTTGCAGAGATGTTGTAAAGTATGCAAGGTAATACTTGTAAAGTTATAAATAGAGTGCCCAGCACATATAGAAATAATGAAAATAACTGCCCTTTATTAAGTGCTTACTATGTGCTAGATGCTCTATTAAGCAATTTAGCAGATTTTATTTAATCCTCTCCCAATCCTTTAATTCAGTCCTGATAAAATCACCATTTAGCACATGGGCTGCCCAAGTTAACAGCCCATAGCTGTCACCCATTCACAAGAGGTGAATACAGTTAGTCTGATGCCAGAACCCGTGCTCTTATCTGGTATGACCTCGCACTTCTCCCACAAGACCTGCTGCGAAGGAATGGAATTAAAGCTCTTATTGTTCAAAATCACATAACACAACTCCCATTCATTTTTTTTTTTTTTGGTTATAAAAACATTTTAAAAGGAACTAGATGGATGATTTAATATCCAACAGCAGCAGTTTTATTTCAGAAACATGATTATTGACCTTTTAATGCCATGATTCTAGGGTGAGCCTCAGTTTTGTTTTGTCTTGTTTTCCTTTGTTTTTAAATAACTTAAGACAAGTTGAGATAGAAGTAATCCTGAGACTTCTTTTACATAAGATCTTGCCTCTGTCCTTACTGCTGTTAGTTCTCAGGGTGGTGTTATTTATTACTGCAAAAGTGGGCATTGGATCTGAGCCAAGATAAGCCATTGAGACCGCTGTCACTCTCCTGCCAAAATTTAATAATAACAGTAGATCCCTGTTACGGCATGACTCATCTGCAGATCTAAATATATTGCTGGTCAACTAAGTCTTCCAAACATAACAAGGACACCTGCCAAAACCTCAAATAACGTGATTAGTCTGTGTTACAGGTATTTCTTGGGACTTGACTTATAAAGTATGAAGGTGTAATAATTCTGAATATATTGCTTGAATAGATTATGCTGCACTATAATGATTTAAAAGATACACTGAAGAGCATATGACTAAGTAAATAAGGCAGGTGGAAAGGAATCGATTTAATTTCCCCCTTTCTCTTACTTTCAAGCATGGTGACCTGGAACTTAGACATTCTATACAGGGAGAAGTAAGGGGTTGTAAAAACCCTGATGTATATACTAGTTCATTATTAATTCCACAGATATTTATTAATTGCCCACATATACAAGACCATGTTCAGGATGCTGGGGAAATGATAGTGAGCAAAACAGACCCCTGATCTCATGGAGCTTGCAATTTAGAGGGGAGAAGGGTATTCATTGCCTCAAAAATGTGAACCACAAATTGTAGCAATTGTAGAGGTTGAGCGATGCTACAAAAGTACTTAACAGGAAAACAATCCCTTTCTGGAGAGTCAAGATCCTGTTCTGATGAAGTGATGCTCAACTGAGTTCAGAGAGTTGGGTAGGTATTTGCTACCTGAAAGGAGGAAAGGGATGGGAAGCATTGTTAGTAGAAGAAATAATGAAAGCAGGGAGCCTGGGGAACATGCAGGAACTAAGAGGCCCTGTGTTAGAACAAGGGGCGTGGGAAAAGTGTGGCCAAAGGAAACCCAGGGAGAGAGGTTGAGTCTCGCAGGCTACTGCTGGCCATGTTGAGGGTATTTTCTTTATTACAAGATTAATGAAAAAAAATGGAGAAATCATATGTGTGAATATGTATGTTGACATTTTGTTATAAGTGTAAAATACCCTTGTATTTAGAAATAAGCCACTTTTTCAACAGTCTAGCTTGATTAAACAGAGAGTAAAACTCTTCATCCTTGCTCTCCTTCCTTGTTGCATTCTTTGGAACATCAGTGTTCGTCATTTCCCCATATTTATCTGTATTATTGGGGGTGAACTCCAAGAATGTCAGTTACATTTCTTGGTTTGTAATGTGAGGCGGTGTCTGCGGCTCCCCACCGTGAGAGCTGGACTGAAAGTAGGGAGGTTCTCTCCTCTCTCCTTCCCCAACCTATTTTTGGTTTTGCATTAAAAATTTTAATTATGTCAGGTTATTTTATAAGTCTAGTTAGAAACTTAACTATATCTTGATTTCTATAGCTTTGCAGTAAGACTTAGTATCAGGTAAAGTGCTTCCTTATACTTTATTCTTTTCAAGATTGTTTAAGCTATCCCAGGGCCTTTCCCTAGGAATCTTAGAAAGAAGCTTTTCTATGTCTACCCAAAATATTGCTGGGATTTTCATAGGAATTGCATTAAATCTGTAAATTAATTTAAAGTCTATTGACATTTTGGCTAAGTTGAGACTTCCGATCTCTGAATACGTCATGCAACTCTGTTTATTCAGCTCTTCTCTTATTTGCCTTGACCCTGCTAATTAGGCATATTAATGTAGTTTTATGAAATTATTCTTATTCACATTTACCTATTTACCATTATTTTTGTGGTAATAATGATAACCCAAATGAAAACAAACCAAGGCTGTCCATTTGGAGCTTGCTAAAGCAAGGAAGACAGCGACCATCACTGAAGATTGGCAGGTCCTCAAAGGCAAACAGGGGAGTGGGAAAGTTTTACTGAAAAGAAAGAAGACTTCAGGTGTTTCTGATTAGAAATTGTTTGTTATGGGGAAGTTGGAGTGGGCTAACTAGAAGTTAGATATCTTTCATAATTGATTTGGGAAGCATATTTAACTTTCTCTATCTGGTCCTGAGTTGGAAATGAGAGTGGGAGCCTGGGAGAGGTGGGCCAATTCCTATAGAGGTGGTTTGGTTTCTAGAGCTGGTTAATACAGAAATTTGGAGTTAGAGTTCTATAGGCATGCACGGTCTAGCCATGGTCAGTGTGCATGTTTAGTCTTTTTTGTTCCCTATTCTTTCTTGCATCTTAGACATTTCTTGCAGAATCATTTTTGGTTTCTTCTTAAAGAATATTCTCTACTGGTTTGTTTTGTAAAGCTCTCTTGGTAATAAAAACTTTTTTTTCAGTCTGAAAAATGTTGTTTCGTCCAATTTCATGAAAGAATATGCATTATTTCCTTTTGCTTCTGTGTTGAATTTGCTCTTTTTTGGTTTCTTAAATTAGAAACCTATATCATTGATTTAAAGTCTTTCTTTTCTTCCAATATAAGCATTTAGTACTTTAAATTTACCATTGGGACTGTTGTAGCCACATCTTTACATATTTTGAAATGTAGCATATTCACTGTTATTCAGTTCAAAATGTTTTCAATTTACCTTGTGATTTCTTCTGTAACTCATTGACTATCATTGTGTTGTTTATTTTCAAAATATTTGGGATTTTTCAGATATATTTCACTTAACTAATATCTAGTTTAATTTTTGGGGGTCAAGTTTCAAACATCTGTAATAGTTTATCTTTGTGAAAGTGTCATATGCCCTTGGAAAGAATTTGTCTTCTACTATTGTTGGCCAGTGTGTTCTATAAATGCCGATAAAGCCAAGTGACTTGATTGCATTGTTCAAGTCTATACATCCTTACTGAATTTCCACTGCTTTTTTCTATCAATTACTGAAACAAGAGTGTTGAAATCCTCACTGGTAGTTGTGAATGTATGTCTTTCACCCCTCACTGCTGGCACTTTTTTCTTTACTTATTTGGGACCACTATTACCTGCGTGACCCTTTAGGGTTGTTACATGTTTATTGTGATTGATGTCTTTATTGTATTGCCTCTTCTATCTTTTTTTTGGATGGGTATTTGCCTAATCTTTTTGCATCCTTTTCTTTTAACTATATGTATCTTTATATTTAAGGTGTCGAGTGGTTTCTTGAATTCTTATTCAAAATGACAATGTCTACCTTTTAAGATAGGTTCGTAGACCTTACACATTTAGCATGTCTTGGGTTTGTGATTTGAATTTTAATATGCCTGATTGCTACTTGCTTTCTACTCCTGTCATTTGTTCAATTGTCATCATTTTACTTCTACATATGCTACAAACTCTACAGTATAACAGTCAATTATATCCTAAGAAGATGAAAAGTGACATAAAATGTCGTTTATACTTACTCCCATATTATACTTTCTTTTCAATTGTCATCATTTCCTTTCTGCTTATGGAACTTCCTTTAATATGTTTTTGCAGTGCAGGTGTGCTAGCAATGAATTTTTTTTTTTTCAGATTTTGTTTCCTGAAAAATTTTTATTTCATCTACTTTTTAAAATGACATTTGTGTTTTGCAAATAATTCTATGTTGAGAGTTTTCTTCTCTTCAGGACCTTAAAATGTCTTGTTTTTAATAGTCAAAAAGAAATAAAAATCTATACAGTTGTTATTTTCATTTTTTAATATATCAAGCTAATCCTATTCTTAACTAATGCAACAGATAGATTATTGAACAATGAACCAAGCAATTTGATTAGATAAATAGAGGGGTGAAGAAAGGAGAAAGCTAATGGAAGAGAGAACTCAAAGAATTCCATAATTGGAAGGTTTATAAGATTTAAGAACAGATACAGGGAATTAGATGAGTAAGCAATTCAAAAGAATGAAGGCATATAGTCAGATAATAGGAAGCTGGACTGATTCTGAAGGTAAGGCAGTTCTGAGCACTCAAAGCATCAGCTCCTCCGTGGACTGGTGTGGGAGCCCACATTAACCCGAGAGGCCAGGGTGTGGTAGGTTTCACATGGACACTAGGAAATTCAAGATGAGAATGACACTTGAGGGAAAGAGAAAAGTTGCAGGTCAGATCCTAAAGTTCTTGCGAAATAACAGACAGTGACACAGAGGTCATTCATTATCCACAATTATGGAGGGTACTAGAAGGGTATGGTTGTTGTAGTTATATTATCCCCCTGTTCTCATTTCCTGTTGTTCAGAAAATATACATAAATGAAGAGACTTCTGAAAAACGTCCATAAGCCACTGGCAGGACCCTAAAAAAGGGAGAATTGTTGAGGTTGACCTCTTAATGTCAACTTTGAATGACTTCTTCTTCTTCTTCTTTTTTTTTTTGAAACGGAGTCTGGCTCTGTCGCCCGGGCTGGAGTGCAGTGGCCGGATCTCAGCTCACTGCAAGCTCCGCCTCCCGGGTTTACGCCATTCTCCTGCCTCAGCCTCCCGAGTAACTGGGACTACAGGCGCCCGCCACTTCGCCCGCCTAGTTTTTTTGTATTTTTTAGTAGAGACGGGGTTTCATCATGTTAGCCAGGATGGTCTCGATCTCCTGATCTCGTGATCTGCCCGTTTCGGCCTCCCAAAGTGCTGGGATTACAGGCTTGAGCCACCACGCCCGGCTTGAATGACTTCTATTTGAATTTTCTCTGAACTTGCAAAATGAGGGATTGAAGGCAAATACTTTTCATTTTGAAAATAAAGAAACATGGAATTTACTTCATTCATAGTAGAATACTGTGTGTGTATATATTACATATATATTACATACTGTGTGTGTATATATTACATGTATATACACATATATGTTGCATGTATACACACAAACACGAACAGACACACATCCTTGTATATGAGTTTATATTAGTTTGGTGCAAAAGTAATTGCGATTTTTGCCCTTACTTTCAATGACAAAAACTGCAATTACTTTTGCACCAATCAAATAAAGGTACCAAGACATGTGGCAGAAGCACTCATATGTTACCATAGCTGTTTTTTTGCTTAGACTTTGAGATTTTTTAAAGAGCGCTATTAAAAAATTAAATAAATCTTGGACACTTTTAGAAACAAAAATAAAATTTACATATGAATTATATATATATTATTAAACTTTAAGTTCTAGGGTACATGTGTACAATGTGCAGGTTTGTTGCATAGGTATACATGTGCCATATTGGTTTGCTGCACCCATCAATTCGTCATTTACATTAGGTATTTCTCCTAATGCTATCCCTCCCCCAGCTCCCCTCCCCCCACTGACAGGCCATGGTGTGTGATGTTCTCTGCCCTGTGTCCAGGTGTTCTCATTGTTCAACTCCCACCTATAAGTGAGAACATGTGGTGTTTGGTTTTCTGTCCCTGTGATAGTTTGCTGAGAATGATGGTTTCCAGCTTCATCCATGTCCCTGCAAAGGACATGAACTCATCCTTTTTTATGGCTGCACAGTATTCCATGGTATATGTGTGCCACATTTTCTTAATCCAGTCTATCACTGATGGACATTTGGGTTGGTTCCAAGTCTTTGCTATTGTGAATAGTGCCACAATAAACATACCTGTGCATGTGTCCTTATAGTAGCATGATTTACAATCCTTTGGGTATACACCTGGTAATGGGTTCACTGGGTCAAATGGTGTTTCTAGTTCTAGATCCTTGAGGAATCGCCACACTGTACAATGGTTGAACTAATTTACGTTCCCACCAACAGTGTAAAAGTGTTCCTATTTCTCCACATCCTCTCCAGCATCTGTTGTTTCCTGCCTTTTTAATGATTGCCATTCTAACTGGCATGAGATGGTATCTCATTGTGATTTGATTTGGCAAACCTGACAAATGGAACTGATGACCTGTGATGATGAGCGTTTTTTCATGTGTCTGTTGGCTGCATAAATGTCTTCTTTTGAGAAGTATCTGTTCATATCCTTTGCCCACTTTTTGATTTTTTTTTTTCTTGTAAATTGAAGATTCTGGATATTAGCCCTTTGTCAGATGGGTAGACTGCAAAAATTTTCTCCCATTCTGTAGGTTGCCTGTTCACTCTGATGGTAGTTTCTTTTGCCATGCAGAAGCTCTTTGGTTAACTTAGACACCATTTGTCAATTTTGGCTTTTGTTGCAATTGCTTTTGTGTTGAGTCATGAAGTCCTTGCCCATGCCTATGTCCTGAATGGTATTTCCTAGGTTTTCTTCTAGGGTTTTTATTGTTTTAGGTCTAATATTTAAGTCTTTAATCCATCTTGAATTAATTTTTGTATAAGGTGTAAGGAAGGGATCCAGTTTCAGCTTTTTACATATGGCTAGCCAGTTTTCCCAGCACCATTTATGAAATAGGAAATCCTTTCCCCATTTCTTGTTTTTGTCAGGTTTGTCAAAGATCAGATGGTTCTGGATGTGTGGTGTTATTTCTGAGGGCTCTGTTCTGTTCCATTATATCTGTTTTGGTACCAGTACCATCCTGTTTTGATTACTGTAGCCTTGTAGTATAGTTTGAAGTCAGGTAGTGTGATGCCTCCAGCTTTGTTCTTTTTGCTTAGGATTGTCGTGGCAATGTGGGCTCTTTTTTGTTTCCATATGAACTTTAAAGTAGTTTTTTCCAATTCTGTGAAGAAAGTCATTGGTAGCTTGATAGGGATGGCAATGAATCTATAAATTACTTTGGGCAGTATGGCTATTTTCACGATATTGATTCTGCCTATCCATCAGCATGGAATGTTTTTCCATTTGTTGTGTCCTCTTTTATTTCACTGAGCAGTGGTTTGTAGTTCTTCTTGAAGAGGTCCTTCACATCCCTTGTAAGTTGTATAGCTAGGTATTTTATTCTCTTTGTAGCAATTGTGAATGGGAGTTCACTCATGATTTGGCTCTCTGTTTGTCTGTTAATGGTGTACAGGAAAGCTTGTGATTTCTGCACTTCGATTTTGTATCCTGAGACTTTGCTGAGGTTGCTTATCAGCTTAAGGAGATTTGGGGCTGAGATGATGGGGTTTTCTAAATATACAATCATATCATCTTCAAACAGAGACAATTTGACTTCCTCTTTTCCTAATTGAATACCCTTTATTTCTTTCTCTTGTCTGATTGCCCTGGTCAGAACTTCCAACACTATGTTGAATAGGAGTGGTGAGAGAGGGCATCCTTGTCTTGTGCCAGTTTTCAAAGGAAATGGTTCCAGTTTTTGCCCATTCAGTATGATATTGGCTGTGGGTTTGTCATAAATAGCTCTTATTATTTTGAGATACGTTCCTTCAATACCTAGTTTATTGAGAGTGTTTAGTATGAAGGGCTGTTGAATTTTATTGAAGACCTTTTCTGCATCTATTGAAATAATCATGTGGTTTTTGTCTTTGGTTCTGTTTATATGCTGGATTACATTTATTGACTTGTGTATGTTGAACCAGCCTTGCATCTCAGGGTTGAAGCCCACTTGATCATGGTGGATAAGCTTTTTGATGTGCTGCTGGATTCGGTTTGCCAGTATTTTATTGAGGATTTTTGCATTGATGTTCATCAGGGATATTGGTCTAAAATTCTCTTTTTTTGTTGTGTCTCTGCCAGGCTTTGATATCAGGATAATGCTGGCCTCATAAAATGAGTTCGGGAGGATTCCCTCCTCTTCTGTTGATTGGAATAGTTTCACATGGAATGGTACCAGCTCCTCTTTGTACCTCTGGTAGAATTCGGCTGTGAATCACTCTGGTCCTGGACTTTTTTTGGTTGGTAGGTCATTAATTATTGCCTGAATTTCAGAACTTGTTATTGGTCTATTCAGAGATTCAACTTCTTACTGGTTTAGTCTTGGGATGGTGCATGTGTCCAAGAATTTATCCATTTCTTCTAGATTGTCCAGTTTATTTGCATAGAGGTGTTTATAGTATTCTCTGATGGTAGTTTGTATTTCTATGGGATCAGTGGTGATATCCCCTTTATCATTTTTTATTGCATCTATTTGATTCTTCTCTCTTTTCTTGTTATTAGTCTTGTTAGTGGTCTATCAATTTTGTTGATTTTTCAAAAAAACACCTCCTGGATTCATGGATTTTTTTGAAGGGATTTTTGTGTCTCTATCTCCTTCAGTTCTGCTCTGATCTTAGTTATTTCTTGCCTTCTGGTAGCTTTTGAATGTGTTTGCTCTTGCTTCTCTAGTTCTTTTAATTGTGATGTTAGGGTGTCAATTTTAGATCTTTCCTGCTTTCTCTTATGGGCATTTAGTGCTATAAATTTCCCTCTACACACTGCTTTAAATGTGTCCCAGAGATTCTGGTATGTTGTGTCTTTGTTCTCATTGGTTTCAAAGAACATCTTTATTTCTGCCTTCATTTCATTATGTACCCAGTAGTCATTCAGGAGCAGGTTGTTCAGTTTCCATGTAGTTGTGTGGTTTTGAGTGAGTTTCTTAATCCTGAGTTCTAATTTGATTGCAGTGTGGTCTGAGAGACAGTTTGTTGTGATTTCTGTTATTTTACATTTGCTGAGGAGTGCTTTACTTCCAATTATGTGGTCAATTTTAGAATAAGTGTGATGTGGTGCTGAGAAGAATGTATATTCTGTTGATTTGGGGTGGAGAGTTCTGTAGATGTCTTTTAGGTTCCCTTGGTCTAGAGCTGAGTTCAAGTCCTGGATATCCTTGTTAACCTTCTGTCTTGTTGATCTGTCTAATATCCACAATGGGGTATTAACATCTCCCATTAGTATTGTTTGGGAGTCTAAGTCTCTTTGTAGGTCTCTAAGGACTTGCTTTATGAATCTGGGTGCTCCTGTTTTGGGTGCATATATATTTAGGATAGTTAGCTCTTCTTGTTGAATTGATCCCTTTACCATTATGTAATGCCCTTCATTGTCTCTTTTGATCTTTGTTGGTTTAAAGTCTGTTTTATCAGAGACTGGGATTGCAACCCCTGCTTTTTTTTTTTGCTTTCCGTTTGCTTGGTAGATGTTCCTCCATCCCTTTATTTTGAGCCCGTGTGTGTGTCTGCATGTGAGATGGGTCTCCTGAGTACAGCACACTGATGGGTCTTGTCTCTTTATCCAATTTGCCAGTCTGTGTCTTTTAATTGGGGCATTTAACCCATTTACTTTTAATGTTAATATTGTTATGTGTGAATTTGATTCTGTCATTATGATGTTAGCTGGTTATTTTACCTGCTAACTGATGCAGTTTCTTCATTGCATCAATGGTCTTTACAATTTGGCATGTTTTTGCAATGACTGGTACCGGTTGTTCCTTTCCATGTTTAGTGCTTCCCTCAGGGGCTCTTGTAAGGCAGGACTGGTGGTGATGACATCTCTCAGCATTTGCTTGTCTGTAAAGGATTTCATTTTTCCTTCATTTATGAAGCTTAGTTTGGCTGGATATGAAATTCTGGGTTGAAAATTCTTTCCTTTAAGAATGTTGAATATTGGCCCACACTCTCCTCTTGCTTGTAGGGTTTCTGCTGAGAAATCCACTGTTAGTCTGATGGGCCTCCCTTTGTGGGTAACCTAACCTTTCTCTCTGGCTGCCCTTGACATTTTTTCCTTCATTTCAACCTTGGTGAATCTGACAATTATGTGTCTTGGGGTTGCTCTTCTTGAGGAGTATCTTTGTGGTGTTCTCTGTATAATTGCATTGGAATGTTGGCCTGTTTTGCTAGGTTGGGGACTTTCTCCTGGATAATATCCTGATGAGTGTTTTCCAGCTTGGTTCCATTCTCCCCGTCACTTTCAGGTACACCAATCAAACGTAGATTTTGTCTTTTCACAAAGTCCCATGTTTCTTGGAGGCTTTGTTCATTTCCTTTTGCTCTTTTTTCTCTAAACTTGTCTTCTCGCATTATTTCATTAATTTGATCTTCAATCACTGAAACCCTTTCTTCCACTTGATTGAATCGGCCATTGAAGCTTGTGCATGCATCATGAAGTTCTCGTGCCATGGTTTGCAGCTCCAGATAATTTAAGGTCTTCTCTACAATGTTTATTCTAGTTAGCCATTCATCTAACCCTTTTTCAAGGTTTTTAGCTTTCTTGGAATGGGTTAGAACATGCTCCTTTAGCTTGGAGAAGTTTGTTATTACCAACCTCTGAAGCCTACTTCTGTCAGCTTGTCAAAGTCATTCACCATCCAGCTTTGTTCCATTGCTGGTGAGGAGCTGAGATCCTCTGGAGGAGAAGAGGCACTCTGGTTTTTAGAATTTTCAGCTTTTCTGATCTGGTTTTTCCCCATCTTTGTGGTTTTATCTACCTTTGGTCTTTGATGTTGGTGACCTACAGATGGGATTTTGGTATGGATGTCCTTTTTGTTGATGTTGATGCTATTCCTTTCTGTTTGTTCATTTTCCTTCTAATGGTCAGGTCCCCCAGCTGCAGGTCTGTTGGAGTTTGCTGGAGGTCCGCTCCAGACCCTGTTTGCCTGGGTATCACCAGCGGAGACTACAGAATAGCAAATATTGCAGAATAGCAAGTATTGCTGCCTGATTCTTCCTCTGGAAGCTTCATCCCAGAGGGGCACCTGCCTGTATGAGGTGTCTGTCAGCCCCTATTGGGAGGTGTCTCCCAGTTAGGCTACATGGGGCTCAGGGACCCACTTGATGAGGCAGTCCTTCTGTTCTCAGATCTCAAGCTCCATGCTGGGAGAATGACTGCTTTCTTCAGAGTTGTCAGGGATGTTTAAATTTGCAGAAGTTTCTGCTGCCTTTTATTCAGCTATGACCTGCACACACAGATGGAGTCCATAGAGGCAGTAGGCCTTGCTGAGCTGCAGTGGGCTCCACCCAGTTGGAGCTTCCTGGCACTTTTTTTTTTACCCACTCAAGCCTCAGCAATGGTGGACCCCCCTTCCCCAGCCCAGTTGCAGCCTTGCAGGTCAATCTCAGACTGCTGCACTAGCAATGAGAAGGCTCCGTGGGCATGGCACCCACTGAACCAGGCATGGGAGAGAATCTCCTGATCTGCCAGTTGCTAAGACCCTGGGAAATGCACAATATTTGGGCAGAAGTGTCTCATTTTTCCAGGTACAGTCTGTCATGGCTTCCCTTGGCTGGGAAAGGGAAATCTCTGGACCCTTTACTCTTCCTGGGTGAGGCGATGCTCTGGCCTGCTTCAGTTTGCCCTCCATGGGCTGCACCCACTGTCCAACCAGTTCCAATGAGATGAACCAGGTACCTCAGTTGGAAATGCAGAAATCACCTATCTTCTGTGTCCATCATGCTGGGAGCTGCAGACTGGAGCTGTTCTTATTCAGCCATCTTGCAACACACTTATGAATTATATTTTAACTGACACTTTGCGGTGGACAATTTATGGTGGTCCCAATGACCTCACCCCTTGGAGTTCATGTCCTCTGCTGTACCCTTCCCTAGAGTGTGGGTGGGGCCTGATGGTCTCTGGACAGTAGAATACGGCCAAGGTGATAGGCTGTCACTTTCACGGGACCAGTGAATACTACATGGGACTCCATCTTACTAGAGGACCCATTCTAGAGACTCTTTCCCTCAGTGGCTTTGAGGAAGTAAGTGGCCTGGTTGGCAAGTGCCAAGGTGCTGAGATAGCACACAGGTGCCAAGCCTGTGTGGTGACTATTAATCAAGTTTCTGTCTCTGTAAATTTTCCTTTCATGGATCTTTCAAATAAATGAAATCGTTCTGTATGTTGTCTCTTATATCTGGCTTCTCTCACTCCACATAAATGTTTTTGAGGTTCGTCAATCTTGTAGCATGTCTCAGTACTTCATTCCTTTCTATTGCCCAGGGGTATTTTACTGTAAGGATATAACGCATTTTATTTAGCCATTCACCAATATACTAAAGTGGAAAACTTAGATTATTGATTTGAGATCATTCTTCTTTTCTAATATAGGTACTCAAGTTAAATTACAATAAGCACTGCTTCAGTTGAATATCATAAATGTCAATGTGTTGTATTTTTATTTTCATTCAGATCAAAATACTTTCTGATTTACCTTATAGTTTCTTCTTTTGGTCATGTATATTATTTAGAAATCTATTGTTTGATTTCCTAATATTTGTGGTTTCTCCAAATTACATTGTTATTGATTTCTAATTTAACTTCTTTGTGGTCAGAGCATATACTTTGTATGATTTCAACTCTCTCAATTTATTAAGACTTGGTTTATGCCAGGATATGGTCTACATTGGGGGATAGTCCATGTGTACTTAAAAAGGGTGTCTATTCTGCTGCTGTTGGATGGTATGTTCCAGAGGTGTCTGTTAGTTCAGGCTGGTCGATCATGTTCTTCTATGTTTTATCAACTGCTATTTTTTCCTATACACAAGCCATAGTTTCCTATTTCCTTAGGTGTCTTAAGATATTTTTGTAAAAACTAGATATTTTAGATAACATAAGATGACAACATTACAAACAGATCCCCATCTCCTCCCACTGCCCTGCAGGATTTTTGTGGTTGTTGCTGTTTTCTTATTATTATTTTCTTTATTAACTTTCCTGGACTAACTCCTTGAAGTCTGTATTCCCTGCTGTGTGTTGAGTACTGAAGTCTTAGTTTTTAGTTAATGATTGATCAGTGATTTCCTTAGGTGTCTCATGCCAGTAATTCTACTCTTTTCCGAGAGGCTGTATGCATGTGCGTGTGTGTGTGTGTGTGCATGTGCATTTGTATGTATGTGAGTGCATGTGTGTGTGCATGTTCATGTGTGTGAGTGCATGTGTGTGTGCACATGTGCATGTGTATGCATGTGCGTGTGTGCGTGTGCATGTGTATGTGTGTGTGCATGTCATGAGTGTGTGTGTGAGTGCATGTATGTGCGTGTGTGCATGTGTATGCATGTGCATGTGTATGCGTGTGCATGTGTGCATGTGCATGTGTGTGTGTGAGTGCATGTGTATGTGTGTGAGTGCATGCGTGTGTGCATTGGGTCACACGTTCAATGCTCAGACAATTCCACGTTAGTTTCCCCTTTTAGCTTGCACAGAGCTCCAGGTCAGCCAGAGATAGCTGGGACTCTCTCATGTTTTTCCTGCACTTGCACTTGGCCTTCTAGATCTCCGGGAATATGTCAGAGCTTTTCACATCCCCCTTTGGACATCTTCTCCAGATCATCCTTTTAAATTTTTGGTTAGGCCCCTGTTTGGACTAGGCAGCTGCCAAGTTAAGCAATTGCCCTGGGATAGAGTCTTACAGGAAAGGAGCTCTGAGCCAGATTGAATAATGGCAATACCTTGGAATGTGGCTTTTCCAAGGAGCTAGAAGACAGCCGAGATTGCACCACTGCACTCCAGCCTGGGCGACAGAGTGAGACATCATCTCAAAAGAAAAAAAAAAAAAAAAGAGAATGGTGTTTCCCAAAATGCATTAAATGCAACTATGGAGGTAAAACAAAAATTGAAAAGAAATTAGGAAATTGAAATGGAATTATTTCAAATTCAAAAGAATAATAATAACCAGGAAATAAAATATGAAGATGAAGAGGATTTTAAATAACATTTTTGGGAAGAAAAAAATATCTAAATTTAAATAGAATAGAAAATGGAGAGAGAAAATCCTTCTTCGTAACTCTAAAATATTAATTCGAGGGGTCAAACCACTTTCATCTGGCACCCTGATTTCATTGTCAATAATTTTCTGGGCCTTAATCATTTTTATTTCTCTTCATAATATAAGACTAGTGACAACTGCCCACTAAACATTTGAAATTTCAAGAGGTAAGTATCATGAATGCAATTGTTTGGGATGTCCGTGAAATCATATATCTGATTTTTTTCCAGCATATAGCCTCTATCAACAGACGTCCTTGCAAACATGGAGGGAAGTCACTGTGGGGTGGCAGAATAAGCTTCAGAGTGATAAGGTGTCTTTCACCTCCAGGGGCTGGAGTTCGAGGCTCGCCGTGGTTGCACACATTTGGCCTTCTCTCTATGACTTCACTTTGTCCTCAGTGGATATCTAGCTTGGGCCTCCAGCCTGTTGTGTGATGGCTGTAGTGCAGGACAGCAGGCCTGCTCCCTTGTTACAGGGTCTCTGTTCAGCAATGACAAGCATTTGACAAGGAAGGACTGAAATGTTTTGGGAACCTGAGTAAGTTAGAGTTTACACAAGGCCTTTGTGCTTTGCCAGGCTGAAATGTTATTTCTGATGAACTACATGCCAGCTCTACATGAACCCAGGTAAGTGAGAAAAATGAAGTTCCCACAGTAACCACGACACAGCCACTCCCAGCAGTAGAAGGAGGAACCTTTAGTGCATGTGCAGCTGGGGCCACAGCCTGTCACACACAGGAAGTAGTCACAGAAAATCTCAGTATTGCTGCTGAGGTGTGTACTCTTCATACCTCATCACCACTGCAGGAAAGAGCCCCTAGGATGTACGTTCCCCCTCCTCATTTGAGAAAGGAAATAACGTGATGTTCACAACTATGCAACTTCTGTAGGAATATGGCATGGTGTTAAATTCCAAATACTGCTTCTTATGGTAGTTAACATATTGCATAATTGCATAGGAGCAGTTTACAAATAATAATGACATTTTATTGTTACCCTGAAACTTAGAAGAAAGAGGTAATATTTTTAATAACTGTGGCACTTCAGTTCTGATTATTTTGTGGGGGTCACTTGTTTGCATTAGTTCCAGTGACAATACATTTTGATACTCTGATTCCTGGTAGGTCATTTTCATGTAGTCAAAAATTTCAGTATAAAGACTTAAATGACCATGCTAGCTATTAAAATGGTGATTCTTTGGTGTCAGCAGAAATAAAACAATTGCCCAACAGGCACCTCCTGGGGTAATATGGAGCTAATTGGCAGGTGAGAATGTCCAATCCTTTAAGGAGGGTTTTTTATGTTTCTAAGTGCATTGTCTGCAAACACTTAGATTTTTACTATTTTTATCCGATTTTGCATAGCCTTTTGAACTTCTTTACCTTAAAAAATGCATTTCTTTATTTTTAAAAGAATTTAATATCCTCAAGAATCAAATCAATGATCTGTGAATGTGCTTAAATTGTCTTTTATTATTAGTTTAGAAATGTACCACAATAATTGCTAGTTAAACTATTATATTTCTGAATTGAATTGTTATTAAAAGTAACTACACAAAAATAATGCTACTGTAATTCTACTATTCTGCACGGGTGCTTCATGAGCATGAAAATTAATAATTTTAAGGGGTTGTTTCAAGAGAATTCACTGCTTCTCTAAAAGCACCCGTTACTCTTTATAACTTTGATCAGAGCACCTGCAATTGTCGTTTGGACCAGTTCCTCCCCATTTCCCATCCCAGACCTTTTCTCCACTCATCTGTAAGCCCTCGAGGGCTAGTAAATGTGGAGTGCATTCCCTAGGCTTCTGGTTGGCCAGGTAGGAGTCCCTGGGTAGCAGAGCAGCAGAGGGATTCGGGTGTTTCCTCTCCTTCCTGGTGTCACAGTCATGCCTCCTGCCCTGAAGAGCAAGCAGTTTGGTCACCCTTTGCCTAGAATGACAGCTCCCACTGGGTTTCAGAGTCTCTATTCCCTCCCTGTGCTCCTTCCATCCCACGGGTTGTGCCAGTCTGCTCCTACTTAACTCTGTGTGCCTCATTGTCTCTTGTTTGTTCCTTTCCTCTGTCTGCGTCTCTGTG
Source organism: Macaca nemestrina (assembly GCF_043159975.1). NCBI lineage: Eukaryota > Metazoa > Chordata > Mammalia > Primates > Cercopithecidae > Macaca > Macaca nemestrina. The sequence goes on along the minus strand of NC_092132.1, from coordinate 96,508,531 downwards.
AGTAAGCCATGCTTTTAAGGATCTTCGTTTGACCATTGGGGTGAACTCGTTTGTTTACGGGGACCCTTATTCCTTCACATGCCCCTCTTGCTACCCAGCTAAAGGGTCCTGGAAGCCCGGGAATTATGGGCGAATTATGTGTCATTCAGGGTAGGCTAAATCATGCTGCAGTAAGGAAACAAATACTAAATTTAAACAACACGAACTATCACTAGCGTAAAACACAGAAGTTTATTTCTTGCTTTATGTTAAATGCACATGTTGAGACTATGTCTAGAGTATGGAGGGGACTCTACTTTTTATAAAAAGTTGGGATTCCAAGTGTCATGGCAGAGAGGAAGGGACTGGCATTTGTAATAAAATATTCTCTTCTGGGAGTGGCACACACCACGCTCTCCACAGCCATTTGGCCTTAGAACTAGTCATATGGAACCACCTAATCAGAAGAGGGGCAGGGAATTCAGTCTTGTCATCTGAGGGTGGAAAGCCAGCATGTTTAACAAATAGCACTAGTTCCTACTAAGTCTGTGCTTCTGTCACACATACTCAGCTCATGATCCTCCCCAAAGGCAAGATGTTCTCACCTCTTCTTAAGGGGGACAGCCAGGGTTCCAATCCTGGCAGGCCCTATGCTCAGTCAAGACTGTCTGTAGAGTGTCTGAGGCCTCCACAGGTGGACCCCTGCCTTGGTCTACAGACCAGTGAGCTGTCCCTTTACACACCTGATATATGATGGTGAAAAGGGCAGAAAAAATTGACAATAAACACTCTCCCTACTTGAAAAAATAATAATGAGAGACATAGAGAAGTCACTGGGACTCTAAGTATTCACTGGGCAGATATTTTGAGCATCCCTCACCCAGGAAGTGGAATTACTCCTTGACCCAGCTCTGATTCTTCTTCCCGGAGTGCCTTGATCACCATGGTCTCCAACACACCCTGAAATATTCTTCCTTCTTCATATGCTCCTTGGTCACATTTGAAATGGGCACTGGACATGGTTCCTCCTTGGGGACTAGTTTCTTGAGCCACTATTTCCCCATGGAATGTTATGCACATTTGGTTCTTCTAATTCTTACACAGTCTCAGTCTCTTTTCTCCCTGGCTGGTGGTTTCTTTAGGCAGCAGAACTCTCAAAAGACTTTGGTGGCTTTCAATAGAATTGATTCCTCAAATATATGTGGCAATAACACACCCACTGTTACTTTCTAGATATGTTTCTTAAATTCGCTATATTTCTCTGCTTTCTGGGTACCATGTCTTTCTCTCTCTCAGCTTTAATTCTGGTTTTGGAAGCTGAGCACACAATTAATTTTATTTCCCTGAGTTATTTTGTCCACTTGAGATTTATTTGGTGCCAAAATTGTAACTGATCATTGCTTTAAAATACCTCAATCCATCCTGATATTGTAACAATGCAAGTGGCAATGCAATGCTTCTGTGCCTTGATATTAAAAAAAGTTTGTAAAATGTCCCACAATCTGGATTTATGTGAAGATTTAGGTTAACATTTTTGGCAGGAATACCACATAGGCGATTTGCATTCTTCTAATTGCGTCAAATCTGGTGGCACATCACATCAGTTTGTCTCATTCATGATATGAAGCTTGATCGCTTGATCCCTTACTAATCATTTTGCCCTTTTAAAAACAGTTTTTTCACTTTGTAGATAATCTACATGGGATACTTTGGGCAAGGAAGTCCATTCTGGATTAAACGACACTAAAAATATCCTCTGGCTGGTCTCGTGTGCCTTAGCCACAGCTTGCTGGTGGCAAGCTACTTGGTCTGGTATGGTTCTGGCTGCAGTGACAGCTCTCCTGCAGGGGTCTGTCACTCAGGCTCTTTCAAGTGGGGAGCACATTCTCATGGTGGGATGGGGATCTGCAGTAGAATGCTTAACTTCATAACTGTTTTTCCAAGGCTTTGCTAGGGTCTAATTTGCTATGACTCATTGGCCAGAGAAAAATCCCACTGCCAATCTCAGAGTCAGTGTAGAAATGTATGTCCAGAGGGCATGGTCACAGGGAAGGCTAAATAAAATTGAGGCCCTTAATGAGTCAGAAGGTAAATGCATGTGTAATACTGCAGGTACTGACAATTTTCCTCTGCAGGGAATAGAACAGGCTTCATTCCCGTCAGGAATGAAATTTTACCTGTTAAGAATTTATTAGAATATCTATTTCTCCAGGACCTCCTCCAGTATATGTTGGTAGATTTTGGGTTATATCATCAATCTGAGTTTGGAAAATTGTATATCACATCTTAAAAAATTGCATTTCGCTTATTATGAAAAATAGAGAGCATTTTTAGTAAGGTTAACTGTCATTTGTAGATTTTTTTTCCCTGTGAGCTGGCTTTTTATATCTTCAATCTATTCTTAATTGAATAATTGAAGCTTTATATATTACAAATGAAACCCTTTGTAAAATGTTGCAAATATTTCCTGATATATTACCATTATTATTTTTACTTTGCTTATGGTGTTTTTTGTTTGCCTGTTCATTACATAAACTTTTTATGTAATAAAAAATTCTATTAATAAATATTTTCCTTTATTGCTTCAGGATTTCAAATGATAGGAAATTGTTTCCTACTGCCATGTTTCAGAGAAATTCATTGGTGTTTTCTGTTAATACTTGTATGGTTTCATTTTTCACATTTAAATAGATGATCAATTTGCAATTTATCTTGTTTTCTAGAATAATAATTGAATCTCTTTTTTTCTTTTAAAATATGAACATCCAGTTATTTTAATAATAACAAATAACATCAATGAATTTCTTTATTCAAGGGAACCAACTTAATTTGGAAAAGTATGTGGGGATGGTCATGCCTAAGGGTGATATTGCAAACAACAGAGATTTTGAAGGAAAGCAATTAAAAGAAGGCTGATAGTTCACAAAATCAAGAAGGTAAACCACAGTAAGTCAGTAGTTTACCAGAGAGAATCAGAGAAAGAGACAGCTAAGAAAAGCCTTCCTGGGGTTGGGATAAGCTTCAAAAACTGGCCTAAAAACTACTACTTCAAAGAAGCTGGAATTTAACTGGATCAGACTGTGCAGCAATTTATGGCCCAGGGCATTGCTGAAAACAACAGAGAAACCAGCCAGCAGTTAGTGGAGGCTAACAACTGGTGTGATGTCATCCAAGGTAGTGGAATTAACAGGGAGATGAAAGAAAGAGAAAGGCAGAGAGAACCCTGATGTAAATACTGTCTTTCCAAGGTGGCTGTGCACCTGCCCATGGCTACGTTTTCTGCAGAGTGATGGCAGATGCTGCACACTGTGGAAGAAATAACAATCACTGAACAGTCCAGCTAAGGTACTAACCAAGTAAAAAACCAAATAAACAGGCAAAGAAAAGCAATGAAAAGCCCCAAACCAGACGAAGATAGCACAAGAAAACAATAACAACAAACTATTGACCAAAACCTCCCAAGGCTATAGACACAAAAATCCTCCACAACGTAATACAAAACCACAACCAGCAACACGTAGAAAGTAATACATTATGACCAAGTAGGACTTATCCCAGGAATGCAAGGTGATTTAACATGCAAAAATCAATGAGTGTAATATACTCTATTGATAGAATAAAAAAACAAAATTCACATGATCATCTCAATTGTTGCCAATAAAAGCATCTGATAAAATACAACACCAAGATAGAAGAGAACTCCACTTGATAAAGGACATCTATGAAAAACTCAAAGCTAACATCATGTGAATGGTAAATTAATTCATCATGATGAATTGATGGTGAATCACTAAAAGCTTTCCCCCTGTGATAAAAAACAATACAAGGCCCAAAAATTTGTATTCTTCGTAAGCATTTACTGTAATTCCATATGATGAATTTGCAGATCAATACTCAGAAATCTCTGTAAGAGAAAAATATAATTTTTGTATCTGATTAGAACCAGGAATTAATAACCTATTAAAGAGCACAGATTAAGGGGGAATAATCATTAAAAATGGCATGCACATATCTTAACCTTTCAATAAACTTGGATTAGCATAGGTTACCACAAATGTGACAAAGAGTTTGGTGCAAGTAATTTATCTGGGACTTGGGAAGTGATTCCAGAAAGCAGAAGGGAGGTAATAGGGAGAACAGAACTCCAATACAGAGCAAACATCTCACAACCTTGCAAGGGGCATTAAAGACTTGATTCCGCCAGAGCATTCTTGGGCCTACTCATTGCAGCTGTGCCTGAGATCAGAAGTGGGCAGAGAAATGTGAATTGCGGCACTAATGGCATCTGCTACCAATATTGATGCTATTCAATAACAGAACATTTTATTGTAGGTCATGCTAATGCCCCTTCATTCTTCAATCTTCGAATGCTGGAAAAGTTCCAGAAAGCTTGGTTTAACTGCAATGTATTTTAGGGGACCTTTACAACTTACCGAACCTCACTTTCCTTTACTTTTCTCATATTAATATTCAGATAACCATAGTAACTAAGTTGCAAAATTGTTTTCAGGAATAAATAATCATTACGTATAAAGTTATGGAAAAACACCTGGCACAAATTTAGCTCTCAGTTGATGCTATTTATATTGTTAAATCAGCTGCATTACCCGCAGTTACACAATTGTACTATACACAACCATAATGATTTGCTCTTTTACGTATTTTAAAGTGGATCAAATTTTAAAACACCTTTGTAAAGAAACCACAAAATCAGAATGTGTCTAGATTTTCATGATTTTCCTTCAGTCTTTTATATGTGTTTGTCCATATCACAATTTGGTATTATTTACCTTCATCGAGTCTTTTCAAAATAGTTAACAGACATTAAATTCCAATATTCATGTACTTTTTTTTTTTTTTTTTTGCAAAGCAATATGCATAATGCACATTATTCAAAAGGCACAACCCTGTAATCAGTGAGGAGCAAAATCTCTCCTTCCTTGTCCCCGGGCCTCCTAGGTTATTTCCTAGAATCAGTGGCTTTTACCATTTTCTCAAAATTCCTATTAGGGATAGTCTGTGCCTTCAGAAAATTTTCCTTAACTTTTTGCTCCACATTTAAATAAACTTTAAAGTTCTTTTTTTCCCCTACAAATGGTAGCATAGTATATAGGTCACGTTTATTTCCCCTTTCTCTATCACAACTTAAAATTTTCTCTTATTCTTTGTTCAATGTAATTTTTATTGGAGTCTAATTTGCTATCTACAATTTACCAGTGAAAAGTGCCAATCTTCAGGACATGTGGGAGATATTTTGAGAAATAGATCTATCTGGGAAGCCCACATCTAGATCAAAATAAGGAACATTTCCAATTTCCCTGGAAGTTCCTTTGTGCTTTCCCAGTAATCCTTCCACCCACTGCTGCACCCCTGGCTCACATGTGAGTCTGACTGTTCCTGAGCGCAAGCGCACAATGCCCAGCTCTGGGCTCACTCTTCTTCCTCCGGGCGGTGCTGAGGCCGTATGATTCGTGGGCTGCTCCTGTTCCTTATTGTACAGTGTTCTGTGGGATGAATAGACCACAACTTATTCAACCATCTGTAATGAATTTTTAGTTCTCATTTAAAAGAAACCAATAAACTTTAATGATATATAATTTCTATACAATAAATATCCCTTATTAATTGCACAATTCAATACATTTTGGCTTTGTATGTGGTGTGTATGTGTGTAGCGTGTGTGGTGTGTATATGGGTATGTGTGGTGTGTGTGGTGTGTGTCTATTTGTAGTCTGGTATGTACATGTGCATGGTGGCTATGTGGTATGTTTGTGTGTGGTGAGTGTGTGTGCATATGTGTGTGGTGTGTATGTGTATAGTCAGTATGTGGTGTGTGTATGGTGTATGGTGTGTGTAAGCGTGGTGTGGGTGTGTATACTGTATGCATATGTGTGTGAAGTGAGGTGTGTGTTGTGTGTATATGGGTAGTCAGTGTGTGGTGTGTGTATGTATATAGGGTGCGTGTCATGTGCATATATGAGGTGTGTGTGGTGTGTGTATATACGTGTGGTGTGTAATCTAAACACAGAACAGTTTCAGCACCCCAGAGAAGTCCTTCATTTCCTTCTCCATTCTCTCCCAGGTCCCTACCCCTACAACCAAAGAGCAATTGCTGTTTTGAGTTCTGTCATTACACATTTGTTTTCCTTTGTCTCGGATTTCACCTGACTAGAGCCCTACAGTATCCGCTGTTTACACTGCGTGTGTGGCTTTTTGGCTCTGCATGAGCCAAAATGAGATTCAGCTATATTGTTGTATGTTCGTTCCTATCTATTGTTGAGTGGTGTTTTATTGTCCGGATATACTACAAAATGTACACCTCTTGGTAGACATTTGGAGTGTTTCCAGTTTAGGACTATTATGTAAATCTGCTGTGAACATTTGTGTACAAATCTATTTGTAGACATATGAATTTAGTCCTTCTGGATAAGTAGCTAGTCATGAAGTTACTGTGTCATAGTGTGGATAAGAATGCATGTTTATTTCATTTGTGGATATAGAAAGGCAGGTGTAGGAGATAATGTTATGGATGTGGAATAAGATTATCAAATAAATGTTGGCAAAGTGGAACAATGGTCAGAAAATTACATTATTGAATATTCTAGGTAAAAAACATAAAAGTTAAATATACTTAGGGAAAAAACAACTGCAGGAATAGTAAAGATGGACATGGCCATTTATCCCAATAAGTACATGCAATTTTGTTGCCACAAAAAGCTAAAACTGAAGGTAACCTGCTGCATGTATTGAGAGGTATGGTGTCCATGATGTGGCACATTAGCAATACTTTTAAGGTGTTCTTCCTTGTGTAGAACATTATCTACTGTCTTACAACCAGTTTGTACCCAAGATTTTGGAAGGGAACTTAATCAATTAGAATGCCTCCAATGTGTGTGGACATTTTGTTTAAATAACTGGAAAATTTACATTAAAAACATTTTGTGTATATTTTCACATATTTTAAGAATTATCAAATGATAAAAAATAATGAACTTAATCTCGTATAGATTTACAAACACCATTGGGGAGACCGAAATAATAAAGGTTTTAAGTTCATGTAAAGAGTATATTTTCAATAGAATTTTCAAAAAGTGGGTTCAGAGGGGACCCATACACACACACACACACACACACACACACAACGTGAGAATGTTTTGACTTTGTTCATGGAAGATAATGTCTGCTCTACTTCACATCTTTGTATCTGGGAAAACCTCTTGGGAGAAATTTCCTGTTAGCCTTGATATTTTTCTAAATTAACAAATTTGTACCACTAAGTCATTGACAAATTTAGTTATTTATTCTCCATAAATTGTCACTTATCAGAAACAGGTCTCTGGAAAGGTATGTTTCAATTTGTTAATTGGTTTGAGGCAGATAACTGAAATTGGAAGAGGAGGCATTGTGAAAAAAATCACTTTTCATGTATCATTTCACTTAATGTTTAGGAAACTTTTCAAAGTGAATATTATTATGAATAATTTTCAGGTGAGGGAATTTAGTGTATAAGATGCTAAGTAACTTCTCCAAGGTCACAAAGCAGAATTGAGACATGTTTTCATTCTGCTTTCAAACCCACAACCTTTTCTGTATCTCACTTTCCCAATATACAGCAGTGATGAGTCACTGCCAAAATGAGTCATATATTAATTCTTATTGTAATTTATTCCCAATCAACTAAATTCTGTCAAGATTTAAGTTATTTTCCAAAAGAAAGTCAGGCACATTCAGGTGAAGACATTTATACATTTGTTTCTGTAGTACATTAAGTTACTCCCTTGTGACCTAAAATGGAAAGCTTTTAGTCATATGTTCAGCTCCTCTCCACAGAAAAGCTGGCTGACATGTATTTTAACTACTGAACTTTATCAAAAAGAATTAATTCTGATCATATTTTTCCCATAGTTAAATTAAGTCTTTGGCAGGAGCTTATTTTGAACTTAAAAAATATTTTCACAGGAACAAAACCATGTTACAAATACAAATGCACCTACCCAGAGAGGTGTTTTAGAAGTGGTGTGAAGAGAATCAAAACCATTTCATTAGATTTAGTAAATTTAGCCTTTCCTATTGTAGCCCTAATCCTAGTACAGTACATTGTTGACTTTGATGGTTGTTCAAGGAAGACTGGATGAATAATGAATTCTTCGTACATATATCCCATTGGAAGGAATATGAGTTTTGTGTAGAAAGAATGGGTTCCCCAAACACTTTTCTAATTTCTATTCAACTTATCAGTTGAATGCATGGTAGGGTTTAACAAAATCACTAGCACTTGGCTTTTCCTCTCTTCTTTTCCACAAACAAGTAAACTACTAAGTGGATTTCAGCTGGAAGTCACTTATTCTGTGACTTCTCCCTGAGTGGCTCCCTTAGTGGTTTGTATGAAGTAATTCATCCTTCACAAAGAGCTGGATAACAGTAAAATTTTGGAAAATAACAATTTTTGGTTTTAAACTTTGTTTTATATGTTATTTTGTTCTGTTTACTCTTTCGAAGTATTGAGAAATCCTAAATTAATCGATGCCCATATTAAGCAGCCCAGTGATATCATGTATTCTGGGTCCATTGTTTTTTATTAGATGTTTTGTTAAAAGCTGAAAAAGAACAGCTTTTAAATACTCCAATTATGTTTTTCCCTAAAGCTAATATAATTATTGGGAATTCTTAAAAATATATACTAGTATGTATTATATTTATTATGTTGGTAAATGATAAGCTGTGTAAAGCATTCTTTTAGAATTTACAAAATATTGTCAAAAATTTTGGGAAACAAAAAGAAAAAATTATATTACTCTTAGTAACATAATAGAGTCTTTACTAAAATTTTGTTGTTTTAATTTTCAAAGATTTTGTGTGCACATTTAATACTCTGTTGTAATAATATTGTTCAGACAAGACTGTGCTCTGCTCTGTTATTTAGCTCTGCATCCTAAGGATTTTCCAAGGTAATTAAACAATCCTCACGATCATAAACTATAAATAATTACTTAATATTCTATCGTCTGGAAAGATCCTAATGTGTTTTAATAGTCTTCTGTTTGTTAACATTTTGTTGTTCCCAAATGTTCACTGTGACAAATAGTGCTATAATAAGTATGTTTGATGATATGGAATTTAGGATTATACCATTAGAAAATAGTCTTGGAAACAAAATTGTGATGCCGAAGGGTATCAACAAAACATATGGTTTGTATCCATAGCTCATGATACAAACTGTCAAAATTTCAGGTATCAAAACCAAAGCTGTGTGTTCAGATAGAGTATATGAGTGAGTTCACATAGCCACACTGGTGTCATCATGGACAGGTAGTGTCTTCACTGTAGATGTTTCCTTAGTGTGTGAAAAACTACAGCACATGTTTTTTTAAATGCATTTGATTCCCAGAAAGGTTAAAGTCTTTGCTTTCATATTTAAATTACTAGAAATATTTATCACTAATGAAATGTCTGTGTATGTCCTTTGCCTATAGATTTATTGGGACTATCATTGCTTATTGACACATATGAGCCCTTTATAAATAAAACATTAACACTTTTTAGATAATAATCTTTTTGAGATCTGCAGTGGGTTTCATGATTAAATGTACGTACATGGTTTGGCCCTTTTTAAGCTTGGATTCAAATGTTAGTCTAATTTATTATTATTGTTGTTGTGTGCAATACATTCTCATGAATATATTTTTAAAATTTTCACTATTGGCTCTGAAGGTTTGAAAGCGCTTTGTCATAGGTTTTTTTTTTTTTTTTAAACATTTGAATTAACTCTTAAACTGAGCAAAGATGTATTGACTATCTACTCTGTGACAGTCCCTAGAGGCCCCTCACTCTCCCCCTCCAATTCTGTCTTGATGCTCTCTACTTTTCTCTCCCTGCACATTCCCTCCAAACCATATTCCTAACTCCCAAGCCTTCATGGGCTGTCTCTCTGGTGATGGCCACAAACCAGCATCTCTGCTCTCATTTCCTCCCCAGTTTCAGACCCACGCATGCAGCGTGCTCTGCATACACCCACGCTGAATCGATCGTGTTGTCTTCTGCCCCTTTGAGTGTTACCTGTCCCGCTGCTGCGCTGATAGCACTTCGCTGGTTTTTCAAGGGAGAAGCCTTACTGACTCCTCCCTCCCCCTAATTTCCCATCCAGTCACCAGACCTGTGGTTTTTCTTCCTGCACCTGCGTCTCCCTATGCCCTCCACCCTGCTTTAGGTTAGGCCACTGTCCACTTTTACTGGGGATATTGAGAACCTCTCAGTTGGTCTCACTGCTTCCAGTATCCCCTCCTTTGACCCCTTTCTTGATAATATGGAGAAAAATATCCTTCAAAAAAAATGTACGAATCATTAAGTCCCTGTTTCCTAAAATGCATAAAACATTTCCTTTGCTCTCCCAGGGTGAAGCCCCACATCCCAGGGTGCTGCTAAGGGCCCCGTGTTCACACCATACTTCCCTCTCAGATAGCTTCAGTCAAAACTCCTGTCTTCATCTGTGATACAGACAGATGAAGCAGTTCCATAAATTAACTCCTTGAGTTTGTCCTGCTCTCTCCTGCCTTTGGATTATTTCCTGTGACGGTTTTCTACCTGGACTATCCCTCCCATCTGTTCATTCCCCTAGTCTATTTTCACCTGGCTAATGCATACTCTGCACTGAATTTCAGCTTAGATATTCCTTCTGTGAGCTGTCTTTTCCTAGCCCACAGCTGTACTTGTCACTGCTTTACTTATTTCCCCCCATCACTAGATCAGAGACCCTTGGCATCAGAAACAGTGTTGTTCTGTCCTTACATGCTCAGTGGCTAGCCAATGTCTGCAACATAGTATGGTCTGAATAAATGCCCACTGATTGAACAATGAATGGGGCTGAAGTGCAATGTAGTGTTCGCACTGGGGGTGCTGTCCCAGGAATCCTAACAATAAGAGTGTGCCTGATTTTTTTGTGAGTTTCTTCTTCCTGCACTTCAAGTGTACCATTGAAAGCTGATGTTAACAAAAATCACAAATGGTAGATGCTAATATAGTAGTTTCAAGTTATAAGTAGTCATGTATGGTGTCCAACAAGAGCACTTTAATACACACTGAGCATCTGACATCTCATCTATGTATCTGCCTTGTGTCAGACTCTGTGAGGACGCAAAGTTAACCAAGATTGGTCCCCTGGGCTCTGTCAGAGTCAATCTCCATTTAGTGGAAAAATGCAAATGGTAGAGACTCTATCTGAAGGCAATTTGCTCATATCACTGAGTTCATACGTGTAGATATGTAGATGTAGATGTGGAGGCAGATGCAAATGCAAATGTAAGTGTAGATGTGGATGTAGATGCAGATACAGATGTAGATGCAGAAGAGGTATTCACCGATGCAGATGTGGATGCAGAGGTAGATGTAGATGAGGATACAGATGCAGAGGTAGACGCAGATGCAATGCAGATGAAGATTCAGATTTAGATTTAGATGTTGATGTTGAAATGGATGCAGATGTAGAAACAAATTTAGATATAGATGCAGATGTAGATGTGGATTCAGATGCGGATGTAGATGCAGATACAGATGCAGATGTAGACACAGGTCTATATTTAGATGTAGATGCAGATTTAGATTTAGATGGGATGCGGATGTGGACATGGATGCGGTTGTGGACGCAGATGCAGCTGTGGACTCGGATGCGGCTGTGGATCCCGATGAGGCTGTGGATGCAGATGTGGCTATGGATGCAGATGTAGATTATGTAGATGCAGATGCAAATTCAGATTGATATTTAGATGTTGATGTCGATGTGGATGCAGATGCCAATGCAGATGTGGATGTAGATGTAGATGATGCAGATGTAGATGAAGATGTGGATGTAGATGATGCAGATGCAGATGTGGATGTAGATGTAGATGATGTAGATGTGGATGTGGATGCAGATGCAGATGTGGATGCAGATGTAGATTATGTAGATGTAGATTTAGATTTAGATGTAGATGTGGATGCAGATGCAGATTCAGATTTAGATGTAGATACACATGGGCATGCGGACATAGATGTGGATGTGGATGCAGAAGCAGATGTAGATGTAGATGTAGATGTAGATGCAGATGTAGATGATGTAGATGTGGATGTGGATGCAGATGCAGATGTAGATGCAGATGTGGATGTAGATGACATAGATGTGGATATGGATGCAGTTCCAGATGTGGATGCAGATGTAGATTATGTAGATGTAGATTTAAATTTAGATGTAGATGTGGATGCAGATGCAGATTCAGATTTAGATGTAGATACACATGGGCATGCAGATGTAGATGTGGATGTGGATGCAGATGCAGATGTAGATGCGGATGCAGATGTAGATGCAGATTTAGATGCATTTAGATGTAGTTGTAATGTAGATGTAGAGACCAATGCAGATGTAGTGATGTAGATATAGGTGCAGATATAGAGGCAGGTTTAGATTTATTAATTAATTTATTTTTGAGACGTAGCCTCGCTCTGTCATTGGAGTACAGTGGCGCCATCTCAGCTCACTGCAACCTCCACCTCCCAGGTTCAAGTGATTCTCCTGCCTCAGTGTCCCAAGCAGCTGGGATTACAGGTGGCCATCACCACGCCTGGCTAATTTTTAGGTTTTTAATAGAGACGGGGTTTCGCCATGTTGGCCAGGCTGGTCTCGAACTTCTGACCTCAGGTGATCCACCCACCTTGACCTCCCAAAGTGCTGGGATTACATGCGTGAGCCACTATGCCTGGCCTCAGATTTAGATTTAGATGTAGATGTGGATGCAGATGTAGATATACATGCAGATGCAGATATGGATGTGGATGCATATGAAGATGTAGATATTCATTCTCCAGGCCCTTTATTCTCTGGGTAGTTTCTACATTGTTTAGTCAAGGAAATGGAAGTAATAGTGAAGCAGGCTCACCATGCACTGGTCATCCACATCTCAGTCTGGTGAGACAGATCATGTATGCAATAAGTTATATCAAGAGGGTTTATTAATTACAGATAGGCAGTGAGGGACAACAGAAGCCTAGGATCCATGTTGAGCTGGTCCCCAGGCTCAGTAAAACTGCTTAGGATAGATGGAGCCTGACTGTCCATGTCCCCCTTGCACCACAGCTGAGGGACCCTGAAAGGCAGCTTGCCCTGGGTTCTTTACCTCAAGGGAAATGTGACTTGCTGGGCAAAGCTTTAAAGGACACCCTGCTTCCAGGGAATAGAGGAGCAAAGTGAGGATAGTCTTGGGCAGTCCATTCCTAATTCAAGAAGGTACATCCCCCAGGAGGGATAGGAGCAAGGCTCAGGCCCCTCCTTGCCTCAGGACACTGCATTCCCAGCACATTCTACAGTTTTTCTTGAGAACTACAAGCAAGAAAGGGGAGAGAAGCAGGTTACTCCAGGGGCACCTGAAGAACTGCCTTGCAAATAGAAGTAACTGTATGGTAAAAACTGTTTACCATATAATTTTTATGTGTTTACATGTGTTTAATCTCACCTTCCAAACCAGTTTCCATGGAAACCAAACAAAAAATAAGAAAATATCTATTATATATTCAACTGCTTTCAGTGGACATAAATTCATATTTTTATTTTATTTCAATTAGATGCCTAGTATCTTGACTATGAAAAAGCATTTGAACCAGACACAGATGCTGAAATATACTAAAATTTTTCCACCTTCGACCATCATTTGTTAAATTCATTCGTTCACTTAACAGTTTTTTATTATTTTATTATATTTTTACTTGACAGACTTATTTATTTTAGTCCTTGCATCCCCCTCCCAGGCTATCTGACATTCCTTACCCCTCCTAACCCCAGGGGCAGCCTGGCCCTATTTTGTGCTCTGGTAAGGGGAGACCAGGGCCACTGTACCTTTAGAGTTTGTGAACCCGCACCAGGACTGGGGTTAATGACTCACCCCACCAGCTGAGTCTTCCAGAATACTGGGCTCTGGGTAGCTCTTATTTCCCTCCGGAGCTCCAGAGCCTGTGCACAAGAGGTGCCACCCCTACTAACACCACTTCGGACTCTGGAAGGAGGAGAATGGGGAACTTACCAAGATCGCAGAGGCAGGCGCAGGAGAGAGCAAGGCTTGTCAGGAAGAAAGCAAAGACCAGACTGCCTCCCTCTTGAGACGCCTCTGCGCCGCCAGCTGTGCTTCTCCAGCCCAGGGTGCCTCCTCCTTGGCAGCAACGCCAAAGGTCCCCATGGCCAAGCTTAGAGTCACAGACCCTATCCCCTCCCACCAGCCAACAGGAAATTAAAGCAGTGAAAATACCAAGCTTTGTGGCCAGAAAAAAAGAAAAAAGAAAAAAAAACCCGGAAGTATTTAAAAATAAAATTTAAATTGAAGTCTGAGTCCGCTGGGCCAGCATCAAGCAGCAAAGGCCTTGATGTGCAGACACGTGCTCTGCCCCCAGCCACACTTCCTTTGTATTTTCCAAGCCTAGGTTTTCCAAAGACAGAAGGAAGGGCCTTTGGGCTGAGTCTGCCCGTCACCAAGAGGCAGCCTTCTGGGAAATTAAGGCAGAGGTGTCCTCGGGGGGGACCCCGGTGTGGGGCACTAAGGACTGTAAACAGGACCTAGGTGAGAACTGGGTGTCCCAGCCCCGAGGTTGTTTCTGCCTGAAGAACTGGCACTGCGGTGACTGAGAAGACGGGAACAGTGGTCAGCCAGCAGCAAGACGAGACCCCGTCTCCCCTAGGAATACTGGGGGTGGAGTGAGCCAAAAGGGGGCATGCGAGGGGTCGCCTGCAGTTGGAAGGGGCCTCCGAAAGCCATGCACAGCTTTGGGCTGCATTTTCTCTGCCACTGGTCAGTGCCGAGACCTTCCTGGCCACGGGTCGACTCCTGGCCTCCCCTCTCAGAAGGAACCTGTTTTAGGGTCAGCTCGGGCCAGGCTGCCTAGCCCAGGACGGGAGGTCAGGAGAGCTCCCAAGGAGCTCCAGACCTGGGGGACGAGACCGAAGGATGCATCCAGGGGAGGTCAGGGGGCCGCTGCCTGCCAGAGCAACACGGAGCCTGCTGCTCCTGGAGGCGGGCTGGTGGTCTGGAGCCGGGCCAGTTCCTCCTCGGCCCCTGGACAAGGTGAGGCCCGGGTATAGCTGCCACCGCCAGCCTCTCTCTCCGCCCACATCGCGGGCCCTGTCATGACCCAGAAGGATCAGGGCAGACCGCATTTGCTTTTCAGGCCACAGATCATCTTCTTCGGGCCCAGTGGCTATGTGAGCTGTGGGCCCCGCGAGGCCTCTGCGGGGTCGCTCAGGCCAGGCCTGGGCTGCTGTTCTCGGGAAACCAGTCCTTGAGGCTCCAAAGGCTCCTCCAGGCCCCGCCCCTCCTTAGCGTCAGGCACCATGGTTCCCGAAGCTGGGCCTTCTGAGCCACAGGGTAATAAGGTCACCTCGGAATCCAGCACCTTCTCAGAGCTTGAGTCCCGAAACCTGGCCCCCAGGGCGCGTGGGGCTTGCCTTGACCATGGTTTCCTTAGGGCCAGGCTCCCCGGTCACTTTGGAGCTGGGCCTGGCCCAGCGGGGCTTGGGGCTTGGGGCTTGGGGCTTGGGGCTTGCGTCACCCTGGAACAGGCCCTCTGGCGACCCCAGGGGCACTTAGGACGGTTTTCACCGCCCCCGCAGGGCCGGGCCAGGAGGTGGCCGCGGGGCCGCGGAGGGCTCGGTGCTCCAGAAAGCACCGCGCTCTCCTTGGGTGGGAAGGTACCGGGCCAGAGGGGCTGGGGCAGGCAGCCCCCAGGCAAGGCCGCCAGCGCTGCCCCAGCTCGCGCACGGCGAGCCGCTGGTAGCGCGATCTGGCCCTGCACCCAGCCTTGCACCCAGCCTTGCACCCAGCCCCCGGCAACTCCTGGGCGACCTGCGCCAGCTGCACCGTGCAGCCCTCGCGGATGGGACGCCCAGGGCTCGAACCCGGATGGAGTGGGCCCTTCTTGAACTGCAAGCCCGCGGGGCCAGCCGGGCGTCGCAGGTGGCGTGGAAGGCTGGGCTGCACCGGCTCTGGGAGTGGCGGCGAGGCCGGGACTGGAAGGGCCTGGCTTCTGGGGCCTCAGCTGGCCTCCCAACCTCTGCCCAGCTCGACTCGCCTCGTTCTTTCAACGTGAGCTCTGCAGTGCCGGCTGGGTGACCCCGGGCAAGCCTCTGTTTCTGCATCTGGGTCATCTTTGCCTGCTGTGGAAGGGCAGGGTTGTTTTGGTTTGAATTCCAGAGCATGGCATATAGTAGGTGCTGGGATACCTCGCTGTGCAGGTCTAGGGTGGCGGGACAGGAGGCGCCGGGCCCTGGCCGGACTCACTCTCCGCTTGGAAAAGGTCTAGGTGATATACATATATACTATTTTTATAATGATTCTGTACATGTTGTACATAATTTGAAGGAAATTGAGGAAAGTGAAAGTACGGTATAATAAATACTTGCCCAAGGTCATGGTTTTAGAAAGCACCATCTCAATTATTCTGTAATCTTTACTCAAAATAGGCAAATTAGAACTCCATTCTGGTGAATACAATTAATCAAATAAGATAATACACTTTATTTTGTAAATATATAAAATATACGAAGTGTTCATATACAAAATGTATGAAATAGAAAATTAAAATATGTGAAATGAAAAAGCATTTTAAAGTATTTGTAATTTAAGACGAGTTCTTGAAACAAAATAAAGATTAATAAGTAACGCTGCCTAAAAATTAAAGTAATGAAAAGATACGTTAAAATTTGAAAGCTTTATTTATTGAAAAACAAATGTGCTCGAGATTGTCATTTACTTGGGAAATAGTTCATTGTCAGAAGAATGACAGGCTTCCCATGAAAGGCCATGGAAGGCGGACTGGCCGCCAGAGGGCAGGATGCACTTGTAATCAAGCCGATCTGTAATTGATTTTGTTCTTACTATCTCCATCCAAAAATCTGTGCTGTGATAGATAAAATCACTTTAACTATTTGTGTTGTATCTATTGGGGACGTACAGTATTTGTTTACTTAACTTTTATTGCAGATATATAGCAGTTATATATATTTTTTATAAACATGAATGATCTGTCTTGAGAAAAAAATAGGAAATGAGTGAGCTTGAAACAATCGGAGTGTTTCCACAACCCCAAAATTCATTTTTATCTGGTTTACAGGGTTTTGTTTCTATATTTTACTCATGACTACTGTATTTCTAACAAAATATGCTTGTGTGAACAAAACGGGGGTAGTAATTTCTGCAGTTTTAATTCCAGGAGAAGTAAATGTGTAGGGAATTGCAAGGAAGTCATTTTATTTTTGAATAATGAATAAGAGAAAGAGGAAAACAGATATTTGGCAGGAGATAATTCCAGCACCGAATTGTCATCGTTGCTGAGGGAAGTAAAAGAAGTGCCTTGATTTTCAGACTCTTAATTATAATTATGCAAGTTTAAAGTTGGTGAGGATGACTTTTTACCTGTAGTAAGTTCTAGATGGCTGAATTACATCCAGGTAGCTTCACTACACTTAGCTGTTGTTAAAACTGCTATCATCCAATTTTGGAGCACTTCATGTGGAACTAAGTGGAAACCACTTTATAAAAGTTACTAATAACCAGAGCACATTGCAGTTTATACTTTTACAAACATTCTGTCATTAAACCTTGGCACAACACATTTTACAGATGAATAAACAAGCTTAGATTAAGTAATAAGCTTGAGGTCATATGGCTTGGGCATGATGTTAGTTCCCAAGGGAACAGCTATTATCTAGGGCTAAATCCTAAATCTCTGAATCCCTTATCAGCTAGCTAGAGTGGTTGCATTTAGGACAAGAAAAATGTAAGCACAGCAAATAAGTTTTATTATGAGCTCAGGGCTTCAGGCTCAAGCCTCATACCTAGTCCTTTTTTTTTTTTTTGTTTTCCAGATGAACAAGACTAAGCATAATGTTATTTGTGCTTTGGGAAGGAAGCCTCAAATCTCCACCATATCCAGACACAAATATGTGCTGCTGAATTTGTTCCTAAGAGGAGATCACCAGGCATATTGAAAATTGCCTTTAATCCCTAACTTTGAAGGTGTCTCAGGAGTTAGAGGCAGGGATAAGGATTCACCCCGGGGAGCTGCTTTCCCAATCTTTGCTTCTATGACTCCTTCTGGGAAGGATGAGTTGAGCAGCCACTTCCCCCATCCACCCAATCCAGGAAAATAGAATGGATGGTGCCATTAGTTTCTTGCAAGAAGTTGTCTCTGCCCATTTACTTCCCTTGTCAGGCCAGAGCCTGCAGTAATGTCCAATCAAGTTTCTCAGCCAAGATGACAAGGACAGTTTTATTGCCTGACCATATCCAAAATAGAATCAAATATTTTATTGTCATAGATATTTTTCAAAGTTGTACATGTCATGAAAAAGTGGAAAAGGCACACCTTTATTTGCAGAGATCAAATCTCAAGAAAAATGAAAGCTCCTGCATCTGCATCTCCACAGATAAATTAAGAACACCGGTTATAAAACCTGCATGGGAATGTCTCAGTTTATATAGTTCATCCCCTGGCTTAGAGATCTGAGCAGCTCCACCCTGGAGTCTGACCGGGGCTGGGAGTTCTACTTTAGCAACTGTAACCTGGGACAGCTTTCCTGTGCCCACATGGAATTCCTGCTGGCCACTCACCCCATTCAGACACTCGATGAATACTTCTTGAACACCAGTTAGATGAACAGCCATCTGGGTTAGGAGCTAGGATTCAACAACAAACAAAACCAGAAATGCCAGCACTGTATTACTTCATACCCAAGTCTCTCTAAGTAGCATTTTCTCAAAAGTCAGTAAGATTCATGGGACTGTTTCACCGGGCGGGCATTTGGTGAACATAGAAACACAACTAAATATTCAACCAAATATATCATTCCAGCAACTTACAATCTAAACATCCTTTCATAATATTCATTCTCAGGAAAACCAGTCAACCAATTAACCAACCAACCGGCCAGCCAACCAACCAACCAACCAACCAACCAGTCAACCAAACAATGACCAAAACCCCAAATCCCGTGTTCTAACAGGCTAATATATAATTTGGAATCTGGGAGGCAGCATGGCACAATAATTAGCATATGAACTCTGGAATTTGGCGAGATGGGTGTGATTTCTGGTTTTGTCTCTTACCAGCTGTGTGACTTTGTCTTTCTCCAATCTGTTCTGAGTTTCATTTTATCATAGTGTTTTCTTCAAAGTACGGTTCAGGGATAATAAGAGTATCTGCTTTTTGTGGTTACTGTGAGGATTCAATTTACATAAAGCAGTACTACACTGGCTGCTGTGTAGTGAGTGCTCAATGTATGAAACTATTGTAATTAATAACATCATTACTGCTGTCAGCCACAGATCACATACTTGGGAAGAGAAAAAACAGAAGAGATCAAAAGAGCACTTTCAACTTTTCTAGGTTACCAGTAAGTCTATGCCAATGGTTCTATAAAATTAAAGATAATTTTGAAGACAGAAATCCCCCAAATTAGGATATCTTAACAAGTCCTTGACTAATGCATAGTCTTTTCTAATTGCATTTTTTACCATTGAAAGTAATGGCGAAAACCAGAATTACCTTTGCCCCAAACTAATACTTAGGCAGTGACATCAAGAAAACTTCTATTTGCTGGCTAAATTTGCAAATTTACAATGTCATGGTCTTCACTGAATACCCATTCTTCCTGTAGAGTAGATACTGTATTTAAAATCTCTTAACTCATCTTTCCATTTTATCCTATCACAGTGGTCTTAGTATTTGAACGCTGGATAAAAGGTGGAGTCTGGTTGAGACAGAGTTTGCCTTCTTTTTTTTTTTTAATTTTTTTATTATACTTTAAGTTCTAGGGTACAAGTGGATAACGTGCAGGTTTGTTATATATGTATACATGTGCCATCTTGGCGTGCTGCACCCATCAACTCCTCAGCACCCATCAACTCGTCATTTACATCAGGTATAACTCCCAACGAAATCCCTCCCCCCCACCCTCCCTGTGATAGGCTCCGGTGTGTGATGTTCCCCTTCCCGAGTCCAAGTGATCTTATTGATCAGTTCCCACCTATGAGTGAGAACATGCGGTGTTTGGTTTTCTGTTCTTGCGATAGTTTGCTGAGAATGGTTTCCAGGTGCATCCATGTCCCTACAAAGGACACAAACTCATCCCTTTTTATGGCTGCATAGTATTCCATGGTGTATATGTGCCACATTTTCTTAATCCAGTCTGTCACTGATGGACATTTGGGTTGATTCCAAGTCTTTGATATTGTGAATAGTGCCGCAATAAACATACATGTGCATGTGTCTCTATAGCAGCATGATTTATAATCCTTTGGGTATATACCCAGTAATGGGATGGCTGGGTCATATGGTACTTCTAGTTCTAGATCCTTGAGGAATCACCATACTGTTTTCCATAATGGTTGAACTAGTTTACAATCCCACCAACAGTGTAAAAGTGTTCCTATTTCTCCACATCCTCTCCAGCACCTGTTGTTTCCTGACTTTTTAATGATTGTCATTCTAACTGGTGTGAGATGGTATCTCATTGTGGTTTTGATTTGCATTTCTCTGATGGCCAGTGATGATGAGCATTTTTTCATGTGTCTGTTGGCTGTATGAATGTCTTCTTTTGAGAAATGTCTGTTCATATCCTTTGCCCACTTTTCGATGGGGTTGTTTGTTTTTTTCTTGTAAATTTGTTTGAGTTCTTTGTAGGTTCTGGATATTAGCCCTTTGTCAGATGAGTAGATTGCAAAAATTTTCTCCCATTCTGTAGGTTGCCTGTTCACTCTGATGGTAGTTTCTTTTGCTGTGCAGAAGCTCTTTAGTTTAATTAGATCCCATTTGTCAATTTTGGCTTTTGTTGCCATTGCTTTTGGTGTTTTAGACATGAAGTCCTTGCCCATGCCTATGTCCTGAATGGTATTACCTAGGTTTTCTTCAAGGGTTTTTATGGTATTAGGTCTAACATTTAAGTCTCTAATCCATCTTGAATTAATTTTCGTGTAAGGAGTAAGGAAAGGATCCAGTTTCAGCTTTCTACTTATGGCTAGCCAATTTTCCCAGCACCATTTGTTAAATAGGGAATGCTTTCCCCATTTCTTGATTTTCTGAGGTTTGTCAAGGATCAGATGGCTGTAGATGTGTGGTATTATTTCTGAGGACTCTGTTCTGTTCCATTGGTCTATAGCTCTGTTTTGGTACCAGTACCATGCTGTTTTGGTTACTGTAGCCTTGTAGTATAGTTTGAAGTCAGGTAGCGTGATGCCTCCAGGTTTGTTCTTTTGACTTAGGATTGTCTTGGCAATGCAGGCTCTTTTTTGGTTCCATATGAACTTTAAAGCAGTTTTTTTCCAATTCTGTGAAGAAACTCATTGGTAGCTTGATGGGGATGGCATTGAATCTATAAATTACCTTGGGCAGTATGGCCATTTTCATGATATTGATTCTTCCTATCCATGAGCATGGTATGTTCTTCCATTTGTTTGTGTCCTCTTTATTTCACTGAGCAGTGGTTTGTAGTTCTCCTTGAAGAGGTCCTTTACATCCCTTGTAAGTTGGATTCCTAGGTATTTCATTGTCTTTGAAGCAATTGTGAATGGAAGTTCATTCATGATTTGGCTGTTTCTCTGTTGCTGGTGTATAAGAATGCTTGTGATTTTTGCACATTTATTTTGTATCCTGAAACTTTGCTGAAGTTTCTTATCAGCTTAAGGAGATTTTGGGCTGAGACAATGGAGTTTTCTAAATATACAATCATGTCATCTGCAAAGAGGGACAATTTGACTTCTTCTTTTCCTAACTGAATACCCTTGATTTCTTTCTCTTGCCTGATTGCCCTAGCCAGAACTTCCAACACTGTGTTGAACAGGAGTGGTGAGAGAGGGCATCCCTCTCTTGTGCCAGTTTTCAAAGGGAATTTTTCCAGTTTTTGCCCATTCAGTATGATATTGGCTGTGGGTTTGTCATAAATAGCTCTTATTATTTTGAGATACGTTCCATCAATACCGAATTTATTGAGCGTTTTTAGCATGAAGGGCTGTTGAATTTTGTCAAAGGCCTTTTCTGCATCTATTGAGATAATCATGTGGTTTTTGTCTTTGGTTCTGTTTATATGCTGGATTACGTTTATTGACTTGTGTATGTTGAACCAGCCTTGCATCCCAGGGATGAAGCCCACTTGATCATGGTGGATAAGCTTTTTGATGTGCTGTTGGATCCAGTTTGCCAGTATTTTATTGAAGATTTTTGCATCGTTGTTCATCAGGGATATTGGTCTAAAATTCTCTTTTTGGCCAGGTGCGGTGGCTCAAGCCTGTAATCCCAGCACTTTGGGAGGCCGAGACGGGCGGATCACGAGGTCAGGAGATCGAGACCAGCCTGGCTAACACGGTGAAACCCCGTCTCTACCAAAAAAAAAATACAAAAAACTAGCCGGGAGAGGTGGCGGGCGCCTGTAGTCCCAGCTACTTGGGAGGCTGAGGCAGGAGAATGGCGTAGACCCAGGAGGCGGAGCTTGCAGTGAGCTGAGATCCGGCCACTGCACTCCAGCCTGGGCAACAGAGCAAGACTCCGACTCAAAAAAAAAAAAAAAAAAAAAAATTCTCTTTTTTTGTTGTGTCTCTGCCAGGCTTTGGTATCAGGATGATGTTGGCCTCATAAAATGAGTTAGGGAGGATTCCCTCTTTTTCTATTGATTGGAATAGTTTCAGAAGGAATGGTACCAGCTCCTCCTTGTATCTCTGGTAGAATTCGGCTGTGAATCCATCTGGTACTGGACTTTTTTTCGTTGATAGGCTATTAATTATTGCCTCAATTTCAGAGCCTGCTATTGGTCTATTCAGGAATTCAACTTCTTCCTGGTTTAGTCTTGGGGGAGTGTAAGTGTCCGGGAAATTATCCATTTCTTCTAGATTTTCTAGTTTATTTGCGTAGAGATGTTTATAGTATTCTCTGATGGTAGTTTGTATTTCTGTGGGGTCGGTGGTGATATCCCCTTTATCATTTTTTATTGCGTCTATTTGATTCTTCTCTCTTTTCTTCATTAGTCTTGCTAGCGGTCTATCAATTTTGTTGATCTTTTCAAAAAACCAGCTGCTGGATTCATTGATTTTTTGGAGGGTTTTTTGTGTCTCTATCTCCTTCAGTTCTGCTCTGATCTTAGTTATTTCTTGCCTTCTGCTAGCTTTTGAATGTGTTTGTTCTTGCTTCTCTAGTTCTTTTAATTGTGATGTTAGGGTGTCAATTTTAGATCTTTCCAGCTTTCTCTTGTGTGCATTTAGTGCTATACATTTCCCTCTGCACACGGCTTTAAATGTGTCCCAGAGATTCTGGTATGTTGTATCTTTGTTCTCATTGGTTTCAAAGAACATCTTTATTTCTGCCTTCATTTCGTTATGTACCCAGTAGTCATTCAGGAGCAGGTTATTCAGTTTCCATGTAGTTGAGCGGTTTTGATTGAGTTTCTTAGTCCTGAGTTCTAGTTTGTTTGCACTCTGGTCTGAGAGACAGTTTGTTATAATTTCTGTTCTTGTACATTTGCTGAGGAGTGCTTTACTTCCAACTATGTGGTCAATTTTGGAATAAGTGTGATGTGGTGCTGAGTAGAATGTGTATTCTGTTGATTTGGGGTGGAGAGTTCTATAGATGTCTATTAGGTCTGCTTGCTGCAGAGATGAGTTTAATTCCTGGATATCCTTGTTAACTTTCTGTCTCGTTGATCTGTCTAATGTTGACAGTGGGGTGTTGAAGTCTCCCATTATTATTGTATGGGAGTCTAAGTCTCTTTGTAAGTCTCTAAGGACTTGCTTTATGAATCTGGGTGCTCCTGTATTGGGTGCATATATATTTAGGATAGTTAGCTCTTCCTGTTGAATTGATCCCTTTACCATTATGTAATGGCCTTCTTTGTCTCTTTTGATCTTTGATGGTTTAAAGTCTGTTTTATCAGAGACTAGTATTGCAACTCCTGCTTTTTTTTGTTCTCCATTTGCTGGTAGACCTTCCTCTATCCCTTTATTTTGAGTCTATGTATGTCTCTGCATGTGAGATGGGTCTCCTGAATACAGCAAACTGATGGGTCTTGACTCTTTATCCAGTTTGCCAGTCTGTGTCTTTTAATTGGAGCATTTAGTCCATTTACATTTAAGGTTAATATTATTATGTGTGAACTTGATCCTGCCATGATGATATTAACTCGTTACTTTGCTCATTAGTTGATGCAGTTTCTTCCTAGCCTCGATAGTCTTTACATTTTGGCATGTTTTTGCAATGGCTGGTACCGGTTGTTCCTTTCCA
This sequence comes from Macaca nemestrina, assembly GCF_043159975.1. NCBI lineage: Eukaryota > Metazoa > Chordata > Mammalia > Primates > Cercopithecidae > Macaca > Macaca nemestrina. Next base: position 96,484,282 of record NC_092132.1, on the reverse strand, counting down.
TGTTTAGTGCTTCCTTCAGGGTCTCTTGTAAGGCAGGCCTGGTGGTGACAAAATCTCTAAGCATTTGCTTATTTGTAAAGTATTTTATTTCTCCTTCACTTATGAAACTCAGTTTGGCTGGATATGAAATTCTGGGTTGAAAATTATTTTCTTTAAGAATGTTGAATATTGGCCCCCACTCTCTTCTGGCTTGAAGAGTTTCTGCCGAGAGATCTGCTGTTAGTCTGATGGGCTTCCCTTTGTGGGTAACCCGACCTTTCTCTTTGGCTGCCCTTAAGATTTTTTCCTTCATTTCAACTTTGGTGAATCTGGCAATTATGTGTCTTGGAGTTGCTCTTCTCGAGGAGTATCTTTGTGGCATTCTCTGTATTTCCTGAATTTGAATGTTGGCCTGCCCTACTAGGTTGGGGAAGTTCTCCTGGATGATATCCTGAAGAGTGTTTTCCAACTTGGTTCCATTTTCCCCCTCACTCTCAGGCACCCCAATCAGATGTAGATTTGGTCTTTTTACATAACCCCATACTTCTTGCAGGTTTTGTTCATTTCTTTTTCTTCTTTTTTCTTTAGGTTTTTCTTCTTGCTTCATTTCATTCATTTGATCCTCAATCGCTGATACTCTTTCTTCCAGTTGATCGAGTCGGTTACTGAAGCTTGTGCATTTGTCACGTATTTCTCGTGTCATGGTTTTCATCTCTGTCCATTTGTTCATGGCCTTCTCTGCATTAATTATTCTAGTTATCAATTCTTCCACTTTTTTCCAAGATTTTTAGTTTCTTTGTGCTGGGTACGTAATTCCTCCTTTAGCTCTGAGAAGTTTGATGGACTGGAGGCTTCTTCTCTCATCTCGTCAAAGTCATTCTCCATCCAGCTTTGATCCATTGCTGGCAATGAGCTGTGTTCCTTTGCAGGGGGCGATGTGCTCTTATTTTTTGAATTTCCAGCTTTTCTGCCCTGCTTTTTCCCCATCTTTGTGGTTTTATCTACCTCTGGTCTTTGATGATGGTGACGTACTGATGGGGTTTTGGTGTGAGTGTCCTTCCTGTTTGATAGTCTTCCTTCTAACAGTCAGGACCCTCAGCTGTAGGTCTGTTGGAGATTGCTTGAGGTCCACTCCAGACCCTGTTTGCCTGGGTATCAGCAGCAGAGGCTGCAGAAGATAGAATAATGCTGAACCGCAAGTGTACCTGTCTGATTCTTGCTAAGGAAGCTTCCTCCCAGGGGTGTACTCCACCATGTGAGGTGTGGGGTGTCAGTCTGCCCCTAGTGGGGGATGTCTCCCTATTAGGCTACTCAGGGGTCAGGGACCCACTTGAGCAGGTAGTCTGTCCGTTCTCAGATCTCACCCTCCCTGTTGGGAGATCCACTGCTCACTTCAAGGCTGTCAGACAAAGTCGTTTGCATCTGCAGAGGTTTCAACTGCTTTTTGTTGTTGTTGTTGTTTAGCTGTGCCCTGTCCCCAGAGGTGGAGTCTACAGAGACAGGCAGGACTCCTTGAGCTGCTGTGAGCTCCACCCAGTTCGAGCTTCTCAGCAGCTTTGTTTACCTACTTAAGCCTCAGCAATGGCGGGTGCCCCTCCCCCAGCCTCGCTGCTGCCTTGCTGCGAGATTGCAGACTGCTGTTCTAGCAATGAGGGAGGCTCCGTGGGTGTGGGACCCTCCCAGCCAGGTGTGGGATATAGTCTCCTGGTGTGCCCGTTTGCTAAGATCCTTGGTGGAGCGCAGTATTGGGGTGGGAGTTACCCGATTTTCCAGGTGTTGTGTGTCTCAGTTCCCCTGGCTAGGAAAAGGGATTCCCTTCCCCCTTATGCTTCCCAGGTGAGGGGATGCCTCGCCCTGCTTCAGCTCTTGCTGGTCGGGCTGCAGCAGCTGACCAGCACTGATTATCAGGCACTCCCTAGTGAGATAAACCCAGTACCTCAGTTGAAAATGCAGAAATCACCTGTCTTCTGTGTCGCTGGCACCAGGAGTTGGAGACTCAGAGTTTGCCTTCTTTAAGAACAGGATAATCTGCTCAAGCCTGTAATCCCAGCACTTTGGGAGGCAGAGACGGGCAGATCATGAGGTTGGGAGATCGAGACCATCCTGGCTAACACGGTGAAAACCCATCTCTACTAAAAAAATACAAAAAAACTAGCCAGGCGATTTGGAGGGCGCCTGTAGTCCCAGCTACTCAGGAGGCTGAGGCAGGAGAATGGCGTGAACCCGGGAGGCGGAGCTTGCAGTGAGCCGAGATCTGGCCCCTGCACTCCAGCCTGGGTAACAGAGCAAGACTCCGTCTCAAAAAAAAAAAAAAAAAAAAGAATTGGATAATCTGTATTTATAAAATTCAATTGTGGAAACAAAGCCCATGATTTGGCATTTCCTGCAACCTCCATCTCTTGATGGGCTCCCTGCCTTTTTTTTTTTTTTTTTTTCAGACCCACTAGGAACCTTCTCAGAGCTTTAGGATCATGGTGCTACCATCTGCATTTCATACCCGATTGCTGCTGCTGCCTCTGCTCCTGAACGTCTTCTCCTCTTGTATCTGTCAGTTTGCTTGAATGGGAGAATTATCTCAAAACATTTATGAAAGGAATCTTTGCTCTGGGCTCTCTGTCAGCCTGTCCTTTAGGATCCAGTAAAGGTGAATATGTCCTCTGCCCTGTGGTTCTTTTCCCTAAAATCTTGTTTTGTCTCAGCTCATACACTTCCTGTACAATCCCATCTCTGCAGTAACAGCCCAAACATTACTTTCACTGCCCTTATTCCCTAAGGTTTGCTTCTATTTTTCCTAGGCTCTCATTTTCTTGTTTTCCAAATATCATTCAGTTATTCATTCATTCAGAACACATGCATATCCTGTCGCTGTGCCTGGGAATGGATATGGTCGTGAGGACATCCTGGCCAGCAAGAAAGTTCCTGTGCCCAAGAGCCTGGCACTTGCAGCTGATTCAAAGGGCTGTCAGAATGTAATGAGCACACAAGAGAGGTGCCTGGTCAGTTCTTGGGGCAGGAAGTCAGGGAAGGCTTCCTGGAGGAAATGCTACTGCCTCAGTGGAGTCTGGAAGAGTGAGTTGGAGTTAATCAGGCCAAGTGGGGCTGCCTGAGATGAAGTACTGACTGCAGGTTTTTCAGTAGGAAGTACAGAGTGTGAGAAGCTGTGGGCAGACACAAACCCCTGTAGTAGGAAGAGCAGGCCGTAGCACTGAATCCCATCCTGGGATGTAGATCTTGTTCTGAAAGTGACAGGTAGCCAGGCCAAGGCTCTGGTGATCACATTTGTGTTTTTGAAGTCTCGACTCCTTTCAGGCAGGCTGGTTGTGTTTCTGATCACCGTCACTTGTTTGCAGAATCTACCTTGGCTCATCCCGGGGCAAAGGATGCCTGGGTGCAGCTGGATCTGAGCTCCTTTCTTTTTCAGTTTACCTCTCACAATTTACATATTGATTGAGCAAAACAGGCTTTCCTCTCCTTCAAGTAATTCTGTTATTCTCTGTATTTCTTTTTTTTTCTTCTTTAGAGGCAGGATCTTTCTCTGTCACCCAGGCTGGAGTGCAGTGGTGCGATCATGGCTCACTGCAACCTCAACCTCTTGGGCTCAAGCCATCCTTCCCTACGTCAGTCTCCCAAGTAGCTGGGACTATAGGTGTACGCCATGATGCAGGGTTATTTTGTTTTTTAGAGGTGGGGGGTCTCACTATGCTGCCCAGGTTGGTCTTGAACTCCTGGTCACAAGCAATCCCCCCACCTCGGCCTCCCAAAGTGCTGTGATTACAGGTACGAGCCACCCTGCCTGGCCTTCTCTGAATTTCTGATATACTTCTTGCAAAGGAAGCACATGCACACATGTGTACTCAAGCACCTTGATGTCCATGAAAACAGTCCCCAAGCCCCTCCCACTCTGGCTGTGGCTGCCCCTCCATCTCAGAAAAATTAGAACACACAAACAAACACACTTATCATACTTCTTCCTAGACCCTGAGTATTCTTGCAACACACATGTGAAAGCTGCAAGGGAGGTGCTGCAAGTCAGGCCAAGTGATCCAGAGACTCCATACACCACTGTTAACAAATTTGGATGGCAAGCATGAGTTGAAATTCTGAAGCTGAATAATTCATGTTATAGTGCTGCTTTCTTGAAAAATAGATTTTATCATATAACTTTGTTATTATATTCATATTTTATATTTATATAATTTCCAAACTTTTTACTCTTGCTCCCAAGAATGGAACTGGCTCAAAAAAAAAAAAAATCCCATGCAATAAATTCCTTATTTATATCCTGAAAGATGAAAGTATTAAAATATATCAGTGGTAATCAGATGTCCCCATCCACACTAAATAAATGAAGACCATTCCTTTAAAAAGGGGCACCCTGTGGATCACTTGTTTGGGCCTTGGAAGTTCAGAATCTCTACTTGGGTTAACCATTCAGGTTGGGTGTTTCATATTTGCCTATGATTTCCTCTATCCAAACTCACCTATCCCTGTTCATTCAACATGGAGCTACTTTAACATCAGAGTATGTGAATTCACTTGAAATAAGGTGTTATTGGTTGACTGAGCTTAATGCCTATGGTATTTCCACAAAGAATAGTTGGGTAACTACAGATGGGTCCTTATTCGTGAGATTTACTATATCAGCAGGAAGCTAGTGGTGAAAGATCTGTTGGGCAGGAGACATTTCCCTAATCCATTTAAGCCAGACCATATCAGTGACCAATTACTTTGCTGACTCGTAGGCAGGCCCAGGGCCAAAGGACAGAGGGCAATTCTTCTCTTCTCAGTTGACACGAATCCTCCTGTGTTGGGCTGGGATTGAGTTTAGAGGTCAGCAGCACATTAATCATCACTGCAGAGAACCAGCCCTGAGGCATTCTTCATAGCCTGCCCTGGTCACTGACCTTGGCATTTTAAAAACCATCTGGTCAGATTCTGGAAGAAAGATGCATCTTCATCATTTCCAGATCCTGACCAAAGAATGTGCTTCAAAGGCACAAAAAGACATAGGCATTTAACTAAACAATAGGCTATTGGTAAGTGAACACTTACAAATGTATTAAATTATCTAAATATGAGTAAAGGAATAACTTGCAGGTATGTTCAATTTAGTGCCATTTAAATACCTTTTTAAAAAATAAAAACAGTAATAGTATAAAGGGTTTATGGATACATGCACATTAATACAGTTATTAGAAAAAACCCCATGATAAAAGTGCACACAAACAGCAGGTCAGAAGTTCCTTGGGAAGGAGAGTAGGGAAGGATGTGGGTTGGAATTGTTTGTGTCAAAGTGAAAACGTGTTAAATCCTTAAGGTGGGACATACATTTCTTTAGATACTTTTTCTACGCTTAAAACATTTCACAACTTAATTACTGATTTATTAATTATTTTCCCAACTTTATTGAGAGTCCCAGCTACTTGGGAGGCTGAGGCAGGAGAATGGCGGGAGCCCGGGAGGCGGAGCTTGCAGTGAGCTGAGATCCGGCCACAGCACTCCAGCCTGGGCGACAGAGCAAGACTCCGTCTCAAAAAAAAAAAAAAAAAAAAAGGTATGTATTTAAGTCGTACAACTTTATGATTTACTATATGGATATATTGTGAAATATTCATCACAATCAGGCTAATTAACATGTTCACCTCACAGTTACAATTATTTTTTGAGGTGAGAACACTTAAGGTCTAACCTTTTTGCAAATTTTGAGCATACAATATCATATTGTTAACTATATTCACATTATTGTGCATTATCCCTTGAGAACTTACTTGCCTTGCATAACTGAAACTGTATTCCTTGGACAGCATCTCCCCACAGCTCCATTCCCTGAGCCTCTGGTAACCACCATTCTACACTCTGCTTCTGAGTTTGATATTTTTAGACTCCACATGTAAGTGAGATCATGCTGGATTTGTCTTTCTGCATCTGGCTTATTTCATTTAACGTATTGTTCTCCAGATTCATCTGTGTTGTCACAAATTGTAAGCTTTCATTCTTTTTAAGGGCTGAATAATATCCCATTGTGTACAGGTGTGCGCATATGTGTGTGTGTATCGGTTGTTTTTATAACTTTGCAAGCACTGTTCCACTGCTTTTTAGCATACACTTTGACAAATGAGAAGTCTAGAGGCTTTCGGATTCCTTTGTAGAAAAATTGTATTGTTATTTTTACCTCTGTGGATCTCAGGATTTTCTCAAGATCTTCGTTTCTCTAAAATTTCTGTCATTTTTGCATCTTTCCTACTTGCTAGCCAGCCCTTTCAACTTGAATGTTTGTGCCTTTTTCTAATACTAATAAATTATTTGTTCATTTCATGTCTTCCATCTTTTTGATTTATAAATCTCTATTTGCCAGAGATGGTCTGTATAGGTCTTTAATTTTTCTCTTGTATTCTCCTTTCCTTTGATTTTTTTTGTCTTTTATTTTTGTTTTGATTTCATAGTCCTCCTTGATATTGACATTTTAATTTTAGCAATCCTATGTTTATATCCAAATTCTCCTTATTCTCTTGTTTTACAAATGCAATCACTATGAGCCTTACTGAAGATGGAATTGGACGTTTTAAAATTATTTATGTTTCTGTATGGATAGTTTTTTACATTTATCTAAATCAATTATCTTTAGGCTATTGATTGCAAATATCTGAGATCTTTGATCTTTTATTTACCTTCAAGAGTTGTACACTCTGAGGACACACATATGTAGCCCATTTACAAAGACAGTGATAGTGCCAACCTCAGAGGCTGTTTCTAAGAGCAGAGGCATCTGCTAGTATTGCAGAGATGGACTGGTACAACAATAACTCATTTTCAAATTCACATCCTGAGCATGGTGCCAGAGCGGAATTCACTTTAAGTTTTATAGGTTAGAAGCTGTTTATGTGGATGGGAACTCCCAGCTGCTACAATGTAGAGGACTGCAAATGCCAGGCCCACAGTAGGTTACACGGCCATTCATAGCTAAGGGTTTAAGAAACTGTCCTCCAGTTTATTTTGGGACAACTCAAAGTTTCCAGAGCTCTTCGCATAGCAGTAATGGTAGTAGTGGGTGGTAGTAGGGAATGCTTAGGTGGCTCCACAAACAGTAAATAAATCCTCATGTTTTCAGATTCATTTTTCACATCTGTCTTCTGATCTCTCTGGAGCTATCACTCTAGGGTACCCATTTCTGGGTTATGACACTGCATGCTCAAATTCTCCTGTCGGTGTTTTGCACTATTTTCCATTGTCCTTAACTTAGGTAAAGCCTACCATCCACTGATTAAACTCTCTCTCCTATTTTAGTTCTCTTTGTTATTTGGGATTTGTTGCTCTTGTTGTTGTTCATGAACATGGAATATCTCTCCATTTATTTAGTTGTACTTTGATTTCTCTTAACAGAGTTTTGTAGCTTTTCTATATAGATCTTGTACAAATTTTGTTAGATTTATACCTAAGTATTTTATTTTGGGGGTGCTAACGTAACTAGTAATGTGTTTTAAACTTCAGATTCTACTTGTTCATTACTGATAGGAATGTAATTGACTTTTGAATATTAACTTTATATTGTCAAGCCTTGTTATAATTGCTGATTAGTTCCAGTTTTGTTTCTTTGTTTTCATTTTTTTTTTTTTGCTAGTTCTTTTGGATTTTCTACATAGACAATTTTATTATCTGTGAAGAAAGATAATTTTATGTCATTCTTCTCTATCTATATATCTTTTATTTTTATTTTCTTGTCTTATTGCATTAGCTAGGACTTCCAATATGATGTTGAAAAGCAGTATTGAGGTGGGACACCCTTGCCTTAAGATAAAGCGTATCTTTAAACACCCTCAGCTAACAGTATTTAATGGGGGAAAAGTTTGGATTTCTCATTAAATATTATGTTAGCTGTAGGTTTTTGTAGATATTCTTTATGAAGCAGAGGAAGTAATCCTCTATTCCTAGTTTACTGAAAGAGTGTGTTCTACATTTATGCTACATCCCTAAATACCAGTTTTCTTTCTCTGTTTCTATCACCTGCCATTTAAGCACAAATTTATTTCTTTCATTTTTATTTCTTGATGTAGGAGCCTCACAAAATTTATCCCTATACTTTCAATTTCTCTTAAAAGTACTATGCAATTCTTCAAAATATTGCTCCTCACTCTTCACAAGTGCCTTTATACTTCTGTTATACTTGTTAAGGCTAGTGATAACTCTTATATGCCTTCTCCTGTGGTGAAACTGTTGAACTCTTAGCCAATATATTAAAATGATTTTGAGTATGGACTCTGGATTTAGCTTGGGTTTGAATCCTGACATTACCACTTATTACTCCATTATGTTGGGTTACTTTACCTCTTTAGACCTGTTTCTCACTTTTAAAATTAGGATAATGATGGTACCTATTGTATGAGTTATAAATATTCTATGAGATAATCCATATTAAACAACAGTCAGTGCTTAGTATGAAATACATTCACTATAAATATTAGTTATTATTCTACTAACATATTTCATGGCCCATCTAAAATGGCTCTCATCTGCTTTCCCTAAACACAAGGGATCCAGCTCTCATTTGGGCCCTTCCAACTTATTTTCCTGCTCTGTGTTTATGTTACAGTCATGATCATACTGTATTTTGTACAATGTTCATTAACTTGCTTCAACTAGTAATACTTTCTAGTAATTGCACTAAATCTCAGTATATTCATATGTATAAAAGAGAACAGTAACTAGCTCAAACATTGTATTAAATTCCATATAGTGTAAATCTATAAAAAGATGTGATTATTAACGGGCTGCTGCTGCCCTAGGGCAGTCCACTAGGCTAACATCCACAGAACATCTGACATAGTTTCAGCTCATAATATTTATTGTCTTATAATAAATTTTAATAAAATCTAATGATTTTAATAGTCTTCTAATAAAGAAATAATTAAAAGGGCTCTACAAGCTTTTCAATAAGAGAAGCAGTTAGCATACTTTTAGCAGCACTGAAGTTTTTGATTAGGGAGCATTCCACATAAGAAGACTGAAAAATAAGTAAGCATTAATGTGCTGTCCTTACCCACATCTGGTACTGCCTCATACAGAGCTTACAATTTTAATCTGCTTTAAATGAAGAACACTTCATTCTTTTTTCTGTCTCCTCTTTCTTCTTACTCTTCTTCCTGCTTTTCCCTTTTCTAGTTTTTAAGAACGAAGAGTTAATATTTTTACTAGTAATCTACGTGGATTTTTCAAGCTCGCAACTGAATCCTAATGCCATTGTCCTTTAGATTTAAAAACATCAGTGTTCCTTTACCAAAAGCATACCTTAGTGTTAGGCAGGAATGTAGACCCAACATAGCGGTATCACCTGGTATTGCAGGCCCTTTGTTAGGACTTTCCGCCCTTCACTTCCTGCTAAGACTCTCAGTGCTCCAAAAAAGCCGGCGCCCGCCAAAAAACCCCCGCGCCCGCCAAAAAAACCCCACTCTGCGCAAGCTCCTGGACATGTCATTCCTCAGAAATTGAAACCTAACTCAGGAAAACCGAAACCTACAAACCCCGCCTACCTCAGCCTATAAAAGGCCCCCGATATCCTCCCCGAGCGCGACTTCCTAGGCCCTCCTCCTAGGGGACCGGTGAACCTCCCCTGCGAGCCCAATAAAGGCTACCTCTGTTGTCATCTGCCTCCTGTCTTCTTGCTCGGCTCCCCATTACATTACACTTAGAATATTAACTTTTAAATATACTTGTAAAATCTTCTGTAAGTATAATGAAAAATAAACTTTCTTTTTGAGCAATAATATATAATTGAATCGGCAAAGCTCTATGTTTTCCTTCACTAAATGACATGTCTTTTCACATTTGTGGTTCCAACATTACCACTCTCTAATGGATTGCTGATTATTTTTTATGACACAGCTTCTGAGTATAATTTGATGAGAAAGTATCAAAAAATATTTTCCCCTGTATTTTTCTTTTAACAATTTGGACAAATCACTGAATTGCTCCAGCATTTGATTCCTCACTGGAGTATACAAATGTTGAAATACTTGGACTGCACAATATCTTGCAAATCTATATAATTTATTCCAGGTTATCTTGTGTATTCTCATTAATGGCTGGCCTGGAAAACAAAGAAATCACATAGCATACCACTCTTTCATAGCTACTTAAACTTGTGTTGTTTGCTGAAGTTGTTCTTTCATGGTCCGAAGGGCGTTAGTATTAAAATGAAGGTCTTTATCTAACAATTGTGCTGAGTTTCTCAATAATCAACAGTTTCTCCCTTTGCAGTTTAACGTGAAATAGTTCCTTAATTCAGCCAAGCCTGTATTAGGGGAAATAGTAATAAGAAACGTGTTAGGATTTCTAAACTCTAGTTTGAGGTAAATGTGATTTTAGAACTATGAGTTTTTCAAGTTTTTTTCCCACTTATTTAAAAATCTTATTATATGTTGTATATTTCCCTATTTAATGAAATAGGCAATTGAAATGATAAAATTTTACACTCCCTTTGTTGCTCTTAATCTATTTCTTCCTACGTTGCAGTCCTTAAGTCATATTTTTAAAACTTAAAATTTATTGAACAATTGTAGATTCACATGAAGTTGTATGAAATGATACAGAGCGATCACCCATATAATATGCCCACCTTTCCCAATGGTAAAATTTTACAAAATTGTAAACACAGTTCTGAGGTCAGCATATTATGCTTGTTCCAAAGGCAAGAGGGCTCCCCCAGCTGTTTTCTTTCCAGATTCTCTCTTGCCAGCTAGCTGGCCTAATGTCTACACCTCATCTTAATTAAATTCATAAAGTTTCTCCCTGTTGCCTTATATTATTACCTCCACTGTTCTTGTGGGCACCCTTAGTCTTGAGCTTCTCCATATTCTGTTGCAAATGAAGTCAGTTCCATTGGGAAAAGATGAGGAGATACTTGTTTTAGGCTTGCTTCTCCTTTCAGACATAACATTGGGACAGAGATCTGTAGCTGGGAGCGGGGACAATGGCAAGCTTCTCTCAGAGTAACACCCCCACTACAGGAAATGAACACTCAGTCGAGCATGTGGCAGAAGCCTTACTTAGGTCCTCTCAGTTTGCATCTCCTGACATGAAACCAGAATGTCACAAGCCAGGGCAAGGTCATTCAGGGATCCAGTATCCTCAGTGTACCCCACTCGAGGTAACACCTCTGTTCCTCATGTGAGAGCTGAGTAGAAGAACAGAGCCTCTACCTCTTGGCTTCACTTACCTGGGAGTACTCAACAGGCAGCTAGCGGCAGAGCAGCATGCGGAAACGCTGAAAGTCTGCCTTTACCTGGGAGTCTTCTGCCAGGACCTGGGAAAAGAGGGCAAAGAGCCCTGTGTTCTTGGCTGCAGCAGTCTGGAGTGATCTCTGCCTTGCTGAGCCAAAAGAAGGAGGCAAGGAGCAATCTTGGTTCAAGCGCCACAGATTTCCAGTTTCTTTTTCTTTCTTTTTTTTTTTTTTTCATTTGCTCTTTTCCCTTGAACACAGGCATTAAATGGTTATTTTAAATTTATTTTTCTCCACTTTCACTGAGGAGTACGTCAGTGGAGCTCCTGATGCTGTCAGCCTGTATCTCCCCCTTAATATTTTCTATAAACATATTTTATTGCTCAAATATAAATCCAGCCTTAGAATACTGGGAGAAAAGAAATGTATGGTACAGGTATTGGGACAGAAAGTTAGGAAGAGTCAATGCCATGTGATTGAAAAGTAAAATAATGTGTTAATTTTTTTTTTTAACGTTTCCTTAACTTCTAACAGATTTTTGAACATTGAATCATTTAAAATATTTCCAGAAAGCATAATAACACATCTGGAAGTTTTCCAAAGTTATTAACAGGAGAACAGAATAGCAAGATGGCACAAAGTCCTACAATTAAAATGTATTTAAGTCTACTTAACTGCATTCTCCACAAGCTACTCTTTCTGAAATAATAAGTCAAAGCTATAGAGGCATCAGGAGCTTCTTAGCCAAATTGGAACTTATTTTTTAAAAAGGGTCCAATCTTTATTATTATTGTTCATAGCCAGGGAAGTGCCTACGGGGTACACACTTTTTATGGGTCCATGAAATAAAGGTGTGAGGCCCAAGAGGTCCCGTGAAGGATTGGAAAGAAAGAGTAATGAAAGGACACTACAGGTGATCATTTTAGAATGGAGCCAGGAGCTTCTTCCTCCCAGAGATCTGCATTTCTACCTCTGTCTGCATTTCTACCTCTGTCTGCATTTCTACCTCTGTCTGCATTTCTAACTCTGCAGTCATGTGCTCATTGCTAAAGTATAGATACACATTTTGATTTTTATACATTTATTATAAATGTATATTTATACATTATTATAAATGTATACATTTTATACATTTGATTTTTATACATTTATCTAGTATTCTGCCATTAAGTATAACACTAGCTGCAGGGTTTTTGGGTTTTTTTTTTTTAGATTCCTCTTATAAAGTTAGGATGATCCCCAGTATTCCTATTTTATGGGAGTTTTTTAAACCATGAATGGTGTTAAATTTGATAAAATATTTTCTCATCATCAATTAATTTAACTATGATGTTTCTTCTTAGTTGTTGGTATCTTGGATTACATTGATTAATTTTAAATTGTAGAACCAGTCTTGTATAATTAGAAAGAACCCTTTTGTTCATTGGCATATAACTATTTTTTATATATTGATAAATCAAACTTGTCAATATTTTGTTGAGATTTTGTATTTCAGTTCCTAAGGAACATTTGCTTTCTTTTTCCATACTGTTTTGCCTGATTTGGTATCTGGGTAACACAGACATCAAGAAACAAATTGGGAAATGTTTTCTCCTCCTCTGTTTTCTGCAGAGTTTGTGTAGAGTTTGTGTTAATTCTTCTGTAATGTTTGGTTGAAATCTCCAGTTAAAATATCTGGAAATGGTAATTTCCTTTTTAGAAGCTGTTAATTTATGAATTAAATTTCTTTAATAGGTTTAGAGCTAGTCAAATTACCAATTTCATATTGGGGGAGTTGTGGCAGTTTGTATTCTTTTGGAAATTGATGTAATCCATTTAAGTTATTAAATTGATCTGTGTACAGTTCTGCACTGTATTTCCTTATTATGCTTTAGATATCTGTAATGTCTGTAGTGATATTCCCTCTTTCATTGCTGATGTTGATAATTCGTATATTCTCTCTTTTCTTTTTTGTCAGTCTTGCTAAAGGTTGATCTATTTTACAGATTTTTTTCAAAAAGAGCTTTTTGTTTCATTCGCTTTTTAAATAGATCTATCCATTTCAATTTAATTAATTGTTGCTCTTATTTTTCTTATCTCTTTTCTTTTCCTCTTTGAGTTTGTTTTGCTTTTCCTTTTCTATGTTCTTGAAGTCAGAGCTTAAATTATTGATTTGAGAATTTTCTACTTTTCTTATGTAAATGTTTTGTGCTATTTTTTTTTTTTTTTTTTTTTTTTTTTTTGAGACACAGTCTCACTCTGTGGCCCAGGCTGGCATGCAATGGTGCGATCTTGGCTCACTGCAACTTATGCCTCCTGGGTTCAAGCAATTCTCCCACCTTGGACTCCGAGTAGCTGGGTTTACAGGCACCCCGCCTTCGTGCCTGGCTAAGCTTTGTATTTTTTTAGAGATGAGGTTTCACCATGTTGGCCAGGCTGGAACTCCTGACCTCCGGTGATCCACCTGCCTAAGCCTCCCATAGTGCTGGGATTACAGGCGTAAGTCACCACATCTGGCCAGTGATATATATTTTTAACTCTTCCAATCTTTTGCTATTTTCTACAAAATTTGATGTACTGTATTTTCTTTCTTTTTTTTAAAAATTATACATTAAGTTCTGGAATACATGTGCAGAATGTACAGGTTTGTTACATAGGTATACACGTGCCATGGTGGTTTGGTGGTTTGCTGTACCCATCAACCTGTCATCTACATTGGGTATTTCTCCTAATGCTATCCCTCCCCTTACTTTCCACTCCCTGACAGGCCCCGGTAGGTGATGTTCCCTTCCCTGTGTCCATGTGTTCTCATTGTTCAGCTCCCACTTATGAGTGAGAACATGTGGTGTTTGGGTTTCTGTTCGTGTGTTAGTTTGCTGAGAATGACGGTTTCCAGCTTCATCCATGTCCCTGCAAAGGACATGAACTCATCCTTTTTTATGTCTGCATGGTATTCCATGGAGTTTATGTGTCACATTTTTTTATCCAGTCTTTTATTGATGGACATTTGGGTTGGTTCCAAGTCTTTGCTATTGTGAATAGTGCTTCAATAAACATATATGTGCATGTGTCTTTATAGTAGAATGATTTATAATTCTTTGGGTATATACCCAGTAATGGGACTGCTGGGTCAAATGGTATTTCTGGTTCTAGATCCTTGAGGAATTGTCACACTGTCTTCCACAATGATTGAACTAATTTACATTCCCACCAACAGTGTAAAAGCGTTCCTATTTCTCCACATCCTCTCCAGCATATGTTATTTCCTGACTTTTTAATGATTGCTATGCTAACTGGTGTGACAGTGCTATCTCATTGTGATTTTGATTTGCATTTCTCAGATGACCAGTGATGATGAGCTTTTTTTCATATGTTTGTTGGCCACATATGTCTTCTTTTGAGAAGTGTCTGTTCATATCCTTCATCCACTTTTTGATGGGGTTGTTTTTTTTCCTGTAAATTTGTTTAAGATCCTTGTAGATTCTGGATATTAGCCCTTTGCCAGATGGATAGATTGAAAAAAATTTTCTCCCATTCTATAAGTCGCCTGTTCACTCTGATGATAGTTTCTTTTGCTGTGCAGAGCTCTTTAATTAGATTCCATTTGTCGATTTTGGGTTTTGTTGCAATTGCTTTTGGTGTTTTAGTCATAAAGTCTTTGCCAATGCCTATGTCCTGAATGGTATTGCCTAGGTTTTCTTCTAGGGTTTTTATGGTTTTAGGTCTTATGTTTAAGTCTTTAATCCATCTTGAGTTAATTTTTGTATAAGGTGTCAGGAAGGGATCTGGTTTCAGTTTTCTGACTATGTCTAGCCAGTTTTCCCAACACCATTTATCAAATAGGGAATCCTTTCCCCATTGTTTGTTTTCATCAGGTTTGCCAAAGATCAGATGGATGTAGATGTGTGCTGTTATTTCTGAGGCCTCTGTTGTCTTCCATTGATCTATATATCTGTTTTGGTACCAGTACCTTGCTGTTTTGGTTACTGAAGCCTTGTGTAGTTTGAAGTCAGGTAGCAGGATACCTCCAGCTTTGTTCTTTTTGCTTAGGATTGTCTTGGCTATACAGGCTCTTTTTTGGTTCTATATGAAATTTAAAGCAGTTTTTTCTAACTCTGTGAAGAAAGTCAATGGTAGCTTGATGGAGATAGCATTGAATCTTTAAATTACATTGGGCAGTATGGCCATTTTCATGATATTGATTCTTCCTATCTATGAGCATGGAATGTTTTCCATTTGTTTGTGTCCTCTCTTATTTCCTTGAACAGAGGTTTATAGTTCTCCATGAAGAGGTCCTTCACATCCCTTGTAAACTGTTTTCCTAGGTATTTTATTCTCTTTGTAGCCATTGCAAATGGGAGTTCACTCATGATTAGGTTTTCTGTTTGTCTATTATTGCTGTATAGGAATGCTTGTGATTTTTGCACATAGATTTTGTATCTTGAGACTTTGCTGAAGTTGCTTATCAGCTTAAGGAGATTTTGGGCTGAGACAATGGGGTTTTCTAAATATACAATCATATCATCTGCAAACAGAGACAATTTGACTTCTTCTCTTCCTATTTGAATACCCTTTATTTCTTTCTCTTGCCTGATTGACCTGGCCAGAACTTTCAATACTATGTTGAATAGGAGTGGCAAGAGAGGGCATCCTTGTTTTGTGCTGGTTTTCAAAGGGAATGCTTCTAGCTTTTGCCTCTTCGGTATGATATTGGTTGTGGGTTTGTCATAAATAGCCCTTATTGTTTTGAGATACATTCCATCAATACCTAGTTTATTGAGAGCTTTTAGCATGAAGGGGTGTTGAATTTTTTCAAAGACCTTTTCTGCATTTATTGAGATAATCATGTGGCTTTTGTCATTGGTTCTGTTTATGGAATCAATTGTGTTTACTGATTTGCATATGTTGACCCGGCCTTGCATCCCAGGGATGTAACCGACTTGATCGTGATGGATGAGTTTGTGTCCTTTGTAGGGACATGGATGCAGCTGGAAACCATCATTCTCAGCAAACTATCGCAAGAACAGAAAACTAAACACCGCATGTTCTCACTCATAGGTGGGAACTGAAGAATGAGATCACTTGGACTCGGGAAGGGGAACATCACACACCGAGGCCTATCACGGGGAGGGGGGAGAGGGGAGGGGGAAAGGGGGAGGGGGGGAAGGGGGGTAGTGGGTAGGGGGAGGGGGAAGGGGGGAGGGGGGAGGGGGAAGGGGGGTAGGGGGTAGGTGGGAGGGGGAGGGTGGAGGGGGTAGGGGGAGGGGGAGGGGGGAGGGGGAGGGGGGGAGGGGGGGAGGGGGGACGGGGGAGGGATTGCATTGGGAAGTTATACCTGATGTAAATGACGAGTTGATGGGTGCTGACGAGTTGATGGTTGCAGCACACCAACGTGGCACAAGTATACATATGTAACAAACCTGCACTTTATGCACATGTACCCTAGAACTTAAAGTATAATAAAAAATAAATAAATAAATAAATAAAAACTAAAAAAAAAAAAAAAAAAGCTTTTTAATGTGCTGCTGGATTCAGTTTGCCAGTATTTTATTGAGGATTTTTGCATGGATGTTCATCAGGAATATTGGCCTGAATTTTTCTTTTTTGTGTGTGTGTCTCTGTCACACTTTGGTATGAGGAAGATGCCAGCCTCATAAAATGAGTTAAGGAGGAGTACCTCTTTTTCTATTGTTTGGAATAGTTTCAGAAGGAATGGTACCAGCTCCTCTTTGTACCTCTGGTAGACTTTGGCTGTGAATCCATCTGGTCCTGGACTTTTTGGTTGGTAGACTATTAATTACTGCCCCAATTTCAGAACTTGTTATTGGTCTGTTCAGGGATTTGACTTCTTCCTGGTTTAGTCTTGGGAGGGTGTATGTGTCCAAGAATTTATCCATTTTTTCTAAATTTTCTAGTTTATTTGCATAGAGGTGTTTATAGTATTCTCTGGTGGTAGTTTGTGTTTCTGTGGGATCAGTGGTGATATCCCCTTTATCATTTTTTATTGTGTCTATTTGATTCTTCTCTCTTTTCTTCTTTATTTGTCTGCTTAGTGGTCTATTTTGTTAATCTTTTCAAAAAACCAGCTCGTGGTTTCATTGATGTTTTTGAAGGATTTTTTTGTGTCTCTATCTCCTTCAGTTCTGCTCTGATCTTAGTTTATTTCTTGTCTTCTGCTAGCTTTTGAATTTGTTTGCTCTTGCTTCTCTAGTTCTTTTAATTGTGATGTTAGGGTGTCTATTTTAGATCTTTTCTGCTTTCTCTTGTGGGCATTTAGTGCTATAATTTTTCCTCTAAACACTGCTTTAGCTGTGTCTCAGAGATTCTGTGAACAGAGATATGTTGTATCTTTGTTCTCATTGGTTTCAAATAACTTATTTATTTTTGCCTTAATTTCATTATTTACTCAGTAATCATTCAGGATCAGGTTGTTCAATTTCCATGAAGGTGTGTGGTTTTGAGTGAGTTTCTCAATCCTGAGTTCTAGTTTGATTGCACTGTGGTCTGAGAGACTGTTTGTTATGATTTCCATTCTTTTGCATTTGCTGAGGAGTGTTTTACTTCCAATTATGTGGTCAATTTTAGAATAAGTGCAATGTGGTGCTGAGAAGGATGTATATTCTGTTGAATTTGGGGTGCAGAGTTTTGTATATGTCTATTAGGTCTGCTTAGTCCAGAGCTGAGTTCAAATCCTGAATATCCTTGTTAATTTTCTGTCTCATTGATCTGTCTAATATTGACAGTGGAGTGTTCAAGTCTCCCAGTATTATTGTGTGGAAGTCTAAGTCTCTTTGTAGGTCTAAGAACTTGCTTTATGAATCTGGGTGCTCCTGTGTTGGGTGCATATATTTTTAAGATAGTTAATTCTTGTTGTTGCATTGATCCCTTTACCATTATGTAATGCACTTCTTTGTCTCTTTTGATCTTTGTTGGTTTAACGTCTGTTATAATAGGGACTAAGATTGCCATGCCTGCTTTTTTTTGACTTTCCGTTTGTGTGGTAAATATTCCTCGACTCCTTTATTTTGAGCCTATGTGTGTCTTTGCACATAAGATGGGTCTCCTGAATACAGCACACTGATGGGTCTTGACTCTTCATCCAGTTTGCCAGTCTGTGTCTTTTAACTGGGGCATTTAGCCCATTTACATTTAAGGTTAATATTTTTATGTGTGAATTTTATCTCGTCATTATGATGTTAGCTGGTTATTTTGCCCATTAGTTGATGCAGTTTCTTCATAGTGTCAATGGTCTTTACAATCCGGTATGTTTTTGCAGTGGCTCATACCAATTTTTCCTTTTATTTAGTGCTTCCTTCAGGTGTTCTCATAAGGCAGGCCTGGTAGTGACAAAATCTCTCAGCATATGCTTGTCTGTAAAATATTTTATATCTCCTTTGCTTATGAAGCTTAGTTTGGCTGGATATGAAATTCTGGATTGAAAATTATTTTCTTTAATAATGTTGCGTATTAACCCCCAATCTCTTCTGGCTTGTAGGGTTTCTGCAGAGATATCTGTTGTTAGTCTGATGGACTTCCCTTTGTGGGTAACCAAACCTTTCTCTCTGTCTGCACTTTACATTTTTTCCTTCATTTCAACCTTGGTGAATCTGACAATTATGTGTCTTGGAGTTGCTCTTCTCGAGGAGTGTCTTTGTGGTTTTCTCTGTGTTTCCTGAATTTGAATGTTGGCCTGTCTTGCTAGGTTGGGGAACTTCTCCTGGATAATATCCTGAAGAGTGTTTTCCAACTTGATTCTATATACTATATTTTCATTTTCTTAACTTTAACTCATTTTTAGTTTTCCTTGAGAACTTGCTTAGATTATTTAGAAGTGTATTGGTTAGTTTCCAGCTCTTTGGGGACTTCCCTGTTATGTTTCTTTTATTAACTTCTAGTCATTTTTATTCACTATGATAAGAGAGTGCACTCTGTGTTATTAAATTGTTTTAAATTTGCTGAGAATTATTCTATATAGTTTCTCTAAATTACTGAGAGATTTTTGAAATAATTTGGCTTTTGTTTATTTCTCCTTTGAGTTTATCAATTTTTGTTTCATGTATTTTGCAGCTCTGCTGTTTGGTTCACACACATTTAGGATTGCAATGTATTCCTTGTGGATTGCCCCTTTCTCTGTCTTTGATAATTTTTCTGGCTTTGCAGTCTACATGATTTGACATAACCACTCCTGCTTTCTTTTGACTACAGTTTGCAGGTGCATACTTTTCATAATTTTACTTTTAATTTACCTATATTGCTATATTTGAAGTATATTTTGTGTAGACAGCTTATGTTTGTTCATATGTTTTAAGATGCTGTGCCTCTCTGTCATTTAGTTGGTGTATTAAGACCATTTACATTTATTGTAATTATGGCTATGTGGTAGCTTAAGACTACTCTTTATTTCTTGTTTTCTCTTTGTTCTCTCTATTTTTTGTTCCTGTTTTATTTTTTTCTACCTTGCTATGGGTTACTTGAACATTTATTATAATTCAATTTCAATTCATCCATAGTTTTTTTGGGTGTATCTCTTTTTATTGCTTTTTAGTGGTTACTATAGAAATTATATTACATTTATATAACTTACTGACATCTACTGTTGTCATCATTTTCACAGTATGAATTAAGTATAGAAATGGTGCCTACCCTTTACATGCCCCCATTTAAAATATAATTGTTTTAAATATTTCTTCTAAGAACATTTAGAAACATATCATGGTGTTATAGATTTTTTCAACTTTCTACCAAAAATTTGGGAACTCAGTAAGAGAAGGGGGGAATGCATTGTATTTATCCATATGATTACAATTTTCAGTGCTCTTTCTTCCTTCCTGATATTCCAATATTCCCTCTTTGTTATTACATTTTGTTTAAAGAAATTCTTTAGCAATTTTTAAGGGTATGTCCCCTGGTGACATATTCTTTCATCTGAGAATGTCTTCATTTCTCCTTCACTCCTGAAAAAAGATACTAGTATATTGCTCAATAAAGAATTCTGGGTAGATAGTTCATTTCTTTCAGCACTTAAAAATGCACCACTTCCTTAAGTCTCTATAATAAGAAATCTGTTGTCATTAGAATTGCCTTCTTTTCTCAGTAAAATGTTTCTCTAGCTATTTTGAAGATATGTTCTGTTAACTAATGTGTCTTGGCCAGGTGCAGTGGCTCATTCCTGTAATCCCAGCACTTTGGGAGGCATAGGTAGGTGGATCACCTGAGGTCAGGAGTTTCAGACTAGCCTGGCCAATATGGTGAAACCCTGTCTCTACTGAAAATACAAAAATTAGCCAGGCATGGTGGCATATGCCTGTAATCCCAACTATTTGGGAGGCTGAGGCAGGAGAATTGCTTGAACCCAGGAGGCAGAGGTTGCAGTGAGCTGAGATGGCACCACTGCACTCCAGCCTGGGCAACAGAGTGAGACTCTGTCTCAAAAATAAAAATAAAATAGAATAAAATAAAATAAAGTAAGTGTCTTGATGTGAATACTTCATTTGAGATTTGTTTGAAAATCTCGTTTGGAATTTGTTCAGCTTCTTGAATCTGTTCGTGTCTTTTGACAAATTTGGGAAGTTTTAGCTTTTATTTATTAGAGTACTTTTCCAGTCCTGCCCTCTTTCTCTTCATTTTTTGAACTTCAATGACGTAAAACATTCGAACTTTTGTTGTTTTTTACAGGTCTCTGAGAGTTCCTTTTTTTTTTTTTTTTTCCAGGTTATTTTCTCACTGTTGCTTATATTGGATAATTCCTGTTCTATCTCCAAATACACTGGTTCTCTCCTCCTTTGCTTTCATTTGCTGTTTTTAAGAATTTTGGTCATTGTAAATTTTAGTTCTAAATTTTCAATTTAGCCCTTCAAAATATCTTGTATCTTTTCTGAAACTTTCTCCTTTTTTTTTGCTAAGCCTTTCTATTTTTTTTTTCATTTTCAAGTATGTTTGCAATTGTTCATCAAATAATTTTTATCATGATACTTTAAAATCCTTGTCAGATAATCCTAACATCTCTGTTATCTCAGTGCTGGTGTTACCAGAAAGCAGTCTGGATCCAGACTCCAAGAGAGGGTTCTTGGACCTCATGCAAAAATAATTTGGGATGAGTCCATAGAGAAAAGTGAAAGCAAGTTTATTAGGAAAGTAAAGGGATAAAGAATGGCTGGCTACTCCACAGGCAGAACAGCAGCATGGGATGTTTGACTGAATATACTTATAGTTATTTCTTGATTATATGGTAAACAAGGGGTGGATTATTCATGAGTTTTCAGGAAAGTGGTGGGCAATTCCTGGAACTGAGGGTTTCTTCCCTTTTTAGACCGTATAGGGTAACTTCTTGACATTGCTGTGGCATTCATAAACTGTCATGGCACTGGTGGCAATGTCTTTTAGCACGCTGATGCATTATAATTAGCGTATAGTGAGCAGTGAGGATGACCAGAGGTCACTTTCATCACCATCTTGGTTTTGGCTTCTTTGCCACATCTTTTTTTATCAGCAAGGTCTTTGTGGCCTGTATCTTGACCTGTATCTTGTGCTGACCTCCTATCTTATCCTATGACTAAGAATGCCTAATATCCTGGGAATGCAGCCCAGTAGGTCTCAGCCTCATTTTACTCAGCCATTATTCAAGATGGAGTTGCTCTGGTTCAAATGTCTCTGACACTGGTGTATATTAATTTTCTTTTTCCACTCAGGTTGAAATTTTCCTGGTTCTTGATATGATGAGGGATTTTCAACTGAAACTTGGAAATTTGGGTACTGTGCATATTATGTAAATCTTGTCTTTTACCTAGATTTCTCTGAGAGATTTCTCTGGTAAGGGAGGAGGCTACTGTCCCATTACTGCCAGGTGGGTGTAGATGTTCAAATTTTCCACTTGACCTTCATTGACATTCAATATAGGGGTCTCCTTACTTCTGCTGAGTGGAGGGAGTTTTGACAGCCCATGAAGCTTCGACTGATACTACCCTGACTGGGAGAAACAGGAGAGTCTATTACTCCTATCCATGTGTCTTCCACAGACACCACAGGGAGTGCGTGTTACCCCTGGGCAGTGATTAAAATCTTCACTCACATAGATCTCTTCTGATAGCACTCAACCAGATGGGAGAGGAACACTCTTGCTGTTGGATGTGCATAGGTTCATACTTTTCCTATGGTGACTGGATGAAGTAGAGTGGTTACTGTCTAAAACTCTTCTGTCTGGTCCTTGCCATTTGACTGAGGAGAAGGCTTTCTTTGGGTTTAGAAAAAAATCTGATTTTCTGGCTTCTTCAACTCCGATTCTGAAATACACGAGGCAAAAGAAAAACCTAAAAACTCACCATCATGTCTTTCCCTTTACTGGGACTTAATGAAAAGGTGGGTTGCTTCCTTAATGGTCAGGGCATGAAAAAGAAATGTATGGTTTAATGAAGATTATAGGAACCACAGATATGCTTATTGCTCAATCTTCAGGTTTACTTTCCAGATGATAGACTCAACTAATTCCTCAATTTGGCCACAGTGGTCTTTTCCAGCAGATTTGTGGTCAAAGCACTACGTATTTTTTTCTAGAATCTGTAAGCTACCCTGTGAATAGTCCTGTTTGCATGGGATGAGCAATGCACAAGTATCGGGGGGTGGTGCCAACTGCTCTAAAGACCCTCGAAACCCTTGTTTTGTCCCTATATCTAATAATTTTTTCGAACTTTCCTATTCTCATATTTACACACCCAGAAGGGGAAAGAAGGGGATCTCTTTCGCCTTTAATCATTCATTTTTATATTCAACAAAGCTGAATAGAATATTTACTACACGGGAGGCATATAACAACCAGAAAAACACCAGTAAACAAGACACAGAAAGTTCACATTCTGAGTCTAGTGTAATTGTTTCAGAGAGCTTTTAGAATGCAGTGCTGCCCTTTCTTTCCTGTAGGAGGTACTGAGAACAAGCAGGTGAGGTTTTTTTTTTTTTTTTTTTTTTTTTTTTTTTTTTTTTTTTTTTTTTTTCTGAGACAGAGTCTCACTGTGTCGCCCAGGTTGGAGTGCAATGGTGTGATCTCGGCTTCACTGTAATCTCCACCACTCGGGTTCAAGTGATTCTCCTGCCTCAGCATCCCAAGTAGCTGGGATTACAGGCATGCTCCACCATGCCTGGCTAATTTTTGTGTTTTTTTGTAGAGACCAGGTTTCATCATGTTGGCCAGGCTGGTCTTGAACTCCTGACTTCAAGTGATAAGCCCGCCTAGGCTTCCCAAAGTGCTGGGATTACAGGCATGAGCCACCACGCCCGGCCTGAACAATTTTTTTTCTTAACGCTCATTTGATGAAATATTGCACTAATACCATCACATATACTTGGTCTCATTTGTGCCTTTAGTCTCCATTCCTCTTCCTTTTCACCTTAGAAATCAAAGCACACATTAAAACTAACAGATAGGAGTACAAAAAAAAAAAAAATCCCTAGGCTTGACGTCATCCCATCCAATTTCACAGTAGGCAGTAAAAGAAATGGTAAAATTGGAAAACTCTGATTCAGTAAATTTCTGCAATTTCTTTCAGTGTTTTAGACAGATTAGAGATCAAGGGGCCAAAGGTATATACAAAGATATATTCTGGTAATGTAGCAGAGCTTCTGGCCTCTGGAAATGTGAACATTCTGGGGAAATCAGCCTGAAAAAGAATTAAATTTTATTTTAACTTGTTATTTTTATTTACATAAATGTAGATTCACATGCAGCTATAAGAAATAGGAAGATTTGTCAAATTTCCCTAATGGTAACATTATACAAAACTATGGCATAATGTCACAAACAGAATATTGATGTTGATACGATTCAACAACTTTACTAAAATTTCTCATTTTACTTGTATTTGTTTGTGTGTGTAGAAGCAATACAATTTCATCACATATGTAATTTCTGTGTTTGCTACCCTAATCAAGATGCTAACTTATTGTTCAGTGTCAAGGTAATGCCAAGTAATACTGAATAATATTCAGTCATACCAAGGTATTAATGTCAAATCACCAGAACTAACCATGCCCTATAATTTTATCATTTCAAAATATTACATAAGTGGAATTGTAGAGTATGCACGTTTTGGGATTAGATTTTTTTCACTCTGGATAATTTCCTGGAGATTTGTCCAACTTGTTTAGTGTATCAGAATTCAGTCCTTTTAATATTGTTCAGTAGTATTCAACAGTATGAGTGTACGACAGTGTCTGTTGGTACTCAGGTAATGCCATATTTGTGATTAGATTTCACATTCATATATTATTGGCTGGCTTAAAACACACTGTATCTCGTTTGATTCTTGCAGCAATATTTCAAGGTAGGTGCTCTCATTTAATGGTTGCAGACCCTGAGGATCAGTCGGCTGAAATGTCTGGTGGGGATCACACAGCTGAATTGGGTTTGAGCTGCGGCTCACCCTCTAGGTTTAGAATCCACGTGGAGTACAGAACAGAGTAGTACACTACAGAACAGAGTTGGAAATCTGAGGGTGACATTCAGGGTGCTGTGCTTCCTCAACTAGGTAGGGCCCCACATCTCATGATAGCAGGGGTGTGTGTGTGTGTGTGTGTGTGTGTGTGTGAGAGAGAGAGAGAGAGAGAGAGAGAGAGAGAGAGAGAGAGAATGAGAGAGAGAGAGAGAGAGAGAGAGAAAGAGACAGAGACAGAGGAATAGAGACATAGAAAAGCAGATAGAGACTATGATTTTTACTGTCCTCAGCATATAATATTTGCTATGCATTTTTTAACTTTAGTCTTCAATGAAAACCTCATATCTAGTATTTTCTACAAATACAGACACCAGCAACTTGATACACAGGCAGATATCTCTAGGTAATTTGTTTATCCAAATGATGCCTAATTTCATGACACTCATTTCTCGACTATATTGCTATGCCACATTTAATTGACCACCCTGCCATTCACATATGCAATTTAAAATAAAATTAATGTGCATGACATATTTATGTTCCAGCATGGCAGCATAGGCCCACAGGGAATTTGTAGGCACTGAGAAATTGATGTGTGACCTTGAGATCTTATAAATCAAAAATAGCATTAATCACTTACCAAACTCTGATATAACGAAGACAAACACCTTCCTATCATTAGGTAGGAAGAAGGAAGGGGCTGTCTAGGTCACTACAGGGTGTGAGTTGCATCCTTATTATCTGCAGGAGACCTCTGTGTTACCACTAGGATCACATCATTGTTATCAGTAGGATGCCATCTTTGTTATCTGTGGGATCCCATCCTTACTATTTGTGGGATCATCTCCTCACTATCTGTGGGATCACATCCTTGTAATCTATCTGTAGGATCATGCTACTGTTATCTGAAGATCACATCCTTGTAATCTGTAGGATTATGTCTTTGTAGCATCAGATCTTTATCTTTGGGGTCACATTTTTGTTATATTTAGGGTCACATCTTCGTTATCTGTAGGATTACATCATCTTTGTTATCCATAGGGTCACATTCTTGGAGATGTTACTTTATCCTAGCACCAGAGCCATTGGAACAAGTGCATATTAAATTACATTTATTGACAATGAATCAAGGGATTATAAGTAATTTTTTTATTTTGTGAACTCGGAGGGAAGGAGAAGGGCACAATGGTAATTGAGAAAGAAAAGTGGGGTTGAGAGGAAGCTTGCCTTTTGGAGAACAGTGATCATTTCAGACCTAAACACCAGGCTGGGAGACATGACCTGATTCTCCCACACCTCTGGGCAGTTTTTGACATAGTTGATGACTCTTCTCTTTTGAATTGTGATGCTACTTTTTACTTTGCTTTCTAATATATTCTCTATAAAGAGTTTACACTAACGAAAATGATGGAGTTAGCGAAGTGTGAATTCATTCATCTTCCATTTATTGGAAAAAGGTTCCACCTCGGGTTAAGTCTCCACCCCTTTCCAGCCTCCTGCCCCTTTCATCTCCTGGATTCTGGGCCCTGCTCCACAAGGCTGCAGCCAGGTGACTGGCTTGTTAAATGAATAAGCCACACACTGAAAGTATATACATAGGCACTTATGGTTAAATGTGTTCAACTTTTCAAATAACTTATTGCTACTTTAAATAATTGATTAATAACGATTGATCAAAACATGTTAGGGAGATAGCTGGTTTGGGTCATAATGTGAATAAACAAAATCCTGAATGCTATCCTGAGTGTTGAAATACCAAAAGATTAATATCCCTAAATATCAAAATCCTTAGTCTAAATCCATGAAGTCATGAAGTCTAAAATCTCAAAAATCATAACAGCAGGATAGTTGCATCATGTTAGTTGTAACTATTACCATGTTATTGTCTTTATGCAGAAGAAAATGGATTTCAATGGAATCTCCAAACCATAATGACAAATTTGGAATTAGGTGTGATCAAGTCTTCCAAAATTGAATTTCAAGGTGTTATCAATAATCTTTTTTTCTACTTAGCCCGATTAATTTGGCAAAAAATTTCAGATGAGTAGGTTGGCTATGTGATATGGCAATGATAAAAACTTCCATTTAAGATGCATAATTTTGGCCAGGCTCAGTGGCTCATGCCTGTTATCCCAGCACTTTAGAAGGCCAAGGTGGGAGGATCGCTTGAGGCTAGGAATTTGTGGCCGCTGTAAGCCATGATCACGCCACTGCACTCCAGCCTGGGTGACAGAGTGAGACCCTGTCTCAATTAAAAAAAAAAAAGTGTCATTTGCCTGCATTGACATTCCCTCTAGCTGATGACATTCCAGAAGGTTTTAATGAATTAAAGCTGCATCTGCCTGAAGAAACCAGTGAGGAACGTTACTGACTGGCTTTGGAAATAATTATATACTTAGTAGGATAACAAGACACTTAGACAATGGTGGTGTTGTTTGAGCACTAGTTTGCTTCCACCAAATCTTTGGTCTGTATGTGAGTGCACATAAAAGGGATTTCTGTGTACCCAAATCAACATAGAAGTATGGCAGACAAGATGGGAAAATTTAATAGGAAATCATGTTTGTGTGTATCAAATCAAAGAATTTCAAAAAGAGCAGTACCATGTATATAGTGAATGCGAACATATCCTCTAAGGAAAACCATGTCCTAAAAGAAAAAAAGCAGCTACTCATTTGATGCAAGACTTTAACATAGAGTTGATAATTGTAAAAGTCAGTCAACTCTTATGGATTATCTTTGTACAATGGCCCATAATCTATCCATGTAATATACTTTTTCACATGTTGATAAGTTTTATTTAAAGTATTTTTAGTGTTTTCTCTGTTTCTTAGCTTTTTTTGTTGTTTTTAATTATCAGCATTCTTTGTTACAATTTGCTATGCTATGTATTTCATCCTCACATCACTTCCAACATTGGAGGTACAAATTATATAAAGACTTAGAGAGTTCTAATTCGTTTTATGGATTTTGTTTTGCAAACTGGACTCCATGAAAGGGCATTATCACAATGTTGCTTTTGTGTGTAAGCATTTTGTGTGCATGCACATAAAAATGTGGAGACTTTTTCAATAAAGAATGTCCTTTTTGTCCATCTGCATTTGTGAAAGATAAAATTTCTTGAGATCTCAGCTCCTTAGGAGGATAAACTTCATATGTGGTGGTAACCCATCTCCTTTTTTTTTGTTGTTGTTGTTTGTTTGTTTTCTTTTTGTTTTGTTTTACTTATTTTGTGACAAAATATAATTGTATATATTTGTGGTTTACAAAGTAGACATACATGGATTTGAATTCTAACCTCATTGCTATCTTGGACAAAATACCTCAGTTATCACCAAGCCTCAGTTTTTCATATATAAGATGGAGATGCGAATATCTACTTTATAGGATTGAAAACAAAATACTGAAGCATGAATTGGGTGCATCTCAAATATTAAAGACCATGTGTGAACTATTGGAGGGTCTTGTAAAATGCAGAATCTGATTCAGCAGGTGTGGGGTGGGATTGATATGGGACATCCTGCAGCTGTGACTGGACCTTGGGTGGCACGGTAGGTGGGCAGCATGGGGTGAAGCCGCGCAGGGCCTGTCTGTGGTAGGCACCCAGGACATGCTTGCCACCATGTCACCTGCTGTGGAGAGCTCCCTACCTGCTCCAGAGTGATCTGGGACAAAGTGCATCACCTCTGGAGTCTTAGATAGACTACTCATCTGTATGATGACAGCCAGCATTTATTAATTACATACATCTTCATGAGTGCCAGGTGTGGGGCCGAGGTGGTCGCTGGAGTGTGTGGTCCCTGCTCTGGAGTCACTGGAAGCCCAGTAAGGAGCAGTAACTCCAGAAGACTCAAGTGAGGGGATGAAGCAAGCCCCCTCAGGGCACTGTGTGGCTTTGTCCATTTGCCAATTGTGAACCTGTTTACTTCCAGTTAAAATTGTCTGGCCCTGGAGGGTGTGCATCTTTGGAGCCCTGTGAGTGCTCGCCCTTCCCCTTCCCCTCTCTTCAGTTTTTTCCTGAGAGATTTTTGCCTTCTCCAGCTCCATTGTGGTGTGTGTACAATGTCATTTCTGTCATGTCCAGTTTTGCAGTTTAGTTGGGCATATATATATATACTTTTTACTTTAACTTCTGGGATACAAGTGCAGAATGTGCAGGTTTGTTCCATAGGTATACCTGTACCATGGTGGTTCGCTGCACTTATCAACCCATCATCTAGGTTGTAAACCCCACATGCATTAGCTATTTGTCCTAATGCTCTCCCTTCCCTTGCCCCTCACCCCCTAACTGGCCCCAATGTGTGTTGTTCCCCTCCCTGTGTCCATGTGTTCAGCTCCCACCTATGAGCCAGAACATGTGGTGTTTGGTTTTCTGTTCCTATGTTAGTTTACTGAGAATGATGGCTTCCAGATTCATCTGTGTTCCTGCAAAGGGCATGATCTCATTCCGTTTTATGGCTGCATAGTATTCCATGGTGTATATGTGCCACATTTCCTTTATCCAGTCTATCATTGATGGGCATTTGGGTTGGTTCTATGTCTTTTCTATTGTAAATAGTGCTGCAATAAACGTACATGTACATGTGTCTTTATAGTAGAATTATTTATATTCTTTTGGGTATATACCCAGTAATGGGATTGCTGGGTCAAATGGTATTTCTAGTTCTAGATCCTTGAGGAATCGCCACACTGTCTTCCACAATGGTCGAACTAATATACATTCCCACCAACAGTGTAAAAGCATTCTTATTTCTCCACAGCCGTGTCAGCATCCATTGTTTCTTGACTTTTTAATAATCACCATTCTGATTGGCATGAGTTGGTATCTCATTGTGGTTTTGATTTGCACTTATCTAATAATCAATGATGTTGAGCCTTTTTTCATATGATTGTTGGCTGCATAAATGTCTTCTTTTGAGAAGTGTCTGTTCATATCCTTTGCCCACTTTTCGATGGGGTTGTTTGTTTTTTTCTTGTAAATTTGTTTAAGTTCTTTGTAGATTCTGGATATTAGACCTTTGTCAGATGGGTAGATTGCAAAAATTTTCTCCCATTCTGTAGGTTGCCTGTTCACTCTGATGGTAGTTTCTTTTGTTGTGCGGAAGCTCTTTGGTTTAATCAGATCTCTTTAATTTTGGCTTTCGTTGCCATTGCTTTTGGCATTCTCAACATGAAGTCTTTGCTCATGCCTCTGTACTGAATGGTATTGCTTAGGTTTTCTTCTAGGGTTTTTATGGTTTTGGGTTTTACATTTAAGTCTTTAACCTATCTTGAGTTAATTTTTGTATAAGATGTAAGAAAGGGGTCCAGTTTCTGTTTTCTGAATATGGTTAGTCAGTTTTCCCAGCACTATTTGTTAAATATGGAATCCTTTCCCTGTTGCTTGTTTTTGTCAGGTTTGTCGAAGATCAGATGGTTGTAGATGTATGGTGTTATTTCTGAGGCCTCTGTTCTGTTCCATTTGTCTATATGTCTATTTTGATACCAGTACCATACTGTTTTGGTCACTGCAGACTTGTAGTATAGCTTGAAGTCAGGCAGTGTGATGCCTCCAGCCATGTTCTTTTTGCTTAGGATTGTCTTGGCTATATGGACTCTTTTTTGGTCCCATATGAAATTTAAAGTAGTCTTTTTTTTCTAATTCTGTGAAGAATATCAATGGCACTTTGATGAGAATAGAGTTGAATCTTTAAATTGCTTTGGGCAGTATGGCCATTTTCATGATATTGATTCTTCCTATCCACGAGCATGGAATGCTTTTCCCTTTGTTTGTGTCCTCTCTTACTCCATTGAGCAGTGGTTTGTAGTTCCCCTTGAAGAGGTCCTCCACATCCCTTGTTAGCTGTATTTCTAGGTATTCATTTTCTTTGTAGCAATTGTGAATGGGAGTTCATTCATGATTTGGCTCTCTGCTTGTCTATTGTTGGTGTATAGGAATGCTTGTGATTTTTGCACATCGATTTTGTATCTTGAGACTTTGCTAAAGTTGCTTATCAGCTTAAGGAATTTTTGGGCTGAGACGATGGGGTTTTCTAAATACAGAATAATGTCATCTGCAAACAGAGACAATTTGACTTCCTCTCTTCCTGTTTGAATATCCTTTATTTCTTTCTCTTGCCTGATCTCCCTGGCCAGAACTTCCAATACTATGTTGAATAGGAGTGGTGAGAGACGGCATCCTTGTCTTGTGCCGGTTTTCAATGGGAATGCTTCCAGCTTTTGCCCATTTAGTATGATATTGGCTGCGGGTTTATCATAAATGACTCCTATTCTTTTGAGATATGTTCCATCAATATCTAGTTTATTGAAAGTTTTTTTTAACATGACTGGATGTTGAATTTTACCGAAGGCCTTTCTGCATCAATTGAGCTGATCATGTGGTTTTTGTCGTTTGTTCTGTTTGTGTGATGGATTATGTTTATTGATTTGTGTATGTTGAATCAACTTTGCATCCCAGGGATGAAGCCTACTTCATCGTGATGGGTAAGCGTTTTGATGTGCTGCTGGATTCGGTTTGCCAGTATTTTATTGAGGATTTTTGCATGGATGTTAATCAGGGTTATTGGCCTGAAATCTTCTTTTTTCGTTGTGTCTCTGCTAGGTTTTGGTATCAGGATGATGCTGGCTTCATAAAATGAGTTAGGGAGGAGTCTCTCCTTTTCAATTGCTTGGAATAGTTTCAGAAGGAATTGTATGAGCTCCTCTTTGTATCTCTGGCATAATTCAGCTGTGAATCCATCTGGTCCTGGGGTTTTTTTGATTGGTAGGCCATTAATTACTGCCTCAATTTCAGAACTTATTGGTCTATTCAGGGATTTGACTTCCACCTGGTTTAGTCTTGGGAGGGTGTATGCGTCCAGGAATTTGTCCATTTCTTCTAAATTTTCTAGTTTATTTGTGTAGAAGTGTTTATAGTATTTTCTGATGGTAGTTTGTATTTCTATGGAGTCAGTGGTGATATCCCCTTTATCACTTTTTATTGTGTCTATTTGATTCTTCTCTCTTTTCTTCTTTATTAGTCTAGCCAGTGCACTCTCTATTTTGCTAATTTTCTTAAAAAACCACCCCCTGGATTCATTGATTATTCTGGAGAGACATTTCCATGTCTCTATCTCCTTCAGTTCTGCTCTAACTTTAGTTATTTCTTGTCTTCTGCTAGGTTTTGGATTAGTTTACTTTTGCTTCTCTCACTCTTTTAATTGTGATGTTACAGCATCGATTTGAGATCATTCTAGCTTTCTGATATGGGCATTTAGTGCTATACATTTCCCTTTTGATACTGCTTTAGCTGCGTCCCAGAGATTCTGGTACATTGTCTGTTTTTTCTCATTGGTTTCAAATAACTTCTTGATTTCTGCCTTAATTTCATTATTTACCCAGGAATCATTCAGGAGCAGGGTGCTCAATTTCCATATAGTTGTGCCATTTTTCAGTGAGTTTCTTAATCCTGAGTTCTAATTTGATTGCGCTGTGGTCCGAGAGACTGCTTCTTATGATTTCAGTTATTTTGCATTTGCTGAGGAGTGTTTTACTTCCAATTATGTGGCATACTTTAGAATAAGTGCCATGTAGCACTGAGAAGAATGTATATTCTGTTGATTTGGGGTGGAGAGTTCTGTAGATGTCGATTACGTCCACCTGATGCAGAGCTAGTTCAAGTTCTGAATATCCTTGTTAATTTTCTGTCTCATTAATCTTTCTAATATAGGCAATGGGGTGTGAAAGTCTCCCAGTATTATTGTGTGGAAGTCTAAGTCTCTTTGTAGGTCTCTGAGAAGTTGCTTTACGAATCTGGGTGGTCCTGTATTGGGTGCATATATATTCAGGATAGTTAACTCTTCTTGTTGCATTGATCCCTTTACCATTATGTAATACCCTTCTTTGATCTTTGTTGGTTTAAAGTCTGTTTTGTCAGAGACTAGGACTACAACCTCCGGTTTGTTTTTGTTTTTGTTTTGCTTTCCATTTGCTTGTTAAATTCTCTTCCATCCCTTTATTTTGAGCCTATGTGTGTCTTTGCATGTGAGATGTATCTCCCGAATACAGCACACTGACGGGTCTTGACTCTTTATCCAATTTGCCAGTCTGTGTCTTTTTTTTTGAGACAAAGTCTTGCTCTTGTTGCTCAGGCTGGAGGCAGTCTACATCTTTTAACTGTGATATTTAGCCCACTTACATTTAAGATATGTGAATTTGATCCTGTCATCATGATACTAGCTGGTTATTCTGCACAATCGTTGAACAGTTTCTTCACAATGTTTTTGGTCTTTATATTTTTGTGTGTTTTTGCAGTGGCTGGTACTGGTTTTTCCTTTCCATATTTAGTGCTTCCTTCAGGAGCTCTTGCAAGGGAGGCCTGGTGGTGATGAAATCCTACAGCATTTGCTTGTCTGGAAAGGATTTTATTTCTCCTTTGCTTCTGAATCTTAGTTTGCCAGGATATGAAATTCTAGGTTGAAAATTCTTTTCTGTAAGAATATTGAATATTGGTCTCCATTCTCTTTTTCCTTGAAGGGTTTCTGCTGGGAGATCAACTGTTAGTGTGATGGGCTTCCCTCTGTAGGTAACCTGGCCTTTTTTTCTGGCTACCCTTAATATTTTTTCCTTCATTTCCACCTTGGAGAATCTGATGATTATGTGTCTGGGGGTTGGTCTTCTTGTGGAGTACATTAGTGGTGTTCTCCATACTTCCTGAATTTGAATGTTGGCCTATCTTGCTAGATTGAGGACGTTCTCCTGGATAATATCCTAAAGTATGTTTTCCAACTTGGTTCCATTCTCCCAGTACTCCAATAAATCATATGTTTAGTCTTTTTACATATTCCCATATTTTTCAGAGGTTTTGTTCATTCCTTTTTATTCTTTTTTCTCTAATTTTGTCTGAATGCCTTATTTCAGCAAGATGGTCTTCAAACTCTGATATATTTTCTTCTGCTTGGTCTATGTGGCTATTAATACTTGTGTGTGCATCATGATGTTCTTGTGCTGTGTTTCCCAGCTCCATCAGGTTATTTATGTTCCTCTCTAAACTGGCTATTCTAGTTAGCACCTCCTATAACCTTTTATCAAGGTTCTTAGCTTCTTTGCATTGGGTTGGAACATACTGTTTTAGCTCAGCAGAGTTTGTTATTACCCACCTTCTGAAGCCTACCTCTGTCAACTTGTCCATTTCATCCTCCATCCACTTTTGTGCCCTTGCTGGAGAGGTGTTGAAATCATTTGGAGGAGAAGAGGCACTCTGACCTTTTAGGTTTTCAGCATTTTTTTTTTTTTTTTTGTTAATTCTTTCTCATCTTCATGAGTTGGTCTAGTATTGATCTTTGAGGATGCTGACCCTTGGATGGATTTTTTTGTAGGGACTTTTTTTTTTTTGTTTATGCTGTTATTGCTTTCTGTTTGTTTGTTTTTGTTGCAATTGTCAGGTCCCTCTTCTGTAGGGCTGCTGCAGTTTGCTAGGGGTTCACTTCAGGCACTATTTATCTGGTTAGGTCCTGTGCCTGGAGATGTCACTTGAGGAGGCTGGAAAACAGCAAATATGGGTGCCTGCTCCTTCCTCTGGGATCTCTGACCTTGAGGGGCACTGACCTGATGCCAGTAGGAATGGTCCTCTGTAGGGTGTTTGACAACCACTGTTGGAGGGTTTCACCCAGTTGGGTGGCACAGGGAGCAGGACCTGTTAAGCAAAGCATTTTGACTGTCCCTTGGTAGAGGGGGGTGCACTTCGTTGGGGGGAAACACACTTGTCTGCACTGCCCAGATTCCTCAGACCTGGTAGGAGTAAAGACTAAGTGTGCTGATTCATAGAGACTGTGGCCACCCCTCTCCCTAAGGACTCAGGTCTAGGGAGATCAGCGTTCTGTCCCTGAGCCCCTGGCTGGAGTTCTTGGAGTTCCCGCAGGGAGGCCCCACTCAGTGAGGAGGGATGGGTCAAGGTTAGGCCTGAAGAGGCACTCTGTCTGCAGTCTGACACAGCTGGTGTGTTGGGGTGTGGGGGATACCTCTTGGGACCCAGCCATCCAGTCTTCCCAGCTCCAGCAGGGGAAAAGCACAACCTGGAGCTATAGAGATGGCTGCCACTCTTCCCCTGCCCTGTGAGCTTGTTGTTAGGCAACTGTCAGTCCCAGTGTTGGCTGTCGCCTCTCCCGCAAGGAGCTCAAACAACTTAGACTACAGGCAACTGCCGCTGTGGTGCTGGTCACCCCTCCTTCTGGGAGCTGGGCAGGCTTAAGCAGATTCTAGCTTAGTGGCTGTTGAGAATCTGTGCAGCTCCGGGGTTGGGACCCTAGGCCCCGGTGGCATGGGCTCACCAGTTGGATCTTCTGAACTGTGGGTTGCAATTTTGTGGAAAAAGCACGTTTACCCAGGCTGGGTAACATGCTTACTCACAACCTCTCTTGGCTGGGGGTTGGGGCCCCCCTGCCCCGTGTGGTTCTCACGTGGTCCCCAGCACCACACTGCTCTTCCTTTCTCTCCGTGGGTCATGGCAGCTGCCTAGTCAGTTCTGATGACAGAACCTGTATACCTCAGTTGCCGGTGCAGGATTCACATGCTATTATGGTTCGTTTCAATAGGAGCCTCCGATTACCACTTATTTTAGTTGGCCATCTTGGCCCCACCCCAAATCTCTGTTTTTGATTAATCTTGTCAAAAGACTTAGGTTGTCCATTAAGGTATTTCTAATGACTTCAGTTATACAGCTGAGTACATACAGTTAACCCACCGCAGTGATATGTGTTTATACATTTCACTTTTGACCGATATATGACTGCAGTTCGTCTGCTTATAACTGTTATACCTATGTGACTGTCATTAGTATTCTTGAGTGTTTATGTTTGCAAAAATGTGTATGTTATTATTGCCTATTTTTTAAAGTGGCCTATGAAGTGTTCTCTCATATTTTTATGTTTCTCAAGTAAATCTCCTTTTACAAATGTGATTAAATGTTTTTATAGAGTTTTTAAAATTATTTTTTCCAGAATTATATTTTGGGATTTCAACACTCAGGATTATGGCATTGGAGATTTTGTCTTTTGGGACTATGATCAGCTCCCATTCCTTAAAGATTCTGTTCATATGTGTAGAACATTCATTAGAAACTTATCTCTAGAAAGAATTACAGGTATTATCTAGTTCATTTGTGGCAACAGTGTGCTCAGTCTGTGTGTTAGGCTGTTCTTGTATTGCTGTAAAGAAACACCTGAAGCTGGATAACTTACAAACAAAAGAGGTTTAATTGGATCATGGTTCTGCAGGCTGCATAGGAAGTGTGGTATCAGCATCTGCTTCTAGTGAGGCCTCAGGGAGCTTACATTAATGGAGGAAGGTGCAAGGGGAGCTGGCATCTCATGTGGCAAGAGTGGGGGCAACGGGCAGGGAGGTGCCACACACTTTAAAACAACCAGATCTCGGAGAACTCATTATGGCAAAGACAGCACCAAGCCATGAGGGATCTGCCCCCATGATCCAATCACCTCCCACCAGGCTCCACCTCCAACACTGGGGATCACAATTCAACCTGACATTTGGAGGGAACAAATATCAAACCATATCAGGATGCCATAACAGAGTACCACGGATTAGGTAACTTAAACAACAACAAAATGTTTTCTTACTGTTCTAGAGGCAGGAAGTCCAAGGTCAAGGTGCTGGCAGAACACCTTTCCTTGGGGGCCTCACTCATTGGCTTGAAGACAGCTGCCTCTGCTGCCTCTACACAAGTTGTCCCTCCGCCCCACTGGTTGATCTCCTTCCGTGACTCCTCCCCACCTTCTTAATCCCCAAGCTTTACATTGCCTTTATGCTTTGTCCTTGCTTGGTTCTCCCCTGTATTGCATCTGTACCTACTCCAAAAGAGACCCATCCAGTCTCATCGCTTGAAATGCCCCCTACATTCCGTTTTTATCTCCACCCTGAAGCTCTACCCTAATTTCTGGATTGCTTTATACAGTTGAATTACGGATATTTGCATTGAATATCCTTTAGAAATTGAGAACTTAACTGGCCTGTCCACACCTGATTACCTGACACTGTTCCTTAAGCCTCCCTGTCCCATGTTCTTCTCCATACCAGTTCAAGCCACTATCTGTTTTTATTGGGATTAGTGCAATTGTCCTCTAACTGCCTTTGCTTCCTCCAGCCATAGTAGTCCTAGTAAAATGACAGATGAAAATCACACATTGGCTCTGCTTGCTCAAAGAAACACTGTATTAGTCAGGGTTCTCTAAAAGGACAGAACTAATAGGATATATATATATATATATTCACATGATCACAAGATCCCACAATAGGCCGTCTACAAGCTGAGGAGCAAGAAAGCCAGTCCGAGTGCCAAACCTGAAGAACTTGGAGTCCGATGTTTGAGGGCAGGAAGCATCCAGCACAGGAGAAAGATGTAGGCTGGGAGGCTAAGTCAGTCTATTCTTTTCACTTTCTTCCACCTGCTTTTTGTTCTGGCTGCATTGGCAGCTGATTAGATTGTGCCCACCCAGATTAAGGGGGGCAGTCTGTCTTTTTCCCAGTCCACTGACTCAAATGTGAATCTCCTTTGGCAACATCCTTACAGACATACCCAGGAACAATACTTTGCATCCTTCAATCCAATCAAGTTGACACGCAGTATTAACCATCACAAACACCCATGCCCTTCTGTGAGCTGTAGGACTCCCTGCCATGTGCCCGAACCTGTTCTCCAAGGCTCCCCATAGTTCGCTGTCCTTCCTCTCTGCATGCTCTGTTCCACTCACTGACCTGCTGTTCCTCCAGCCTCAGGGCTCTTGTACAAGTTATTCCTTCTGGGAATGTCTAGGAATTCTCTTCCCCTTTCATGTGCACACAGCTGGTCCACACAGATAAGTCTTTGCCTTCTGATCTCTTTGGTTTTGTGCCTCTCCCTAAGAACTTCCTCGGCCCTTCAAGGACATGAGTTCTGCCTCTTAATTTCCCCTCAGCATTTGTCCACACATTCCTATCATGCGTACCGTATAATATAACCCGTCAACTTTATGCATTTCTTCACATTTTGACAACTCTGAAATCAGAATGCTCTAATAATCCATAGCATTTTAGCTAATCTGTTATTATTTAATGTTTTCTTTCTTTGTTGAACCTTAAAAGATAACATCTTAGCTTTAATGAAACAGAGAATTTGTTTATCTTGGTATCAGTCTTTCTCTTTGAGAGAGAAGGATTATTGTCATTTTGTCTTCTGTTTTATTGCTAACAATCAATGTAAGACTTGATAATCAATGAATCAGTACTAATCATAGGAGACAGTTTTTGAGCAATGGTCCTCTCATCTTAGGAAGCTTTATCTAGGGGAGAGACAACTGAATTACAGTGACAACCAGATGGTTTTTCAGTGTTTTAGGTGAAAATTTATTAAGGCTCATGTCCAACTGAAGTGGATGATAAAAAGGACACATATTTAAAAAGCAGAATCAACTGTACCTTGCTCCTCCAGATGCCAAGGAAATGAAGCAATACAAGATCCCAAAGATGGCTGAGATTTAAGCTGGGGGAAGATGATGACTTTCCTTCAGGAGATGGGGGATGGTAGGAGGAGAATATTTTTTGAGAGAAAAGACAAACATGTTGATTTTAGTTAAAATTGATTTCATTTCCTAGCTAAATACTGTATTTAAGATAGTAATACTCAGAGGATAGAGTGTAAGCTTTGTAATAAAAATATGTGCTGGGGAAAATCAGGCTGTAGTTGGCAATTTACAGCAAAGTGTCAAAAATGAAAAAGTGATACTATCAGCTTAGTCAGGGATGTGTGGGCTGCAAAGAATGGAAATGCACCTGAGCTAGTCTAGATGGAAAAGAAATTTGTTAAAGGACAGAAGGACACCCAATAGAAAAGAAAGGCCATCAGGCTTTTGGAAAGGAAATCAGTGGTGTGGCGCTAAAGACTGTGGATTTAGAAACCAGAATGCCCCTGTTCAGCTGCCTGCGGTCCTGCCTGGGCTGCCTGTATCACCTGGCTCCTGCCTCCTGCTTCTCTCAATTTGTGTCAGTTCCACCCCATGCACTCCCCACCATATTGCTCGCTCGCTCTCTCTCCCTGAGCTGTTTTCAACCAATTGCACTCTGCATCTTGGTTTAACTAACAATTTGACACACCCCAGGTGCTCCCTTTTACTCTCAATTATACATTCATTGGAGAGAGAATTGAGTTGGGCCCTGGGTAATCAGGTGTTCATCTTGGCCATCAGCTTTAGCTGCAAGGGTGGGGTCAAGGAGGGCACCACAGTGTCAGGAATTGGTGGGTTCTTGGTCTCACTGACTTCAAGAATGAAGCTGCAGACCCTTGCGGTGAGTGTTTTAGTCCTTAAAGATGGTGTGTCCGGAGTTTGTTCCTTTAGACATTCAGATGTGTCCGGAGCTTCTTCCTTCTGGTGGGTTCGTGGTCTCGCTATCAGGAGTGAAGCTGCAGATCTTACTGGTGGGTGTTGCAGCTCATAAAGGCAGTGTGGACCCAGACAGTGAGGAGCAGCAAAATTTATTGCAAAGAGCAAAAGAACAGAGCTTCCACAGTATTCAAGGGCACCCCAGGCTGTTGTCACAGCTGGCTCGGCAGCCTGCTTTTATTCTGTTATCTGACCCCACCCACATCCTGCTGATTGGTCCACTTTACAGAGAGCTGATTGGTCTATTTTATAGACAGCTGATTGGTCCGTTTTGACAGAGTGCTGATTGGCACCTTTACAATCCTTGAGCTAGACACAGTGCTAGGCAGAAAAGTTCTCCAAGTCCCCACTAGCTTAGCTAGATACAGAGTACCAATTGATGTATTGACAAACCCTGAGCTAGACACAGAGTGCTGATTGGTGTATTTAGGATCCTCTAGCTAGACATAAAAGTTCTCCAAGTCCCCACCTACCTCAAGAACCCAGCTGGCTTCACCTAGTGGATCCTGCACCCCGGCTGCAGGCGGAGCTGCCCGCCAGTCCCCAGTGGCGCCTGTACTCCTCAGCCCTTGGGCGGTGGATGGGAACGGGCGCCACGGAGCGGGGGCGAGGCCCCTCAGGGAGGCTGGGGCTGCGTGGGAGCCCACTGCAGGTGGGGAGCTCAGACGTGGCAGGCTGCAGGTCCTGGGCCCTGCCCTGCGGGGAGGCAGCTAAACCCTGGGAGAATTTGAGTGCAGCGCAGGCAGGCCTGCACTGCTGGGGGACCCGGCTCAACCTCCGCAGCTGCTGGCCCAGATGCTAAGCCCCTCACTGCCCTGGGCTGGCTGCGCCGGCCAGCCACTCCGTCTGCAGGCCGAGGAGCCAGCCCCCACCTGCCAGAACTTGCACTGGCCTGCGAGCCCCGCAGGCAGCCCCAGTTCCCACCGGTATCTCTCCCTCCACACCTCCCGGCAAGCAGAGGGAGGAGGCTCCGGCCTCAGCCAGCCCAGAGAGGGGCTCCCAAGGTGCCA
The DNA here is from genome assembly GCF_043159975.1 of Macaca nemestrina. Classification (NCBI taxonomy): domain Eukaryota; kingdom Metazoa; phylum Chordata; class Mammalia; order Primates; family Cercopithecidae; genus Macaca; species Macaca nemestrina. The sequence goes on along the minus strand of NC_092132.1, from coordinate 96,444,270 downwards.
TGGCTGGCTGAAGGGCTGGCTCCTCAAGCGCCGCCAGAGTGGGATGCGGAGGCCGAGGAGGCGCTGAGAGTGAGGACTGCTAGCACATTGTCACCTCTCACCATGAGGCTGTGTCCCATCTCAATGCGGGAGGCAGGCCCTTCTCCCAGAGCGCATGCATCACCACACCCTAGGAATCCATATTGGTGTGTGTACATCACAGCCACATGTGCTTAATAGTAAAATTCAAACACTACGTTTGATGTGAGTCCCTTCAATGCCTGGCCCTCCGTCCACTTAGGGAGACAGAGCCCAGGCCCTGGTTCCTGTGCTCACACCTTGCACTGTGTACAGAGAGACACCTGGTTCTGCACTTTGAGACTGATATGTCTACAGTTTTTGGAGATATGTTAATAGCAGTAGATATAGTACTCACAGAACTTCCCTTTTTCATAGCTGCATAAAATTCAGTTTTCCATTGTTTTCAATATTTATTGATTTATTTTGCTGCATGAATGTAATTACATTATTCTTGTAATTTTGTGGACTTAGAACTGCTGTATCAAAGATAATATGTATTTAAGTATTCTGTGGTATTTAAGTATTCTGTGGTTATGCTACCCTCCTAAGGGAATGTGCATGAGATAATGTATTCTGTCTACCTTGTTGTTAATATTCTGTAATATCAAACTTTTAGAGCTTTGCTAATATAGGTTTAAAAAGCTGATTTTAAAAATCTCAATGTTTTTAATGAAGAATGAGCTTATTTTATTTTTAAACACTGCTATCCTTTTGTTAGCAATGATTGATTGAACTGATATTTCTTTAGCATGTAGAATATAATAAGTCATAAATATTATAAATGTAAACACATAGTAGGTTACCTAAACTTATTTGTAATTGGTATTCTTTATGTGATACAGAAATTTATTTTTACAGTTGTGTTCAATTTGTCAAAATTTTCTTTTATGACCTCTGGATTTTATGTTTTTCTTAGAAAGGACTACAATATAATCAATGCTTATATTTAAATTATTTAATATTATAAATGTTTAAAGTGTTATGGCCTATATGCATTAATATTTAAATTACCCAAGTTACTAAAAGTTTCCACCCAATAAAATATTTAATTCTTTTAAAATATAAATTTGAATTAACATTAGCAGCCTAGCTATAGGAAACTAGTTAATTAAGTACAAAAAAACCTCCCAAATTGTTCACCTTCTCAAAAGTTTGATGAAATATTTATTTTGAAGGTCTTAGTCTCTTTAAATATTTTTTTAAGACTGTGTGATCTAATACCCACACCTCCCCTCACCTCCCTGCTATTCTCCCTCCTTCATTCCTCTTCCTTCCTTCATATTTATCTTTGTTAGGCATAGACATAAAAACATATTTTTATTGATAATATTCTTATCAATAGGGATAAGAAAAGGATAAGGACAATGAAAAGGAAAAGGCTATTCATTTTCATCTCTATTTTCTCACACCCATTTCTCCTCAATTTAATGAAATCTTCAAGTAGTGATTTGTTTTTAATTGAACATTTCAAAGAATATATCTGGAAAGTTTAAATGTTTGCAAATGGAACATAGAGACTTAAATATTTTATAAAATGTGTGCTATTCAAATTAAATAGGTTATATTGAAATTCAGCGTATTATAATATGCCACAAATTGCTAAAATCAAGTAATCATTCATTTCACAATTCATTGGGAATGCCATAATTTAACATAAGCTGGTTTAAACACATACAGAGTCCCTGTAGGATGATTTAAGTATATATAAATATCTCCCAGGGAGCATTAAATCTTTTACTTAAGATTTCAATAGCTTTTTATCTCTTCTGTGTCAGATAAATGCTTTTCATTTGAAAGTTTTTTTTTTTTTTTTTAAATTTAGATACAAGCTTTGTTTAATAAATCACTTTCAGTTTTCAGGAAATAAAACCAAGAAAAATAAATGTTTTTATTGTTGTTAGTTACAAAGGCTATCATAGAACTTTTTTTTGTTTAAATGTTCCACTGAGGTTTTGTGTGTTTATTTACTTATTCTAACAAAAAGATTATAGGTACCTAACGTTTGAAGTATTTGGGGAGAGGAAATCGTTTTACATTTTTTTCTTCTTGTAGCAATGAGACCTGAAGATGCCTGGGCTTCTGGGTCGGATGGGGACTTGGAGAACTTTTCTGTCTAGCTAAAGGTTTGTAAACACACCAATCAGCACTCTGTAAAAATGCACCAGTCAGCCCTCTGTGACTAGCTGAAGGTTTGTAAACGCGCGAATCAGCACTCTGTAAAAACACACCAATCAGCGCTCTGTGTCTAGCTAAGGGTTTGTAAATGTACCAATCAGCACTCTGTAAAAACGGACCAATCAGCACTCTGTAAAATGGACCAATCAGCAGGATGTGGCAGGGCCAAATAAGGGAATAAAAGCTGGCCACCTGAGCCAGCAGGGGCAACGTCCTGTTTCACGTTTTGGAAGCTTTGTTTCTTCACTCTTTATAATAAATCTTGCTGCTGCTCACTCTTTGGGTCCATACTATCTTTATGAGCTGTAACACTCACCCAGAGGGTCTGTGGATTCACTCCTGAAGTCTGTACATCTGAAGGAACAAACTCCAGACACACCTTCTTTAAGAACTGTAACACCGTGGACTGCAGCTTCATTCTTGAAGTGAGGGAGACCAGGAATCCATTGGAAGGAACCAATTTTGGACGCAGCAAGAAATTTGAGTTATTTAATTCTTCAGACAAATGATTATGACTACCAATGAAAAGTGAGTGGAGACTCAGCCAAACATAGTGTGTAATGAATCACCCAGGCTCTAAGCTACTTCTCACAGCATGAGTCAGTATCTCCCCGACATTCTCCGCCCCACTGGGTGTTAAAATACATTGTCACAGCTTCTTTTCAATAAACACCCAGAATCTTACCGTCCAGGGGAAGAGGATGCATTTTGCATAAGCACACACTTGCTGTGAAGCACTTTGGGGTTTGGGAGCCAGTGTTTCAGGTTCATGCTCTCTGGAACGTCACATTCACATGGGGGGCACCTGCAAAGTGGACCACTGCATGCAGAAAGGAAGGATGGGTTTTTACATTTACGTCCATTTTTACATTATTATTTTAAGGTTTGGGTTTTGCATACATTTAATAATGCATTCAACAGACTTGAGCAAGTACATTTATGAAGAATTTGATATATATTTGGAGTGTACACTCAACACATTTTCAGAGTTCACCTGAGAGATCATTGAAGATTCATTTTAGTGTGATCCAGCTTAAATTATTGGAGATTTAGATTGGAAGTAACTGGATATTACCTTAAAGTAATAGCTCATTTTGCATACACAGTCTAAATGTTAGCAGTAAATATTGAATTCTGTTTCATCCTGGGGTTAAAGAAATAAGATCACTCGCTCTATATTACCTCTGGGTAACTTCAATTTTCTTTGAAGTTTTAGTGCAATGTTATAACTACTGGATCCAAAGACCAAATTTTTAAAGAAATATCTTTTTGTACGTCCTTTTCAATGGATCCTGAACATCTCTGCATGGAAGCTTTGTAACTTGGATACAGTCATCTCCAGGGGTTATTGGTGGTAACTTGGGTTTCTGATTTAGAAATTATCAGTGGCAGTGTTATCAATCTGCTCTCCTTTCATGAAAGAATCTAAAAATATAAAGCAGTCACAGAAATGACAATATACTTGGTAACCTTGTGCAACTAGGAACTCTCACAATGCTATAAAATTTAGGGGTAGACAAACTTACTGCTGCTTGATCAGAGGTCAGCAACCAGCTATTTGTCGAACAATGACTTTTAAACTAGAATGACACAAATTCCCTTTCATTCCATCCTTAGGAGCATTCTGTCAGCTCCAGAGCTCTCCATTTTGCATACACGGGGAGCTTTCTCTAGCTTCTGTCCTTCCTGTTTTGTGATTTGTACATAGATGAAGATCACTCTCAATCATGCTCTGGCGAAGCATCCTTACCTTGTTAAGAGTGTATGTAGAATCTCTTCCATAGTTTAAATCGGATTTCTGCAGCAATAGGCAGCCTGGCTCAGCAGAGAGCCTGGAGACATTGGAGTTATGAGGTATTCATTTAAGTCTCATCTATACTATGCTGATGCCTGTTATTTGTTGTGATACGTCCTTGCAATGTGATCAGCTTTCAGAAAATGATGCACTCTAGCTAAAAGGCACCTTTGAGCATCACTGCTGAACTGGATGTTTGTGCAACCCTAGTGGAAGGTAATCTGGCAATATATATCACAATTGCAAATATGTATTCCTTTTATCTAAGGAGTAATGTTTGCTGGTTCTGTGGTGTACATACGCCCAACAAGTATGGTTTCAGGCTTCCCACAGGATAACATTGATGGCAGAGCTGGGAGGAGTTGGTTCAGAGGACACATCTCACTCTGGCTGTCTGAGCTCAGCTCCCCTTTCTGGAAAAGGCAAGGTTAAGGTAAGGTGATTCCCCAGTTTCTCGTTATCATCAGCATGTCTTCCCAAGCCTGGGAATAATATTCAAAATATTTGGCAACTCTTGTGGCACAGGTGTTGGCCAATCAGATTGGTCCCTGGTTACAAATCCCTGGGCTCCTTGTGGAGGGCCCTGCTGAAGGTCAGCCCCACCAGCCCCTATGGAAGACCCCACCGCACTGTGGTCGGTGTCTCAGGTGTCTTTCCTGGAATAGTTTGAGACATATACTAATACTAAAATACTAACATATTATTTTCCTTCGATTATTTCAACAGATAATGGTGTATTACACATTCTCTGCAAGATCTTGGTCTTTGTCTACTTAATATATTTTGCCTGCTATTCTATTGTTCTACATGAGTGCACACATGTGTTCCTGTCTTGTCTTATATTTATTTATTTACAGTTACACAGTATTTTCAGTATTCTCTGACTTGATCATAATTTATTTAAACAGTGCTGTAATGATGAACACAAGTAGATTTCAATTTGCTACTTATTTGAAGTGATGAAGTGAAGAAATTTGGACATATATTGATTCATATTTTTGATAAATAATCAAAAGGTGCATGTGGGTTAAATACCCAGCGGTAAGATTACTGGGGCAAAAGGAATATTCATTTGCAATTAGGATATATATTGCTAGATTTCCTTCCACAAGGGTTGCACAAATATCTGGCCCACCAATGATGATCAAAGGTGCCTCTCACCAACAGAGTACATCATCAGACTTTAGACTGCAAATTTGGTGGATGAGAGACAGTATTTCAGTGTGGCATTAGCTAGAAATGTACTAGTTGAGATTGAGACTCCTTTTGTTTAAGACACTTTTGCATTTCCTGCTCTCGGAACTCTGTTTTCATCTCCCCTTTTTTTAAAAAAAATTATTCCCACTGAATTATTGGTCATTTTCTAACTAAAGTGCTATATATTGAGGATGTTAGTATTTTGTGATTGAATGGCAAATATATTTTTCCTAGCTTGTCATGTACCTTTTGTCATGTGCCTTTTTTTTTTTTTTGGATGGAGTCTCACTCTATAGCCTAAGCTGGAGTGCAGTGGTGCAAAGTGTGTGTGTGTGTGTGTTTTTTTTTTTTTTTTGAGACAGGGTTTTCTTCTGGCACCTGGGCTGGAGTGCAGTGGCATGATCTCAGGTAAGTACAGCCTTGACCCACCTGGGCTCAAGTGATCTTTCCATCTCAGCCTCCTGAGGAGATGGGACTACAGATGTGAGCCACTGTGCCTGACATCTTTTGTTTGTCTTTGGTGTTTTATGCTGTGCAAAGTTATGATTTGATTTAGTACAGTTTATCAGTGTTTTTCCTTTTATGGCTTTGCATTTTGAGGCAGCATTAGAAAGACCTTTCCCACTCTGGGGTTATAAATATTTCTCTTTCTTTACAGAATGATTATTGTCCCAGGACTATGTATTTCTTTCCAGGTCTGTGAGACTGACTGGACATTTAGATCTACTGTATGGCATTGTCATTTTGTGAAAGCCTGGGAGAAGAGGAGGCTGCAGATAATGAGTTCAAATTACAAATACGGTAAGTAGAATGAATGTATGTGGCAGTAGATAATGGTAGTGTTAGTAATAATCCTAAGCCTGAAAGTTAAAAAATTATATGTGTGATTAGTTCTTATTCTATGCCAGATAGTGCCCTGAATAGTTTACATGGCTTATCTAATTAAATTCTCAAGTAGCCTCATTGTTATTACTCTTTACAAATGAGAACACTGAGGCTTAGACAGGCTAAGTCTAACATCACATCGCTGTTAAGTGTTGACCTTGAGCAAGATCCAGCTCTGCCTGGCTTCAGTGGCATTACTCCTGGCTGGGCTCCCACAGTCCCACGGCACAGTGAAGCTTCTTTCCTCTCTGATTGGTCTTGTGAGGTCTAGGGATTCCCAGGAGAGGCAGAATGTGCAGTAGGCAGGGCTGGTTGTAGGGAGTGGGGTGAAGGTGCAAGATACTACCCATTGTAGAGAGAAAGAGAAAATTGGGAGATTGCGAAAGTTTGGCGGGACACTTAATCTCTGGACAATGTGTAGAATAGCTTTTGCATTTTCAAGATAGGACACTGATACTGTTTCTGGAGAAAGTGTTTTAGGTTTATGTCAACTCGCTCGGGGAACATGGAATGAGAGTCTAAATTTTTCTTTCTCCCCTCCCTCCCTCCCTTCCTCCCTCCCTCCCTTCCTTCCTAAATGGTATCCTATGAATATATTTTATTCCCAGAGACAATTCAACAACACTGGATAAAATATCAATTCACTTTTTGAATTCTAAAAAATTAAGTAGAGCTCAAAAATAGGGAAAGAGAGAGGGCAAGAGCTAGCCTATTTGCACATAAAAAGTGCCAAGTGCAAGTTGCTTACTTGCAATCACAACCGCAAAGGCTCCACAAGCCAAGAGTTAATTATATAAATTATTAAGATGAGCCAAGGTCTTGTAAAGAATAAAGTTAGGAATGGGGTTCTCCCCTCTGACTATGAAGCTGATCTGTATGGAGTGCTATTGTTCACCTTTATAAGGTATCCAAAGCTCAATCCCTATCAAAACAGTTTTTTTTAAGAGTGATAGGGTATATAGACAAGGTATTCAACGTTGTTAAAACACTTGAAAACCACAGATGTTGCTCAACTTACAGTGGGGAGCCAAACATTTCTGTGTCTCAGTTGAGACCATCTACATGTAGCTACAATAGTGCAAGATTGATGGACATTCAATAGAAACTGTACTACAAGTATGCATTATTTGAATGCATGAGAACCATTCTATTTTTCACTTTAAGTACAGTATTCAGTAAGTTACATGAGATATTCAGCACTTTATTAAAAAATAGGCTTTGTATTAGATAATTTTGCCCACCTGTAGGCTAATGTAAGTGTTCTCAGCACGTTTAAAATAGGTTAGGCTAAGCTATGATGTTCAGTAGGTTAGGTTTATTAAACGCAGTTTTGACTTATGATATTTTCCAATTTTAATGGACTTGTCAGGATGTACTGCCATTATAAGTTGAGAAACATCTGTATGTGTTTCTATCCTGCTATATATGTAACTGAACCAATCAGGAATAAATATTAATGATAAGGAACAAGAATTCAGTTACATGTTTTTGTTCATTCTAATGAGCATTACAATGCCAAATTTCCATATATGATGATGGATATGTGTAAATTCATGTTCAGCATTCTCAATTGTAAACAAAAGTATATTTTATGTTTAAAATCTTTGATAGAGACTTGTTTCTTGATTATGAAAATTGAAGAGAAATATCAAAGAAAAAACCCTAAGTGACAGCGTATGTTAAAGATAGAAGCAAAAACGTGGGATCAGATGCAGTCATTGATTATACTAATACACAATTTGAGTTTCATGCCCTAAGGTCTTCTTAAAATTAACCCACTCTGTCCATTTTAGTGATAACTATATCTCTTTAAGTATGACATAGAGCAGGGTGTTAAACAGAAAGGAAGTATAAGGAAGGTTCAAGATGAAGGCCGCCTATGAAAACCTAGATACAATTAATACATTTAAAAACCTCGTTCTCAACATCACTTTATTTTTTATTTATTTATTTTTTTGAGACAGAGTCTCGCTCTGTTGCCCCGGCTGGAGTGCAGTGGTGCAATGTCTGCTCACTGCAAGCTCCACCTCCCGGGTTCACGCCATTCTCCTGCCTCAGCCTCCCGAGTAGCTGGAACTACAGGTGCCTGCCACCATGCCTGGCTAATTTTTTGTATATATATATATATTTTTTTCAGTACAGACGGGGTTTCACCGTGTTAGCCAGGATGGTCTCCATCTCCTGACCTCATGACCCACCTGCCTCGGCCTCCCAAAGTGCTGGGATTATAGTCATGAGCCACCGTGCTCGGCCTCAGCATCACTTTAATTCCCCCTTTCTTGCAGTTAAACCCCTTATTTTTAAAATAATATTATAAAGTTCTCAACTCAGTTGAAGTTGGTTGAAATGCACTGAAACAACACTGGATTTTTTTCTGTATTGTTTAGTGAGTTCAATAAAATCTAACTCTGTCACTGACTGCAAAGGACCATTTTATCCCTGGAAAATAAATTACTAAAACATTGACAAAGTTGATTTGGAATAAAAACTATCAAAGGAAACTCAGCCCTGAATAGCTTTTCCTAAAGTTCCATGGATTTTTATGAACACTAAAAACAAAGTACTCAATGGTGTTTTTTTTTTTTTTTTTTAAGTAGTTAACTATAAAAGGCCTTTACCCTTTTTATCTAAACATTGTATGCACATGTGACTCTTTTGGCTTGAGAATACAATGTCTGCTAAATAACATCGATTTATGATTATTTTTTATATGTTTATACTTTTCAATCATGTAAGAAATAAAAAGTGTATTTCCAAACCAAAAATGCAATAATGCTGCCTTTTATGTTTACCTATGCAGTTCCTTTTACCAGAAATCTTTATATCTTTGTTCTTTGGGTCACTGTCAATTGCTTTTTTTATTTCTGAAGGACTCAATTTAGCATTTCTTGTAGGGAAGGTCTATTGGCAAATAAATCACTCAGCTTTTGTTTATCTGGGATTGTCTTAATTTTACCTCTATTTTTGAAGTACAGTTTCATCAGATAAAGAATTCATGATTGACAGTTTCTTCTTTCGGCACTGTTAACATGTCATCTCACTACCTTCTAGCTGCCATGGTTTGTATTGAGAACTGGTTGTTGATCTTACTGAGAATACTTTGTACATGAAGGACTGCTTTTCTCTTACTGCTCTCAAAATTCTCTTTGTCTTTGGCTTTTTACAGCTTGATTACAACGTGTCTTAACTTTATTTTGTGAATTATACATTGTGAATATATTATAGTGTGACTCTCTTGGGTTTATAATACTTGGATCTTGTTGAACTTCTTGGATGTGTACATTCATGGTTTTCAGGAAATTTGTGAGGAACTGGTTATTATTTCCTCAAATATTGTTTCTGTTCTTTTCTCTCCTTATTCTTCTAAGACTCCAATAATGCATATGTCAATTTGCTTGATAACGTCCCACAGATCACTTAGGCTGCGTTCACTTTTTTTTATTCTTTGTGCTCTTTACACTGGATAATTTCAATTGTTCTATATTCGATTGCTTATTCTTTCTTCTGTTTGCTCAATTCTGTGGTTGAAGCCTCCAGTAAAGTAAAAATTTTAGTTATTGCATACTTCAGCTCCAGGTTCCCTTTACTAATTTCTGCCTCTTTACTGATAGTCTTCTTTTGTCCATAAATTATTTTCTTGATTCCCTTTAGCTCTTTGAGAATATTTAAGGAAATCAATTTGTAGTCTTTGCCTGGTAAGTCTGGTATCTGTACTTTCTCAATGATAGTTTCCATCAATGTATTTATTTATTGGAAATTGGCCATATTTTCCTGTTTCTTGAATGCCTTCTGATCTTTTGTTGAAATCCAGAGATTTGAATATTATAATATGGTAACCGATAATTATATTTTCCTTTTCTCTAGAGTTTCAGGTTTTTTTATTGTAGACTTCTACAGTTGTCTATTTGTTTAATCACTTTCTCCAAACTATTTTTTCAAAAACTATATTCCTTGTCATGTGTGGTTACATAAAGTCTCTGTTTCTTAACTTGCTTTTAGCTAGTGTTTTGACAAAGATTTTTATTCTTAAGTTCCTTTTTTATTACACTTTATTTTAGTTTCCATTAAAGTGTGACTACTATCCAGAACTCTGACAAAGTTGTTTTGGCAATTTCTGCTTTTTAAAAAATGTTTCTATGATGCATGTGAATTTGAAGTTGCATACTTTGCCATTTTTGCTCTAGTAAAGTATCTTAATCAAATAGAAACTGACCTTAAGTCAGAAGAAGGCACTGGAGAATAATGTTTCTCTGAACTTTAATAAACCTGACCATTGGTCTCTGATATGGTTTGGCTGTGTCCCCCCTGCCCCAATCTCATCTTGAATTTTAACTCCTACAATTCCCACATGTTGTGGGAGGAACCCAGTAGAAGGTGATTGAATTATGGAGATGGGCCTTTCCTGCACTGTTCTTGTGCTAGTAAATGAGTCTCACAAGATCTGACAGTTTTAAAAGCAGGTGTTTCCCTGCACAAACTCCCTCTCTGTTTTTGCCTGCCACCATCCACGTAAGATGTGATTTGCTCCTCCTTGCCTTCTACCATGATTGTGAGGCCTCCCCAGCCATATGGAACTGTAAGTCCACTAAACCTCTTTTTCTTCCCAGTCTCGGGTATGGTATGTCTTTACCAGCAGCATGAAAACGGATTAATACAGTCTGTCATAATATGGACACCAAGGTACATTCTTAAGATAGCATGCTTCTAAAAATTCACCAGTCTGAATGCTCCAGGATGATTTAGAAGATTTTACATGACATATAGTATAATTAAGAAAGCAGCAGATGGAGAGTAACTGGACCTCTGCTTGTGTCACCCTGGGCATGTTACTTCTCTGGGCCTTGGTATTCTTATCTGTAAATAAGAAATTAAGACAACAGGAGAATTCATTTAGCTCTTTTAATCTATGATTATATTTCTGAGTTCCAGAATCTAATTTAATATACAACTTTTCAGCCTGCCTTAAAATGGACCTGAAGTCAATTGTTAGTTATGTAGACATCAATAAATGACAATTGACTGAATGGCATATAATACACAGTTTGTTCTTATTATGTATGTTAGCTGTGATCTTTTAAGTCACCAAAAATACTGAATTACTGAATATTGAATCATCATTTCTAGGGGAAATACCCTCTAAATCATTGTTTCAGAGGGGTAGGTTCCTCTCAGCCTCTGGTCATATTTTCATCAACTGATCCATACATAAAATTGTTTTATTTGTGTTTTGGTTGAAAGACTCTGTATTTATTATATATTGTTAATTCACTGACACTGAACTAACAGCCAGCAGCACTATAACTCATGTCTGAACGAAGCCTATCTAGCATACATATTTTTCCCATAAATCACATCACCACCTCCTTGTATTTAAGAACACTAGCCAGCACTTCAGCACTATGGTTGGCGTCATTTTAAATAGGAAAATTACCAAAATAAAAAAGAAAAATACAAAAGCAAAAACAAAAAAATAGTCTAAAGCATGGCACTTACTAGATTGTAGACAGGACACTTTCACTAACCACTGCAACTATTGACTGGGGGGTACAAATAAATTTTAGTGAACAAGTTCATTCAGGAATATGAAGTTCATGATTAACAACAATTTACTGGATTTATTTAAAATAATCACCTTTCCCAAGGTTAAAAAAAAAAAAAAAGATACACCACCATACCAGCCCTGCAAGAGATGCTTAAGGGAGGTCTAAACATGGAAATAAACAATACCTGCTACTACAAAAATACACATAAGTACATAACCCACAGACCCAATGGAGACTGCAAAACAATCAGCTAATATCATGATAGGAACAAAAATATTGATAATATTATATCAATATTAACCTTGACTATAAATTGTCTAAATGTCCCACTTAAAAGACACAGGGTGGATAGTTGGTTAAAAAAGAAGACCCAAACTTATACTTTAATTAAGAGATCCATCTCATGTGTAATGACACCCATATGCTCAAAGTAAAGGGATGGAGAAAGATCTATCACACACATAAAAAACAAAATGAACCAGGTTCACTATTCTTATATCAGATAAAATAGACTTTAAACCAACAACAGTTGAAAAGGACAAAAAAGGCATTATATAATGATAAAGGGTTACATTTAACAAAAGACTTACCTATCCTAAATATATATATGCATCCAATATTGGAGTGCCCAGATTTAAAAAACAATTACTTCTTTACCTAAGAAAATACCTTGACTGCCACACAGTAATAATGATGGACTTCAATATTTCACTGATAGCAATAGACAGATCATCGAGACAGAGCATGAACAAAGCAATTCTGGACTTAAATTTGACACCTGATTATTTGGAGCTAACAGACTTCTACAGAATATTCCACTCAACAACCACAGAATAGACTTTCTTCTCATCTGCATGTGAAACATGCTCTAAGATTGACCACCTGCTTAGTCTTAAAACAGGTCTTAACATATAAAAAAAAAATCAAAATTATACCAAGCATCTTCTCATCACAGTGGAATGAAAATAGAAAGCATTAACAAGAGGAACTCTCAAAACCACATGAATACATGGAAACTAAACAACTTGCTTCTGAATGAATTTTGAGTAAATAACAAAATTAAGGCAGAAATAAAAAATTATTTGGAACAAGATAAAATAAAAACATAACGTACCAAAATCTTGGGATGTGGTATAAAGCAGTGTTAAGAGGAAAGTTTATAGTGCTAAACACCTACATCAAGACAATAGAAAGATTTAAAATTAACAACCTAATGCTGTACCTGAAGGAACTAGAAGAGCAAGAACAAACCAAACCCAAAGCTAGCAGAAGAAAAGAAATAGCTAAAATGAGAGCACAGCTAAATGAAATTGAGACCAAAACAACCACACAAAAGGATCAATGAAACATGAAGCTGGTTCTTTGAAAGGATAAACAAGAGTAGATCCAAGTAAGCACAATAAAACATGGCAAAAGTGACATTATAACCATCCCCCAGAAACAAAGATCCTCAGAGACTATGAACGTCTCTATGCATACGAACTAGAAAATCTAGAGAAAACTGATAAATTCCTAGAAACACACAGCCTCTTGAGATTGAATCAGAAAGGAACAGAAATCTTGAACAAATCAATAACAAGTAAGGAAATTGAATCAGTAATAAAAAAAAACATGCCAACAATCTGGAAAAGTCCTAATTAAGATGACTTTGCAGCTGAATTGTACCAGACATGTAAAGAAGAGCTGGTACCAATCCTACAGAAACAATTCCAAAAAAATTGACAAGGACGGGCTCCTTCCTAACTCATTCTAAGAGTCCAGTATCATCCTGATGCTAAAATCTGGCAAAGAATCAATAAGAAAAGAACTACAGACCAATATCCCTGATGAACATAGGTGCAAAAATCCTCAACATAATTCTCAACAAAAACTAGTAAACTGAATCCAGCAGCACATCAAAAAGTGAATTCACCACAGTCATATGGGCTTTATTCCTGGGATGAAGGATGGTTCAACATATGCAAATCAATAAAAGTGATTCATTACATAAACAATTAAAAACAAACAGAAATGATATGATCATCTCAATAGACACAGGAAAAGCATAAAAACCAACATTCCTTTATGAGAAAAAACCTTAACAAGCTAGGCATTGAAGGAACATAACTCAAAATAAGAGGCATCTATGACAATCCCACAGCAAACATCATACTGAATGGGTTAAAGCTGGAAGTATTCCTCCTAAGAACTGAAAGAAGACAAGAATGTTCACTCACACCACGCCTATTCAACACATCACTGGAAGTCTTAGCCAGAACAATCAGGCAAGAGAAAGAAATAAGCATCCAAATTGGAAAAGAGGAAGTCAAATTATCTCTCTTCACTGAAGATATGATTCTATACCTAGAAACCCTAAAGATTCTGCCAAATCTTGGGATACAAAATCAGCATACAAAAGTTAGTAGCATTTCCATATGCCAGTAAGCTGAGAACCAAATCAAAAATGTAATCCCATGTATAATACGCACACACACACACCCTCCCCCCCACACACGTACATGCACACACACACAAAACCAAAATGAAATACCTAGGAATACATCTTACCAAGGGGTGAAAGATCTCTATGAGGAGAACTACAAAATTGCTGAAAGACATTATAGATTAAACAAGACATTCCATGCTCGTGGTTTGGAAGAATCAATATCACTAAAATGTCTATACTGTGCAAATAAGTTTCTAGATTCTATGATATTCCTATAAAATTATCAATGTCATTTTGCACACTTAGAAAAATGTGTTCTAAAATTTATATGGAACCAAAGAATAGCCACAACAGCCAAGACAATCCTAAGCAAAAAGAAAAATATCAGAGGCATCACATTACCCTACCTCACACTATATTACAAGGCTACAGTAACCAAAACAGCATGGTACTGATACAAAAATAGACACATAGACCAATGGAACAGGATAGAGATCCTTGAAATAATGCCACACACCTACACCCAACTGATTTTCAACAAAATCGACAAAAACAAACTATAGGAAAAGGATAACCTATTTAATAAATGGTGCTGGGAAAACTGGCTAGCCATATGTAGAAGAATGAAACTGGACCCTTATGTCTCTCCAAATACAAAAATTCACTCAAGATGGATTGAAGATTTGAACGTAAGATCTCAAACTATAAAAATCCTGGATGAGGCCGGGTGCAGTGGCTCACACCTGTTATCCCAACACTTTAAGAAGGTAGTTGAGGTTCTTAGATGTAAATAACAGAAACCAACTAAGGTTGAATTTAATGATTAGCTTTTACTGTGTAACAAACCACTCCAAAAGATAGTGCCACAAAACAAGAATCAGTGATGTAGCTCATGACTCAGTGGGCTGGCAATTTGTGCTGGACTCATTTTATTGTTGTTTTTAATCTGTGAGACAGCAGTCAGCTATCATATGTAGAATGCCTCAGCTGGGATTTCTTACCTCTGGATGACAAGGTTGTTCACTGCCCAACAGAGTTGCCAAGGCGCATTTATATTGTGGCTGAAAAGATTCCTAAGACACTTAGTGGAGAGCTTGTAAGTCTTCTTGTGACTCTGTCTTGAGAGTAAAAATTACTAAATTCCTGACATTTTCTTTTGGCCTAAGAAAATCAGAAGGATAAGATTTAGGGGATAGGGAAATAGATTCCACTTCATGCTGGGAAAAGCTACATATTCACATAGCAAGGACATAGATACACTGAGGTGAATAATCGATCACATGGGTTAAGCAAAAGAAAGGTAGGTCACAACAAGACTCAGTAGTTTAGAGAATGAATTAGAGATTTGCCAGGATATAAGGTGGGTTGAGCAGCCAAAATTACAAGTAAAAGCACACCACAGAATTAGTCCAATGCCATCATCACTGCTGCTGAACCCTGGATGCTGCAGCCAGCTACCTCTACTGATGCTGTGGGTCAATGGCAAGTGCCACCCATGAAACAGGATATTACTGCCACCCTGATGCTACAACCCCTTGGAATGGATGCTTCACTGATTTTGCCCTGGTGACACACCTTTGCTAAATAGGACATTTGCCTATACCCCAGGTGCAAGGGGAGTGGGGAAAATGATCCTCTGGCCCTTTGGGCTTCCGGATGAGGAAGAGTTGCTATATCCCAAGGAGACCAAAAGGTGGGGAAGTTGCCAAACGTATTAAAAAGCTTAAGGTTCTGGATCAAAGAAAAAAAAAGTGAAATAGCCAACACTTGTTATCTCAGGACAAGTAGAAAGGGTCTGAAGAGTCTAGAACTTAAAGTGTCCTGTCCAAAAACTTGTTTGTTTGTTTTCTCCTTGGAGCACAGCTGGGTGTCATGAAGGCTCACAGTGTATTTTAGGGATGAGAATTTGAAATCCATTTAGGCATAGTGGAGTGAAATCCCAGCATTGGAGTTTCCTGGCTAAACCATGTTTCACCATGTGGTCACACAATAAAGCCCCCTGGCTTGCAGGAGGGTTCTTTGTGAGGTCTGATTAAGAGTATTTCTCCCTCTTATTCTGTACCTGATACAGGCAGATGAAGAATTCACACAACACAAGGCAGATAATGAAGAATGTGTGTGTTCGCTATGGCGGGAGCCCAGTGTGGGTGTGACGTGTGAGCACACAAAGCAGGCACATTGGAGTTCAGGTCATCTACAGGTTGCGTGGCCGAGGGACTCACTACCTCCCACCTCTGTGTCCCATAAAATGTTGACAGCTAGGAGGCACTTACCTCCTAGCTTTAAAGCTCGTAACTTGTGAGCATTAAAAATATGTGAGGTGTGCCTATATAGTAACAGTCAGTGAATGTTCATATTAGTCCTGTTATCCCTGGAGGATCACTTAGTTATGTGGGTAAAGACATCAGATAAGAAATCACAAGTCGGGGGCATATACAACTTCAACTAAGGTTACTTCTAAACTAATGGGGAAAGTGCCTGTTTTTATTATTGTATGAAGAATGTTCTCTTCTTTGTGACAGTATTACATTTCTTTGTAGAAGAGAAAGCTTTTAATGGTGTTTACATTTCTATGGCAACAGTAGCATCGAGGGAGTGGGCCAGTTTTCCAATTCTATCCCACCTTCATAAGTGATTTTTCTTCATTCCATATGGCTATCATCACAGTAGCTCTCCTTATCTGAGGTTTCACTTTCCAAGGTTTTAGTTATCTGTGGCCTACTGTGTTCCAAAAATATAAAATAGGAACTTCCAGAAATAAACAATTTATAAGTTTTAAATTGTGAGCCATTCTGACTAGTGCAAAGAAAACTCGAGCCACCTTACTCCATCCCACCTGGATGTGAATCCTCCCCTTCTTCAGTGTCTCCACACTGTCTATGACACCCACTGTGACTCACTTCATAGCAGTCTTGGTTATCAGATCAACTATTGCAGAATCACATTGCTTGTGTTCAAGTCATCCTTAGTTTACTTAATGGCCCCAGTGATCAAGAGTAGTGATTTCAGTAGCAATTTGAGTAGCTCAAGCGTAGCAATTTGGATGTGCCAAAGAGAAGTCATAAAGTGCTTCCATTAAGTGAAAGGTTAAAGTTCTTGACATGAGAAATTTTTTTAAAAAAAGTATATTGAAGATACTAAGATCCAGGGTAAGAATGAATTTTCAATCAATAAAATGGTGAGTAAGGAAAAAAATTCATGTATAGTACTGTATAGAGGGTTCAGTACTATTCATGATTTCAGGCATCACTGGGGATCTTGGGACATATCCTGCTTGGATAAGGGGGACACTGTAGTTGTGCTCTCACTGTGAGCCAGGAAGCAGGTCAGACTCTTTACATGAAGCACATCGTTATCCTTATTATTGATCTCTCTAGCTTGGTGATCTGAGAACTGAAGTGCAGAAGGTTAATAACTTGCCTAATATTAAACAACTAAGTGGCCAACCCAGGATTCAAACCCGGAGTCTGATTGCAGAGACTCTGGCTTCCTGCAAAACTGCAGAGTTTTTGGCTTCCCTCACTCTTGAAACTAGAGTCTCATCTCAGAGCCCAAGACCACCCCAGAGGACCCTGGCCCTAAACTGCTGTTGGCCAATAGCATATACCCCACCCAGCCCATCTACACATAGTCTGAGAGAGCCCAGTGCAGGCCAGCATCTGTCCTAATTGCAGTGTTAGAACATCTAGGTCAACTGCTCTCAAAATAGATGTGTCATTGGGCCGCCCCTGTGTCTGCTATTTACTTCTACTAAGCACATTCTTCCTGGAAGTTGGTTGCTGTGGAAAATGGGCATAGTGCCTTCTACCTTGGATCATCAGCTAAGTGGCTAAAAACAGAGGTTGTTTGCAGAAACCCAATACTCTATTAATGCAAGGACTTCAGAGGGGTGAGCTTGGTTTATGTTCAATCAAGGGTAGAGCATTTGTTTGTTTTAAGTAGATTAGTAAAGGGAAGTTATTCTGGCCTAAATCTTGTAGAATAAGTTGTTAGTTTCCAGAAACACTGTAATTAGGCCCAAGGTCACACTTAAGTCCCTCTCCACTCTTCCCAACTAAGGAAGCCGATGAGCACAAAACACAAGCACCTCATGATCTCCAAAAATATCTAAAATCTAAAAATATCAAGCTCATAGTAGCAGAGAGTAGAACGGTGGTTGCCAGAAGCCAGGGGGTGGAGGAATGGGGAGATGTTGGTCAAAGGATACAAAATTTCAGCTGGACAGGAGGAATAATTTCAGATCTATTGTACACCATGGTGACCATAATCATGATGTATTGTATACTTGAAAATTGCTAAGCAAGTAGATTTTGTGTTCTCACCACAAAAAAGGATAAGTATGTTAATTAGCCTGAGTTAGCCATTCCACAATGTAGACATATTTCAAAACATCATGTTGTACATTATAAATATATAGAATTTTGGTAAATTTAATGAATAAATTTTTAAATGAAGCTGATGGTTAGAGCTGGTCTTTACTCAAAGCATTGGCATATTAAAATTTTAATCACAAAATTACTTTACAAATGTGTGTGTGTGTGTGTATGAAATAACCTAAGTGGATAGATTGTTTGTGTCATTTTGACTACTCAGTCTTGTTGAGAACTAATGTTGAACCAGTCTTAGGTAGTTTTCAAATCACTCACCACTGATTTGGAAGCAGGGAGTAGCCCTTTCAGAAGCCCCTGTGTTCTGTTAAAGGATTTAAGAATGAGGCATCCGAAGCACTCATCACTTCAACACAGTGAAGTCAGTGCAGTGTTCAGCTTTCAGGCTGTGCTGGGGATTCCCAGGGGGCTTTTAACCCAGCAGGCCAGTCAGGGAGATGCCTGTCTGTGGGAGATGAGCTTCAGTAGCTAGGCAGGAGTGATAAGGCAGGATCACGTGATGGGCCATTTTTTGTAGGTCAAAAATCATCAGTTTTGCATAGTTCAACCTAATCATCAACATAGTAATATCCGGACAGAGGACAGAATAGGAGCAGGCAAATGTCTTATTGTCCCTTTCCCATGGTCTGAGCTCAGGATGCGCCTCAGGGTCCTTGGCCTCCACAGAAGGTCACCCCTCTGTCCCCCACAGCTTGTGACTAAAGATGTGGGGTGACTCCTCCTCTGCAAGGGACAGGCTTTTGCTCCTTGTTGAGCTACAACAGCAGTGAGTCTTTCTTCCCTTGTCACAGGTGTGGGCCATGTGTGGCAGTAGTAGGAAGAGGAAAGGGAAGACCCCATTAAAGGACGGTTGGGAACTCATCCTATGTCAAGAACAGATGCTGGTGAACTCATGCGGTAGGCATTGTGTAACGTGTCTACACACAGGAACTCTAAGCCCGAGGAGGAGGGCTTCTCACAGGAGGTTGATAACAGATCTCAGACCTTGTTGGAGGTATGATTATGTGCTTTAGGTTGCCATTGATATTTGAATAATTTTAATTTCCAGCTTTTACATAGTAACTGCCCCCACAACTGATTGCTTTGTATTCTGTGAACTCGATTCATGCATTATGAAGAGCTCCTGAAGAGCTGCAACTTCCCGAGAGCTTGGGGACTGTTATATTTTCTTGCACTCCCAGCTCCTATAGAAGGAGAAGGGAAATGGCAATTTAGTGCTAGCACCAGCTATAAAGTCTATAAACATTGCTCTCTGTTTAAGTCCTTATGTAGATCCTGGGAAGTGGGTAATGTTATGATCTTAGATAACTGGGATTCAGAGAGGGGGGAACTGTGCCTAACATGACAGGTGATAGGGTCAGGATTCAAATCCACATCTGCCTGGCTCCAGAGCAGCTGCTGGTTCTGTACCCTGTGCTGCCTCCGGTGCAATGACTGCTGTGCCGAAGATGCTCATGAAATGTTTGTTGGTCCTGTGACTCAAGCTTTCCTTGGAACTGCTTCCAGTGGCACTCGCACAATGATATTTGATACTTGTCATGTGCACACAATATCTTGAGTGTAAATATATTGCAAAATGTTCCATGTTTTTAGAGTTAGTGCATGGTAAACATTAGGATAAGATGCATAGTCAAGTTAATGAACACTGTGCTGGCCCAGATGGAAAGAAAAGGGGGCATATGAGCTCTGAAAACTGCATTGTCAAAAGCTTTTCTTAGCTTATTAATTTTTCGAATCTGATGAAGTATTCTTAGTGCATCTGGATATGACAAAGGCCACTGATGTTACTGATGGGAAGTATGATTTGACAACAGCTCTTCCAGTAGCTGTGCTGTGATGGGGACCTCTTCTGGGGGACGTTTGTGGGGAGGAGGTGGGTTTCATTCAGAATCACCAGCCAACCATGTCGGTTTGACAGGTTAAGCCTGTCTTCCTTCTTAGACTGATGGAACAGACGTCACCCTCTTATGTGAGATCTCCGCTTGCACTCAGAGGGGAGTGACTCCCTCACATTCTCCAAAGGGGCAGGCCTAGGAAAACCCAGGTGAAAGACTAAGGCTGGCCAGTGGGAAGAGCTGGCTGCCCATTGAAAACCAGGCTTTAAAACCATCACTGTCATTCTGCACAAAAGACCTCTGCCTTTGACAGTTATCTGTACTGACCACTGTATTTCCTAGATTCAAAGGCAAATAAAACCAACTCTATCCTTCCTTCCACACTCAAAAGGAAGTCTTGAAGGGGCATCAAAGGCAGCCAGGACAATGAGAATGGGTGCCCTCCTGCCATGCAGCTCTCTCTGCAGGGCGTGGGAGAGGGATGCAGTGCAGTGGGTACAGAGATGAGAGCAGCTTCCAGGCATGGGCAGAGAGTCTTTCTTGGGCCCACAGGCACATAGCTGACACCAGAGATCTGTGCCTACACAGTGTTTCAAGGTTGAACTTACTTGGAACATTTCTTTTTATGCTTCCACATCTGTATTAATAATTATATTTCTTTTTATTTTCAGATTTATCTTCTTTAGTATGCTAAAACATAGTTTCACTATTAGGTAGATTTTATTTCCCTGGGGAATACAAATATTTTTAACTGAAAGTTTCTTGATATTTTAAGAACCATTTCTGGTTGGAATCCTTCCTTGGTGTCCCAACATCTCTGAATTTGGAACTATACTGTGAATTTCCAAATACATCTCCATGTCCATCTCATTTACATGGGTATGAATAAGTGAGGCTACTTGGAAAGAGAACTAGACATTTGGGGATAAAAAGGCCACCTTTCCACTATGTTTTCCAATTTGATCATGATGGATGAACCATTCATCTGTCTCAGTGTCTGGCTAAATTTGGATCATGGTCAAGGGAAAAGCATAATGATCACAGCGATCATCCTCCCTTGGCTGAGATAAAGCCACCTGGAGATGCAGCATGACTGAATGCAGAGAGCTCTCTGGGGCTCTCTCTCCATGTCTATGTGTGTGTGTGTGCATGCATGTGTCCTAATTTAAGTAACAGGAATATTGAGATAACAATATCTTTCTCTCTATAATATTTTTGTTATACACATCTTTCTAATATCTTTCAGGTAATAAAATGACCATGCAGCAGAAAACCAATAAATAGTCGGCATTAAATGAAGTTGCAGCTTGATCATGAACTACACTTCATTTTCTGGAAAGTTGCTAATTTAAGTTGCATTTAATTCATTTTACTGAAGTGTAAAACTGCCTAACTAAAGCATTCAATGGCTTAGCCACCAAGCAACATCATGCAAACATTTAGAATGATCAGCAAGGCGCAGGTACATGTAAGAAACAGAGAAAAACATTAATATCCTAGAATCTACATCTTCATGTCACATAATATTCAGAAATGATCAGCTTCGTGTCTTCTAGTCATGTATTTGAAGTGAAGCCTATCAACCAGTGGGTGCATGATTCCATGAACTGGGATTTTTAAATGACTTCCTTTAATAGAATGTGGTCCACCCGACAGTGGATGTCAAATGTATAGCCATGTTGCCCCAAGCTACTGCCTTTGGGACAACTGCAGTTACACAAGATCATAAGCACCAAAGCAAACATTTTCAAGGTGGACCCTAAGCAAGAGGTGGTCAATATTGAGAAAGGGGTGGAGGTGTTGGCCCACAGGCTCCTGGACAGCCCCTTACCCCTACAAACATATGCTACCCTGGCAGCCCTTGGTTCTCCTAGCCTGTGCGTGGGCCGGAGTGGGTTCCACTACTACCCCTCCCAGTGAGAGATGTGTGCTGGAGCTGAGGTGGAGCACTGTCAGTGTGCTCCTGGCCTGAGGGAGGGGTGCTAGTGGCCTCTAGGGCATGGAGGCCAGGGCTGCTACTGAACATCCTACAATGGGCAGGGCCTCTCCACATCACAGCTGTAGTGCTCAGGTGGAGACCCCTGGGAATGCATTTGTTGTGGGGGGTGGGTGGGTCATAAGAACCACGCTGGAGGCAAGAGGGGGTAGGGAGACCAGGTGTCAGGACAAGGAGGCATCCATTGGAAAGTCCACACTGTGGACGCAGGGCCGAGAGTGTGGATCCTGGCAGAAAACAGCTCCTTTTCAGTAGAGGGTTTGAAGAGGGCTGCATCCCTCGTTGGTAAAGCTATACTGAAACGAAAGGTAACATTTAGGTATGAGAGACTGGGAAGCCCATTGAGGACCGAAGGGCTGGAAGGAAGAATGGTGTCCCAATAACAGTGGACGAACTGGGAGGGGCCGCAGCAGCCTCTCCCCAGATGCCAGCGACTCTCCGGCCAGGTAGGAGCCTTCCATCAGATACACTGGGTGGGGGTGATTATGGAGGAGAAACGGAAGTTCTACCAGGAATCGCTGTACTGTGTTCACAGCTCTCGTATATGATTTATGCTGGCATTATCTAAACAGAGAAGCGGGAAGTCCTTTTTTCAAAGGCGAGCTCCCTCTATTTTGTGTTCCCACACATGGAGTCCTAAGGCCAGAGCCCCACAGGTACTGCCAACAGAGTCCCAGTGGAGGCGAGCGGCTCATTTCAGTTCGGGTGAGTTCCACGTTATCTGACTGTGCCAACCGATGAGCTCGTCTCCCAGTTTTAAGGAATTACTTGAAGAGAGCAGCTGAGATCTTTTAGAAGGTGAAGCATAATTATTTCAAACTCACAGTGTTTCTCGAACCATAATTTTACTGGCCATTTTCTATTCAAATTAAAACAACAAATCCCTTGAGTCGCACATGAAGTGATTTCACAATAGCACCTTCTCTGTAGGGTCTAGTCTTCCCCATTAAAAAGCTAAGAGGAGTTCCTCCTGCAGACCTTTTTTCCCTGCAAAGCTCTTGTGCCTTTACCCGTTTTCCACCACAAATGAGGCTTCTATGGGTGGAGATGGGGCAATATTTCCAGGACTGTGCTTCCTCCCAGAAATGCAGCATTGATGGAGGGACTGTTTGGAACAGTCGCTGAGGCCTGGAGAGGTCTCCTCTGCAAGGAAGCCCCTGGGTGGGGTCCTCCTGACAGGAGTTTCAGGTGCCCAGAGCTGCCTGCCTCCCGGGTAAATGTGGTTCCCCAAGGATGGTATACGTTAAGAGTCGAAGCTTTTCAGACTCTTTCGGAGGGCTGCAGAGTGTGGAGAATGTGGAACCAGTGGCTGAGAGAACTGCCCACAGCCAGAGCCCAAAGAGCACATCCTCTGGAAATGGAAAAGCAGAGGGCTTCAGAGAGACTGCAGTTAGCAGCTGGGGATTAGAATCAGGGAAGAAAGCCAGAGGAAACAGGGTTGAGTGGCAGGTGTACGGATGAGGGACTTTGATGTTTCTGTGTTCCCAGAGGAGTGTTTGGTGCCGGTCTGTTTTTCTCCAAGCCCCAGGACACACTAATGCGACAATCATGCCTCAAGTACCTGGGGTGCTGGTGACATTGCTCCTTTGGTGACCCTTCCATATGTGCTAACAAAGACACTTCTAGGACAGACTGAGTGTAAGGAAAACAAAAGAAGGAACCTGCCGATATGGGTTAGGGCAGTGATAAGAGCAGAGCTAAGTGCTGGCTCTGAGCACAGCATGCATTTCTGCTTGGGTCTCCCCAAGCCAAGTGCCTACAAAACCAGTCTGCGCTTCAGGACAGGAAAGCCATATTTTAAAAAGTACATAAAAGCTCAAACTGTAGTTTTGCTGCAATTGTTCCAGGTGTCCGCTCATCAGCAGCACAGGTGCTGGTGGCTTGGCAGCGGTAGACAGAGGCAGCGTTCTGGGTGTCCAACGCTAGGATCTGCTGTGTGCACCGCTCCTGCACACCGCTTGGCAGGGAGAGAGAGGAGGCCTGGACAGGACAGATTTTCTTTTGTATCAGTGGCAACAGGAGCTGCCACCTCAGTCCACTAAATTAGGAAAAACAGACATTTGGCAGGGATGGTATAGTCCAGAGAAGCAGGTGCAGCACTCCTGGGGACTCCAGAATATTTACTAAGAATTTGAAAGGATGTGGATTTCCAGTAGCATCAGCCAGTGCCAGCTGAATTGGGTCTTATTTTACCCACAGGCCATGGGGCTGGTTTGGGGGTCCAGCACCCTGTATCCTCGCAGCTCGCCTCAGTTCCCCAGTATGGGTGCAGCATTGATGGCAAGCAATAGCAAATAGGGAGTTTAACTGTGGACCCAGGTCTGCATGTGAACAGCAGGAAGGTGCAGAGGGGATATTTACAGATCATCAGCACCAAGTTAGAATATATAAGATCAGGTAGACAGCAGGGAAGAGCCACTGGTTTAGTAGTATATGTGAAGACTGATATCAAATTGGTACTTGTTTGCTTAATTATAAAATCGACACATTTTATAAACTATAACTTCAAGGAGCATAATGCAAAATGACAAATGTCAGACCACTTAAATTGGTCATTTTCTTACTTTAATTTACAGAAATACTATTTTTTTTATTATGGAGTGATGAAATGGACTTCCTCTCACTTTTCAACTTTAGAAATCATTGTCTTCTGAAAGGTTAATATAAAAATAATCTGAGGTCCTGGATGTGTTTTCACCATGGCACAAAATAACAAGAAATGGTTTGTGAATTGCTTTATGTAATTCAGATTATAAAGTTATGTTTCCCCTGAAATCTGTGGTTGAATCTGTATTTCCTCAGACATTGTAAGTGGATTCTAAAGGTATAACTCTTAAAAACACAGTACATTTGCTAATTACTAATCACTGAAAATGTTTATGTGCATCTAAAAAATTTGCTCTTTTTAATATTGTTGTTAAAATTTTTGATGTTGCTAAACATTTTTAAGGAGTATTAATGTGAAACACACGTCTCTTTCTTTTTTAACTTTAGGAATACAAAGTGCAGCATATCTATTTTAATTTTAATTTTAGATTCAGGAGGTACATGTGCAGATTTGTTACAAGGGCATATTGCGTGATGCTGAGGTTTGGGCTTCTTTCCGTCACCCAGATAGTGAACATAGAATCCAACAGATAAGTTTCCAGTCCTTGCCCTCTTTTTCCCTCCCACTCCTGGTAGTCCCCAGTGTCTATTGTTCCCATCTTTGTGTCCATGTGTACACTATATTTAGCTCCCACTTGTAAATGAGAACAAGTGGTATTTTGTTTTCTGTTCCTGTGTTAATTCACTTAGGATAATGGGCTACAGCTGCATCCATGTTCCTCCAAAGGACCTGATTTCATTCTTTTTTATGGCTGCATAGTATTCCATGGTGTATGTGTACCACATTTTCTCTACCCAATCTGCCATTGATTGGTTGATTGATTGATTCCATGTCTTGGCTACTGTGAATAGTTCTGTGATAATATATGAATGCAGGTTTCTTTTTGGTAGAATGATTTCTTTTCCTTTGGGTATATACTCAGTAATGAGATTGCTGGGTCGGCTGGAGTTCTATTTTTAGTTCTTGAGGAATCTCCAAATTGCTTTCCACAGTGGTTGAGCTAATTTATATTCTCACTCACAGTGTGTAAGCATTCCCTTCAACATAGCCTTGCCAGCAGCTATTATTTTATTGTCTAGTTAATAATAGCCATTCTGACTGGTATGAGATGGTATCTTATTGTGATTTTGGTTTGCTTTCTCTGATGAGTGATGTTGAGCACTTTTTCATATGTTTGTTGGATAGTTGTTTGACCTCTTTTGAGAAGTGTATGTTCATGTTCTTTGCTCACTTTTTAATGGGGTTATTTTTCTGTTGATTTGTTTAGGTTTACTATAGATTCTGGATATTAGTCCTTTGTTGGATGCATAGTTTGCAAATATTTTGTCCTATTCTGTAAATTTTCTGTTTAGTCTGTTGATAGTTTCTTCTGCTGTGCAGAAGCTCTTTAGTTTAGTTAGACTGTAATTGTCAATTTTTGTTTTCGATGTAATTGCTTTTTAGGACTTAGTCATAAATTCTTCCCCAAGGCCAATATCTAGAATGGCATTTCCTTTTCTTCCAGGAATTTTATAGTTTGAGGTCTTGCATTTACATCATTAATACATCTTGAGTAAATATTTGTATCTGGGTGAGAGACAAGGGCCCAGTTTCATTTTTCTGCATATGGTTAGCCAGTTTTCTCAGCACCATTTATTGAATTGGGAGTTGCTTCCCCATTGTTTATTTTTGTCAACTTTGTAAAAGATCTGTTGGTTGCAGGTGTATGGGTTTATTTCTGAGTTCTCTATTCTGTTCAATGGTTCTGTGTTTCTGTTTTTGTTACCAGTACCATGCTGTTTTTGTTAGTATAGCCTTGTAGTATAGTTTGAAATCGGATAATATGATACCAGCAGCTTTATTATTTTTGCTTAGGATTGCTTTGGCTATTCAGTCTCTTTTTTGGTTCCATATGAAGTTTAGTTTTTTCTGATTCTGTGAAAAATGATGTTGGTAGTTTAACAGAAATAGCATTGAACTTGCAGATTGCTTTGGGCAGTATGGACATTTTATTGATACTGATTTTTCTAATCCATGAGCATGGACTGCTCTTCCATTTCTCTGTGTCACCTATGATTTCTTTCAGCAGTGTTTTGCAGTTCTCCTTGTGGAGATCCCTCACCTCTTTGGTTACAGTATTTTATTTTTTGTTGCCATTATAAATGGGGTTGCTTTCTTGATTCACCTCTCTGTTTGAAAGTTTTTGGTGAATAGAAATGCCACTGATTGTTGTACATTGACTTTATATCCTAAAACTTCACTGAAGTTGTTCATCAGTTCTGGGAGCCTTTTGGCAGAATCTTTAGGGTTTTCTAGGTATAAAATCACACATCAATAAAGAGGGATAATTTGACTTCCTCTTTTCCAGTTTGGATCTTTTTTAATCCTTCCCTTTTTCTGATTCCTCTGGCTAGGACTTCTAATACTATATTGAATAGGAGTGGTACGAGTGGACATCCTTGTCTTGCTCCTGTTTCTGAAAGGAATGCTTCAAGCATTTGCCTGTTCAGTATGATGCTGGCTGTGGTTTCATCAGAGATGACTCTAATTATTTTGAAGTATGTTCCTTCAATGTCTAGTTTGTTGAGGGTTTTTATCATGAAGGTTTGTTTGGATTTTATCAAAAGCCTTTTTTGGCATGTATTGAGATGATCATTTGGTTTTTGTTTTTAATTCCATTAATGTAGTGAATCACATTTATTGACTTGTGTAGGTTGAACAAAACTTTGCATCCCAAGAGTAAAGACTACTTGAGCATGGTGAATTAACTTTTATGTGCTCCTGAATTTGGTTTGTTAGTATTTTGTTGAGGATTTTTTTTGTCTGTGTTTCTCAGGGATATTGGCCTGTTGTTATTGTGTGTCTTTGCCAGATTTTTGTATCAGGATGATAATGCTTTCATAGAATGAGCTAGGGAGGAATCTCTCCTTGTCGATTTTTTAGAATCGTTTCAGAAGGATTGGTATCAGCTCTTCCTTTGTATGTCTAGCAGAACTTGGTTATGAATCCATCTGGACTTGGGCTTCTTTTTGCTTATTGGTAGGTTTTTAAATTACTTATTCAATTTCCTTATTTGTTATTGGTCCATTTAGAGTTTCTGTTTTTTTATGGATCAATCTTGGGAGGTTGTATGTTTTTAGGAATTTATCCATTTCCTCTAGATTTTCTAGTTTGTGCACACAGAGATGCTCATAAAAGCCTCTGAAGTTCTTCTATATTTCTGTGGGATCTACTGTAATGTCACCTTTTTCTTCTTCATTGTGCTTATTTGGATAATCTCTCTTTTTTCTTTGTTAATCTACAATGGTTTAGCAATCTTGTTTATTCTTTCAAAGAAGCAACTTTTTGTTTCACTCATCCTTTGTGTGTTTTTGGGGGTCTCAATTCATTTAGCGTGGCTCTGATTTTAGTTATTTCTTTTCTTCTGATAGCTTTGGGATTAGTTTGTTTTTGTTCTTCTAGTTCCTTTAGGTGGATGTTAGATTGTTTATTCGAGATCTTTCTATCTTCTTGATGTAGGCATTTAGTGCTGGACTTTGGTTTTAACATTGCTTTTGCTGCATTCCATGGATTTGGGTATGTTCTGTCTATTTTTATGTTTCTAAGAGTTTTTTTATTTCTTCTTACATTTTATTATTCATCCAAACATCTTTCTGGAGCAAGTAGTTTAATTTTCATGTAGTTGTGTGGCTTTGACAGTTCATCTTGGTATTTATTTCTGTTTTTATTCCAGAAAGTGCAGTATTTTTTATTTGAATCACATTTCGGCTAACTTACAAGGCAACTAGTCAATGAGGTAGGATTAGAAATGTGTTTGCTCAGAAGGGAAATTATATTACAAACTTAACATTTGAACGCTTCATCATAAACCTCATCTCATCACGTGATAAAACATTTGAGAGTATAGCCACTGAAAAAATTCTAGAATACATCATAATACATAAAAGTACATTGTTAAAAATTGTTTATTATAAAAATAATTTTAGATGGATTATACATCTAAACATGAATCTAAAGTTTTAAAATCTCTAGATGAAAAGGGAAGAAAATGTCTTTGCAACTGTGAAGTATGCAATGATTTCTTAGCAAGAACACAAAAGCACTAGATTTAAAATTTAAATAACATTATTAATTGGCCTCTATCAAAATTAAAAATCTCAGCTCATCAGAAACATCATTAAGAGAATGAAAAGACTATGCACAGATGGAAGAAATTTATTCATATGGTAGAGAGGACACGTATTCAACAAACAAAGCCTCCTACAAATCAATAAAGACAAACACCCTAATAAAAATTGGGCAAAAAGCATGAATAGACAATTCATAAAATATGGGAATGGGCAATAAGCACATGAAAAGATGCTCACCATTATCAAGATATATGAGGGAACTTCTTGGTGTGATGAAAATACTCTATATCTTGTTTGGAATGGTGGTTACACAGGTATATATAAAAAGCCATCCAACTATACACGTAAATTCTGTGTATTTCACTGTATATAAATTTTAACTCAATAAAAAGTAATGGCATTTCTAAACAACAAAAACTATTAATATGTGTGATTTCAACTTTTCCCAAGTATATCTATTAAACTATGAAAAAGATTGAAAGCACAATTGGTATGTTCTTGAACTCAGGTTTTATTGAAGTAGGAAGTCTCTAAAATACCCTCAGGAGGGACTGGAAGAAGACTTTATTAGTTCGTTTTCATGCTGCTGATAAAGACATACCCAAAACTGGGACCAAAAAGAGGTTTAATTGGACTTACAGGTCCCCATATCCGGGGAGGCCTCAAAATCATGGTGGGAGGCGAAAGGCACTTCTTACATGGTGGCAGCAAGAGAAAAATGAGGAAGAAGCAAAAGCGGAAACCCCTGATAAAACCATCAGATCTCATGAGACTTATTCACTATCATGAGAATAGAATGGGAAAGATCAGCCTCCATGATTCAGTTACCTCTACCTGGGTCCCTTCCACAACATTTGGGAATTCTGGGAGGTAAAATTCAAGTTGAGATTTGGTGGGGACACAACCAAACCATATCAAAGACTAACACCTGTTAAGCATCTATGCACCAAGCACCGTGGTAGAAATTTTACAAACATTATTATATGCAGTATCTACAACAACCTAGTGCAGTTTGTTTAATTATCCTCCCTCTGTAGATAAGAAATCTGAGTTATGGAGATGAAGTAAATTGCCAAAGGCTATCCAATGAAAAAGAAGGATAAGCAGAATTCAACCTCAGATTGGCTTGCTTCAGAATCTCTCTTCTTTCTGCTATCATGCCCCAACTCATCAATATTTGCAGAAAGTCTGTGTCCCAAGAGAACTTGGTTTATGTAGAAAAAAAGTATATGTATACATATATGCATGTGTGTGTATGTGTGTGTGTATACATATGTGGATTTACTTCTGCCTCTGCCACCCCTGAGACAGCATGACTAACCCTGCCTCTTCCTTTCCCACCTCAGTCTACTCAGTGTGAAGAAGATGAAGATGAAGACCTTTCTGATGATTCACTTCCGCTTAAGGCATAGGAAATATGTTTTCTCTTTCTTATGATTTTCTTAATAATATTTTCTTTTCTCTGGCTTACTTTATTGTAAGAATACAAGATACAGTATATATAATGTACAAAAATATGTGTTAATTGATTATTTATGTTATTGGTAGACCTTCTGGTCAAAAGTAAGATATTAGTAGTTAAATTTTGGAGGACTCAAAAGTTGTATGTGGATATTCGGTTGCTCAGGGACTGATACTTCACATTGTTAACCTTCACATTGTTCAAGGGTGAAGTATATCTGTGTGAGTGTGTCTGTGTGTTTGTTCGTGTGTGTGTGTATACTCTTGCAGAGCTTTCTTTTCTTTCTTTTGATCACAGTGGGAGGAAATTAAAGATATATCCATCTGTTCTTAATGCACAAATTTGGAGCCAGATTGAAAAAGTTTGGGAAAGATTAAGACAAGGAAATTTGAAACAACATCGTCACTCAAAAGGCATACTTCACATATGTGTCAATATATTCTCTTAGTTGTCTCCCTTCTAATTTTCTAGGGCAGGCTCACTTTGCCCAATACATTCTTTAAATTGTTTGTTGATGCTCCTGAAAACTCTATTTTCTGTGTGTGCTTTTAATTCTGGCTGAGGCCAGTCTCGAGTCGCTGTTGAGCTCCATGATGCTTCAGAAACCTCAAGCTCAATATGTTTGAAACTGAACTTACAGAGTTTTCCTAAAATGTGCATATTTCTTTGTGTTTTCTACTTAGAGAATGGCACTATTGTTTCATCCTTGGTTGTGGATCATTTGGTTTCTGGGCTGTATGATTTTACTTTGTTACGTAGTGTTCAGTTTATATTTTCCTCCTGCTCCTCTCCCTTGCTACAGTCTTATTGAAAGCCCTCACCATGCCTTACCTAGACTCCCCATCAGAGTCAACAGTGGTTTCCCTACTGTATATCAATGGTTTCTGCACTGAAGCAGTCACAAGGTCCTCCTTCTTGCCCCCTTTGTCTCACTTTGCACCTTGGACATCACACTTATAATAGTTTCTGCTACTGCCCTACTTGCTCAGACCCCATTTCCTGTGCTGGCTCTCGTTCTTCTGCCTGACTTCTAATGTTAGGTTGATATGCCCTGGTCTCAGCCTTCTGTGTTCTTTGCTGGTCTCTGTGAACTATGCCATCAAGTAATTCCATTCAGACTCTTGGTTTTAAATATGATATTACATTGGTAATTTCCAGGACTTATATCTATAAATAATGAAGCAATATCTGTGAATAATAAATGCCAGATCTTGCATCTCCATCTACAGCTCTGGCCTCTGCACTGAGCCTCAGGTGACTGTTTCATCTCCATTTGATTGTTTAATAAGGCATTTCAGATTCGACTGTCCGAAGTAAAACCTTGGTCTAGATCCCATGGCATACAAGAAAGACACTAGATTCAATTTGTTGTCAGTCTCTCCTTTTCCAGTTGCCTACGTGGAAAATATAGTGATCACTCTTGTTTTTTAAACATACTTTCCTCCCAGTGCTAAAAGGGTATTTTGTCAGTTCTATAGCCCAGTTACAAAATTTGATCCTTACCACTACATGTGTTCAAGCTTTTGCTATTGCTTTCATGGAGAACTGCAATAACTTCCTAATTCTACTTGCTTGCACTTTTGATAACTTCTGAGTCCTTATTCCATGGAACGGCTAGAAACATCTTTTAACCGTGAAAACCAGATTGTCATGATTCTATTGAAAACTCATATATAGCTTCCCCTCATGCGCAAAATAAAACCCAATCCATATCCCTACTGTCTCTACAAGTGGGAGTTGTTCTTTACCCACCTCTCTGAGTACATTTTCTATCAGCCTCCTCCCTCTCTCTGTCTCACTTGCTCAGCTGAATTCATGGCCTTTTCTTCTGTTTCCAAGAATTTCTTTACTTCGAGCATCCATACTTGCTGTTCTTGTTGTTTGGAACTTTCCTTATATTGATATTATGTTTGAATTTGGTCCTTCCTGCAGGCTCTGCCCAAATGGGCCATCCTCAGAGATGCTGTTTCTTAGGACTGTATCTAAATTAGCAGTCCCCCCAACACTCTTTCTGCTTGGTTTATTTGTAGCATATTTCTTTACTGGAAGTTATATTATAATTTATTAGTTTGCTTGAGTTCATTAGATAAAAAACTTTGTCTTGTTAACCTTACGTATTCACATCATAATAAGCCCTGGTGTGTAGTATACACACACACAAAGTCTTTGAGTGAATAAATGGATTGATGAGTTACTACTATCTGTGCAGCGAGCCTGCCAGATATCCAACAGGGGTTGAGAATTTACAGAGTATATCGGCTTTCACCCTGCTGGTAGAGCAATATCCATAAAAACTAATGTCTATCAATGATAAACACCAGCTATATATTCAAAAATGCACTAATCATTTCAATCCCTAACTTTCCATTTTGTGATAGATAGAAATATGACAATCAGTTATCCTTTGGTATTTTTTAAGTCCACAAAATTCTTGGAAATAAAAATAGCAGTAGTGTGTGACACACAGTAACCACTCATATAAATAGCTGTTACTTTGAACCGTACCTTGCGAAATTTTTCCCTCTAGTGTTTCATTTGATCCTGCACAGATACCCCATTTCTAGATTAGAAAATAAACTCCCAGTATTGTTTCTGGACTTGAAATCACCTGGTGATTATTATTGCAAACTTGGTATTCAAACTTTGTGTTCTTTCCTTAATTTTTTGAAAGGTTGTGACATATGTGCAAGTTATTGAGCCCTTAGCACTGTATCCTAAAATGGCAGGCTGAAAAAGGCTTGCCAATATATGCACTGCTTTAGTGAATGCACATTACTGTGGCTCTTGAAACAATTACAAAGTGTTTCATTTTATGATTTCAGTTTTTGATGAAATATTTATCAACATTTTTATTAGTCTGAATGAAGGGTCGTGAATTTTAGATGATGACCTAACCCTTTCTTTTCCTCTTAATAAACCATAAGCACTTTATCTCTTGTATGGAAAATTCAATTAATTAAAAGTTAAAACAAACTCTTTCAGTATATTCCCATTAGATATGAAGGAGCAAATTTTTTATATTTACTTTAAATCAATTAAAGATTATGTTTTATAAAATAATATGAGTTTACAGCCTCTGTATGCATTGATAGCATAAAGCCCTGCAAAAATGGTGTGCTATTTCCATGAGCAATTCTAGGTAAAATCTCAGATCAAAGACATTTTAGTGATAACTTCAATGATACTTCACAAAAGGCCTACACTCACCAAAAAATGCTGCTACAAAGTCAAACTGTATTTTAATGATCAAGGGAAGTTCGTTTTAATGAAGTTCAGTGAAGGAAGCCCTTCAAGTTCCCTAATATGATTGTATACTCTGATGACTCAATTCCAATAGACATATCTCCTTCGGGTTTTGCCAAAAATGGCTGAACATAGTTCCTGATCTTTCACAGATGTCTAATGTACAATCAGAGATTAACTGAAAAGTAAAAGGAGAATAGTAATTGGGTTAAATTGGCAACAAGTGGTATAATGCATACAATAATTTGAAGCTTCCTACATATAACATTTTGAAGGACACTTAAATTTTAATGGCACTATTTTTATAAGAAAAAATAAAGGCATAGGGGAGACAAACGCTGTTTTCCTTACCCCAGCACATTCAGACAAAATCCAGACTTGAAGGAACACCTCATTTATTTTATTAGCCCTCATCAACAAATGAAAGTGAAAATTATCCATTGTGGAATTAAACACAAGGAAATTTGTCTTGGTTTATGTGAGTAGCTCAAAGCAAAGTTAGACCTATAGCCTCTGATTCCCAACTTTCAATCCTAATCTTGAGGTCACATTTCTTCCCCATTCTGTAAAATAAAACAGTCTTACTAAAAAGGTTAACAATTTATAATTAAATGGTATAATATGCACCATATATTACAATATGCAGTTCTGGGATTTGTTACTCCATTTCTGTGTTTCGGCATTCTGCTGCTACTGGAGGGCCCTCCGTTGGAGCATGTGAGGGATGAAGACAGTGAAAGAATCCCAAGTGGGAAACTGAATCAATGCGTGTGCCATCTTGGAAACCAAAAATTAAAAGATCAGCTTGCTGGAGGTATTTAATCAATCTTGCTGTGCATATTAAATGTGCATTCAAAGAAAAATGTGTTTTAATTATAGCTTAAATACATTCTGAGTGCTAATATGACAAGGATTGAAGCACTTTGTTTTGCTTAGCTCAATATTTTAGTTAGCACATTGCTCGCAATGGGGTATTTAAAAAGTTACTTCAGCTAAAAGTTTTATAATTTCATCAAGAAAGAAGGAGTCAGATAAGAAAGACAATTGGTTTCTTTATTTAATAAAGAGACTTAAAGAAATCTGAACCTCAAAAGTCTCCATTTTCTAGAAATTTGCTTAATCTGTTTTGATGCTTGGCTCTCATTGTGCATCTCCTCAGTGTGCTGAGTGCCACTTCCACCCACTTCAATGCCATGCTAAGGTTCTTCTTTCTGGATGCCTGCTAATAAAATTATCTCCACCAACTGGACTATAAATGTCTTAATGGCAGGGATATATGCGTCCCTACTAGTGCTTGGAATAGCATATTGCACAGTCAGAGTGGTCTGTAACTGTTGACTGAACAGCCTCTGTTCTGGCTGGCTTTCCTAGAAATGGACACGTTCCCTGAGAATAGTGTCTCTGGCGCCCCACTTTAGTTTGAATGGAAACAGTGCAGACAACAGGGGCTTTATCTTCTGTCTCAGCTCTTTGATTCTAATGCTTGCTCTGTAATGTTATATGCTATCCCATTTCCAGACCCAGGTCCATATATATTCGGTGTGGTGTGGCGTGGTGTGGTGTGGTATGGTATGGTGTGGGGTTGGGTGTGGAGGGTAGCATGTAACAGAGGTAAAGCACAATACCTAAGGCCCTAAATTAAGAAGGGATAACACTAGAGTGATCTTGGTCGTGGTAGGGAATGAGGTAGCCAGTGGAGTAAGGCTTAGTCTAGAAATGCTAAAACCTCAAAATACTTATACACATTCACCAATAATTAGAAATGAGCGTGGATTCATGGAAGCATACTAAATTGTACCTTTCAGTTCAGTGTTATAGGTGCAAAAGTAGAAGACTGACTTATTTTGAGGCAATTCTGTTTTTGGCAAATGTTTTAGCAATATTTTCTCTAGATGGCAAGCAAAACTATTGTTTTGCAAACACGTACTCTGTAATTACCTAAAATTCCATACCTTTGCATGTTTTTGTGATTGAGTATATATGCTTGAATATATATAGTAATAATACTTTAGAAAATTGTCTATGATAAACATAACATTACTTGTGTCCTCCGGTACTTAACTATACAGAAATTACCTTCAACTACTGATCTTGTTACATAAAACTATCTTACTATGTTATAATGTATTTGCAATACCAGACAGTTTTCTGTAGTTTCTGGCAATAGCTTGAGAAAATTTAGCCAAGGTAATGTTTTATTTTGTTATCTTTTTTTTTTCTTTCATGTGATGAAACTTAT
The DNA here is from genome assembly GCF_043159975.1 of Macaca nemestrina. Taxonomy (NCBI): domain Eukaryota; kingdom Metazoa; phylum Chordata; class Mammalia; order Primates; family Cercopithecidae; genus Macaca; species Macaca nemestrina. The sequence goes on along the minus strand of NC_092132.1, from coordinate 96,408,310 downwards.
AAAGATATATTACCCTCCCTGGAATGAGGTTCAAAATCCATTTTGGGCTTTGGACCATCTGATAAAAGTTAATACTGCACTTCATCTGAAAGTTTAGCGGTGCTTATTTCCATAAGAGAGAGAAAATAGGAGGGAAATGAAAGAACAGTGTAGCTGAACACTACATCCTCAATTAGGCATAGAGTGAAAAGTACAGTAAAATAAACACTACTGCTAAAACTATTCTTTTTTGTGTGTGTAGGTCTCAGGTTTCAAAATTTTATTTTAAATAAATAATATATAATTTAATGCTTTCCACATGTAAGGTGGATTTGGGCTCTTTGATAATTATACCTATATTATTAAAAATGCATCTCCTGTCTCTACCTCTGAAGCTTATTGCATCTCTGTTTCTTGTTTGTTTGTTTGTTTGTGTTTGAGACAGAGTTTCGGTCTTGTTGCCCAGGCTGGAGTGTAATGGCATGATCTCGGCTCACCGCAACCTCCGCCTCCCGGGTTCAAGTGATTCTCCTGCCTCAACCTCCTGAGTAGCTGGGATTACAGGCGTGCAGCACCACACCTAATTTTGTATTTTTAGTAGAGATAAGGTTTCTCCATATTGGTCAGGCTGATCTTGAACTCCTGACCTCAGGTGATCTGCCCACCTCGGCCTCCCGAAGTGCTGGGATTACAGGTATGAGCCACTGCGCCCAGCCTATCTCTGTTTTAAATTCTGACTAGGAAATTGTTTTGTATAAGTTTAGTTAAAAGATCAGTAGAAAAAAATGACTGTGTGAAATTTTATGCCAGAAAATACGGATATTGCCTTTAAAAATTGCAATGCATCCATTCATAGGTAAATAAAAATAAATCAAAATTGATGTAATGGAAGATATTTTATAAAATGGATAATTCATGTTCAAAAATAAACTTTTTTTCCCTTAGCATATATTTTGTGTTTGAAATCTTATAACAGGTGAATTGTCTGAGTGATATCATGATGTAATTGAAGAAAGGTGATTTGAACAGGTGATGCTCAAGGACTCTCTCCCTCATGCCTCAGTAAACTCCCCCTATATAGACCTCAGGGAGACCAGCAAGAGGCAGAAACTCTCCTAGCAGTAGGGCTGGGTTGTTGGAGCTGATCCCCTTCAGCTGGCTGGCAATGTGGACCCTGTCTTGGGTGACAGGTGGGGACCCATAGTCTTTGGCAAGCTCAAGCAGGATGGCATGGGCTATATCATGTCCCTGGAAACTCATATGTTGATTTCTTAACCTTATAATAGGACTGGATATGAAGATAGGGGTTTAAAGAGGTAATTACATTAAAATGAGCTTATTAGGGTGGGCCCTAATTCAATACGACTGGAGTCCTCATAAGAAGAGGGAATATGGACACACAGACCCCCAGAGAAGACTATGAGCCTTGGAGAGAGGCTGTAGAAGAAACCAACCCAGGGCCAAGATGGACCAGCGGTCTCAAGAGCATTGCTTCATTTGTACAATAAAAATACAGCCAAAGATTTTGAGGGCAGCTGGATCAATAAATATTCATGATCTCTGGCCTGGTTTCTGGATCTTATTAGACACTTCTCAGACCCAGAGCTTATGCAGTGAAGGAGGGCTGGGTTCCCACGAGTAGGGATCCTGTAACACCATGGGAAGTGCATCTGAAAATCATTACCCTAGTTCTTCCATGAAGGGATCTAAGGGATGTTCATGCATTGTAGAAGTGAAGTACATGACATTTTGAGGACTTCTCATACAAAACAACTATGTTGAAATAGATTCTCAGGGGTCAGAAATGTCATCATAACTTGCTTGTTAGGGCAGTATGTATAGGAGCCCTGACCCAGGCAGGTCTGGTTTACTCTTACTCTATCCACTGGTCCTAATGGTCAGTTCCCTGGTCTGCAAATGTAAAATTCACGTGGGCCCAATCCGTGGCTGGCAGAACCATCATTTTGGTCACTGCCCTGTGGTGGAGGAGTGATGTAGTAGGCAAGGCTTGGTGCAAGCTTCCAGAACTTCTCCCTGTCCTTCCACCTGCCCCGTGTCATAGCCAAGATACTAAATGTTTTAAAAATTGCATCCTGGGAGAAATGGCTGATATTGGTGCGACTTTTGAAGATATAAAGAATGAGCTGGGTGTGGTGTCTCATGCCTGTAGTCCCAGCACTTTGGGAGGCTATGGCGGGTGGATCTCCTGAACCCAGTAGTTTGAGACCAGCCTGGTCAACATGATAAAATCCTGTTTCTACAAAAATATTTACAAAAATTAACCAGGCATGGTGGTGTGCACCTGTAGTCCCCTACTTGTGGTGCTGAGGCAAGAAGATCACTTGAGCCCAGGAGGTGGAGGTTGCTGTGAGCAGAAAGGGCACCCCTGCACTCCAGCCTGGGTATCAGAGTGAGACCCTGAGAAAAAAAAAGGTATCTATAAAGAATACATGAGTGGTGGCTGCTATTTAATTTAACTACTGGGTCCCTATAAAAACCAGCTGGTTCCAACAGATAATGGTAGACTTCTAAAGATTCCCTGGTTGGGGGAGAGGTTGTAAGTCTGGAGAAAATCAGATGCCACAAGCTTCTAGGTTCTCCTTCCCAGTGGTGTCACATAGGATACACTGAATTCTTCCAGTGAAGATGTGTGACATGTACAAAATGCTACCCATTAGGAAAGTGCACCTGAGTCTCAGAGCCCGAGGTTTTTATGGAGGGTCGGTTATGCAGACATAGAGCACTTGCCTGACTTTCTTCTGTCACTGAAGCGCCAGGTCACCATCGAATGCATGTTGCTCTAAACTATCCAGACAATTGGTACCATGTGGCTAAACACCTCAGGAATGCAAAAATACTCCTATGGGACAGAACATTCCAGAGGCTCGTTCCAGGTGCAGCCAAGGGCGAGCCATATGAACAGGACTTTCTTGGAACTGCACTTTTCCCACACATGCACCCACAGCTTACAAAGGATGTGTGACTAGTGGTTCAGAAAGTTCAAAGATGAAGATATGGGTCTGTCCTCTGGGTAAACCGTTTGTCTCAGAAGAAGTGCTGGTCAGGAAACACAGGAGAGGGTAGGAGTCACTGTGACCTCAAGTCCTCTGCAGTGGCAGGAATTACACTTCATCCCACTCACCTTCCTTGTATAAGTTTTTCCAGAAAAAGAACCGATCTGAGCCCCTGAGGAGATGCTCCTCAGGGATGAACTTACTATCCAAAGTCAGTGGATTCAAGCAATGCAAAGGCAGGCTGTGGGGTCTGGTAGTGCTGCCCAGATTCCCCTCCAGGACAAGCCCACCAAGGCCCACTCACTGTAGTCCAGCATCTCTCACTGCTCAGCCCTGCTTTCTTTACTCTCTTTCAGCATTTTCCCAAGAAACATCTTTAATAAAACTGTGGGCAGATTTGTCTGTCTTCCAGGGAACAGAGCCTGGAGTTCCTACAGTCAGATAATCAGATGCACGTTGCATTTCATAGATGATGATCTGAGGCATATCAAAATAAGCAGCTTCCTCATATTAAGAGTGGGGATTTGTGGGGAAATGGGAGTAACATAGACTGGGGGGAAATGGTGTTTAAATTTCGATCTGACATGAAAAGCAATCAAAATTTAAACAAAAACAATTTGATAATTCTTTGCTCTTACTGATACTATGGAATGTCTGCTAGACAGTAAGGTGTGTTTATGTTCCCAAACTGTTTCATAGGCTTCCAAATTATCAGTATATTGACCATTACTCAGAGTAATTATCCAACTCACTGGGTGTAGGATTTGCAAGCCAGAAACACAGACCTGGCTTGAGCTCGTTATGTTCATTTAGATGCTTTGCCACAGGAAGGAGGAAGTGTGACAGTATTGAAAAAAACCAAAAACCAAAACCAAAAAAAATAAGTGCGGCTCAGAGAATCCTAAAGAGAGAGCATACTGAGGAACAGTCTTCGCACCAGGAAGGGGAACTCACCCCATCCAGTTTATGAGTTAACATTGAGGCTGAGGTGGAAAGATCTTGTTGCTACTAGTAGATTTAACTACCAGAGACATCACTCAGCTGCTCTGTGGCTTTCTAGATGGTGTCAAGGATGTCTATGGAGGAAACTTCAAGAATCCAGACCAGTGCTTGCTAATAATTGATCAAAAAGTGTTTTTATAGTATGATTACTATTTGGCAGCCAGGCAGGGAGGATGCAGGGCAGAGGAGAGAAGATGAAAACTGAGATTCATTTGGTTTTTAGTGTTTGCATATTTGCATGATAGGCAACTGACTCATTATTCCATCCAATAGTAATACAGATATGAATCAGGAAGTCATTTACCTTAATTTTCTTTTGCTTTAAGGGACTCAGGAAAAAGGGCAAAAGAGAAATACTTGCAAGTTGCGTAAACAATGTAAGTTAGGACATGTGGTGGGAATGAGGCTGCCACATTCAAGTGGAAGGAAATGACTAGGACTGCTTAGCAAAGCAAAAGATACGTGTTAGGATCAAGGACAATAAAACATTCTGGTGACATCAGCCTTTGCTCCTTGGCAGTTCAGCATCTGAAGACCTATTCTATTTTGGAGGAACCTAACACTCTGTGCCACTCCCTATTGAAGTCCAAGTTGATTTTCATGGTCAGAGTGCAAGCTAATCTCTCATAACAATAAGAACATGATACGGCCTAGAAAGAGAATTTTATTTCATTCTCTGGTACTAGCCCTGAGGTGGGAAAGCTATTCTCACAGTGTGGCCTTTTCCAAGATGGTTTTGGTGAGTAACATTTTCCAGCCAGTAAGCCAAAAAAAAAGTCCATGCCAAGTGGCTTGGTCTCTAAGGAGATGATCTTAAAGATGAACAACACACTTCTCACAGTTCACTGGCCCAGACATATTCCCTGTTGCAAGGGAGGCTGAGAAATGGGTTGCCTAGTTGAGTGGATGATGCCTAATAAATGTTAAAAATGAAAGAAGAGAATAGATACTGAAAGACAGCAGTTTTTGCTACAAGGATACATGTCTTCTCCATCTCCATGAAGCTAGAGGCAATCGCCTGGCCTAGGGTTAGCCACTAAGTTCAGCCCGCTGGGGGCTTTGTGTTGGCGGCTTCGTCATAGATGACAGTAGACCCCTCACCATTTTCTGCCTGTGGTGTGACTTGGGCAGATGCTTCTCTGCTTAAATGTACTTGGTTCTTGTCATTTTCTAAGCCTGCTTTTTTCCTGAGTGACTCCCAAAAGTGCAATAGCTCTCAGGACAGAGTTTACAACATCACATAGTACGGGTTGAAAAACAGGATTTATCCCGAAAGCGTATGAGCCAGGGGTCAGTAAGAGAGGGCACTCAGCCCCAATCTCTCATCCCCCAAGAAGCAGGAGGGCAAGAATTTTCTGGGGAGCATACTGTAATATTATGTTGTTTTGTGCTGCCTTCTTCTAGATAAGAACAACTTTATCAGCAGATCACTAAACAGCCAGAGTGTAAGGAGGCAGATTCAGGATGCCCACGGGATTTAGGGAGCCAGCTCTTAGAGACTGTCTAGAGGAGCCAGCAGCCCAGCCCTTGGGATGTGTGGCTGTGGCAATTTTAGCTCCAGTGCCATGGAAAGCGGTTTGGGTGCACCTCCCGCCATGTCCTGGCTCTGGCAATTCATGTACCAAATGACTCCGTATAAGCTCCCAGGGAGAATCCTGCTCATGAGAGCACACTGCTCTATGCTTCCTAATCATTGTATGAACTGACCACTATTCTCCCAATAAATTGTTTCCTGATTCTAGATGAGATTGGTTTCTGTTGTACAAAATCATGACAATTAATAGATAGACTACAGACGATTCAGAGAAATATAAAATTTAAACAAACAATTGAATTATATGTATTGAAACTAAAATGAATTTCAAATAAAGTTAGATATTATTATTTCCTTTTTCATATATCACTTGTGGAGGCCCAGAGATAGTCAATAACTAGTTTTTTGGCAACCTTTTCCACAACAATTAAGAAATGAAACAGTGTTTTAATGCAGATTGCCATGTGTTTATAGAATACATGCTACACATATTCATTTGCAGCATTAGTTATTAGGAGTGACTATGCTATGCTTAATATAGTACATTTATTGGCCTGAATATCAGGACACACTTAAAATTCTTGACATCTTGTATGAACAATCAGATACTTTATAACCACAGATTGGAATAAGATCTAGACATTTTAAGTCTTCCAGGACAGTCAGATATTGATCCTCTCTTGCTGCACACTTGGCCAGTGGTTGTGACAACATAGGGTCATGGTGAATTATCAGCAAGTTTGGCCATTGTTCTTGCCATGGGTTTCCATGCTCCAGAAACCAGCAATCTGATATCTATTTACTACTGCATCCAATGTCAATAAATTTAGAAAGGGTAATAGTATCTTACATGTGATAAACAGATCATCTCTCAGAAGGGTTGCAGTTGACTCATTATAACTTAGTCTTTCTGAACCCTTTCTCAACCCTTTAAGAGGCTGACACCTCAGTAGGGCACATCTTACAACTTGTCTGAACAGGAGTGTGCAGAGGACAGCACCATTTTCCCTGCTGGTTTTCAGCATGTCATTGGAATCAGGCACTCACTCTCTTCATGTCATTATCAAGTAAAAATGTTAGCACCCTCAACTCTAGGACAAAATACTCACTGAGAATGTGATTGTGATTAATTTTAGTACTTGGGTATTTAAAAAAAAACCGTGAATCAGCAATCAGGTAAAAATTACTCTAATTATGTCAGTTATAGCATTTAAATCTAAGCCCTGTTGTGACTTTTTAATTATTACCCAAGAATGTAATCCTTATTACCAGGCAAAGAAGGAATGCATTGGTTTTACTACATTTTTGGAACCTAAACTACCATATCTGTCAGGTTTTGTGCTGAGCATTGCTGAAGCTGAAATGAATAGAGGCACCTCCATCTTTGACCTGCTCACAATTTAATATGTGAAAGAAGTAAACAACTTAATAAAATGTGAGTAGTGTTATAATTCAAAGACACAAAAACTAGGGTCAAGTGAGAGTGGTAGCTGAACCCCATGGTGCCACTAGCCAGGAGAGGTGGGGTGGCCTAGTGTGTGGGAGAGTACAGAGGACTGAGAGAACACTCGAAATGAACCTGCAAACTAACAGCCAAAACTTATGAAGAGATCTCCTGCTCAGAAAGCCAGCCAACAGAGTCACAACTGTGACAGAATGCACATGGAATGATGCTAATTTCATAGAGGGTTTCAACCAAGACTTCATAGTAACCATCTTAAAGATGGTCAGAGAAACAAACGAAAGAACTATGAAAAACAGGACAGAAATAAAGCAACTAAATTTACATAGGTAAATATATATACAAACATACATACATACGTGTGTGTGTGTGTATACATACATACAAGCTAAATTTTAGGTACGATATAGTTAAAAAGAGAAGTAGTAAATTGGAAGAAACACTGTGGTACTCACTCAAAATGCAGTGCAGACAAAGGTTAAATTAACTAAATTTACTTTTATATTAAGGTTTTAAAGTATACACACGCATATAAGTGACTGAGACATAAAAATTATGTAGGAAAATCTCAATATCTAAAGTTCAAATTGTGAGTAATTCCATTACATGTAATTACTCAAATATTTCAAAAAACAGATATCATTAGGAAAAAATACAGTTAAAGGATGCTTATAAGTGATTGTTACAGCAAGTTGAAAATTAAGGGATGCAAAAAGACATACTTGATGATTACTTAGAGAAAAAGCTGGTACAATAATATTAATATTAGACTAATTAAACAAACAGCACAAAGGTAAAATGTTAGTCATGATAAAAGAAGACAAAGGCAAATATCCACTCAGGCAATATTATAATCGTGATTATTGTGTGCACCTATCACAAAACTTCAAAATTCATAAAACAAAAATTGATATAATTAGATGATATACTCATACAGGAAACTGGTAGATCAAGCAGTAACACATTGGTAAGTGTAAGAATTACTTGCTTATAAAAGTTAAGTAATGCAATCTAGCAGATACATGTAAAGTAATGGCAGTATACAGCAAATAAATAATGTTTATTTTTCTCAAGTGCACAGAAAGCCACTTCCATAGACTACTTCAAAAATGAGTAAAAATCAGAAATTATCTCATGACAAGGCAGAAGATTTAGAAATCAATTAAAAGATAGCACTTAGTCAGAAAATAATAGGTGCTAGCGAGGTTGCAGAGAAAAAGGAAAGGCTTATACGTTGTTGGCAGGAATGTATATTAGTTCAACCCTTGTGGAAAACAGTATGGCAATTCCTTAAAGACCTAAAAACAGAACTATCATTTGACTCAGCAACCCCATTACTGGGTATGTGCCCAAAGAAATATAAATTGTATCATAAAGACGCCTGTAATCCTAGCACTTTGGGAGGCTGAGGCGGGTGGATCACGAGGTCAGGAGATCGAGATCATCCTGGCTAACACAGTGAAACCCCATCTCTACTAAAAATACAAAAATTAGCCGGGTGTGGTGGCGGGCGCCTGTAGTCCCAGCTACTCGGGAGGCTGAGGCAAGAGAATGGCGTGAACCCGGGAGGCAGAGCTGGCAGTGAGCCGAGATCACACCACTGCACTCTAGCCTGGGCAACAGAACAAGACTCCGTCTCAGAAAAAAAAAAAAAAAAAAAAAAAAAAAAAGAAAAGAAAAGAAAGGGCAAAGCAATCTATCTGAGAAATGTTACTGAAATCAGAATAAAACTTAGCTTTTGTATCAGTAAATGATATTGATACAATGTCATAAATATCCTCTTATTACCCATGATTTCCATTTGTCTTGTCATTCCTGCTAGAATTTCTCACTCACGGTCCACCTGTCCATCAAGTTCTACTGACTCTATCCCACTTCCGGGACGACTTCAATGTTGCCTAGAGCGTTTTCTTGCTCTCCTTTGACAGTGGGACTCTGCCTTGCCTCGCTGTGACTGTGGGAGGGTATGTTCAGTCTCCCCAGCCAGATAGCAGGCTGCTTGTGCATCCCACACGTGCCCAGCGTGGTGTTGCAGGTGGAGTGTGTGATTGTATCTAAGGCTGAGGAGACACTTGCGTATCGCCTCCGTCTCTGTAGTCACCAGCAGTTGTGATATTAAACAGGCTGAGTCCAAAGGAGCATCTGGCCAAGTCCTTCCCTGCTGACTGCAGGAAGGCTACCGCGTTCTGAGGGCCTTTGGCTGGCTGGAGGGCAGACGTGCAGGGAGTGCTTGCTTGCTGCCTCTGACTGGCTGTGTGCCCACCTCACTCCAAGTCACCCACAGCTCAGGTTCCAGCCAGCCTGGGGCTTCTAAATATAAGGTGAGCTCAGGGGTCCCCGATCACGCGCCTGCCTCTGGGCCTGCGTGGGTGGTGCAGCCTCTCTTCAATCTCTAAGAACTGGTTCTTTCAAAGCATGTATTTTCTGAAGAAACTTTAGAACCGCGTTTATTTTAAAAGAACGAATTGGAGAAAACAAATAGGTGAGTGACTACTTCCTGGCTGAGTTAACACTTTTTCTCTGACCTTTGGGTCTGTTGTAGATGGAGTAAGTTCTGTGCATTGTGTATAGTTGGACATATAGTTTTTCTTTCTTTTCGACCTAAATGTACTACTTAATTGCATCTTTTTATTGCAATATGTTTGGTTGAACTTTTGCGTAAACATTTAAATTCCTTTTATCAGATATTTATTACATGGTAAATGATAATACTTTGTAACAGTCACGTTGAAAAAAAGAAAAGAAAACTCCCTCTTATTCATATCAATGCCTCTTTTCTCTGCTGCTGTTTCTCAGATTGATGCTCACAGCTTCTTGGGTGCTTTCTCACGGGTAAAGCCATGGCATCGGTACCTTCCATCGGTTGCCTTCTAGCCAGAAATCAGTATTATCGAAGTAAGTTGCACCATCATAGAGACATCCCTAGGTAATATGCTTTGAGGTGATGCTTGTGGGATATTGTTAACATAGGTATCATGTTACCTTCAGAACTTAAGGGAGAAAACTAATTCTTGGTGACAATGAAGGAAACAGGAGGCCTCAGGGACCTCTCTGACCCAGTGCTGACAGCCACTTCTTTGTTCTAGCTACGTTGTATTGATGAAGCCATTGACACTTAAAAATCAGTGAACACCAGCTTATGTTTCATTACAATGTTTTAATTTTATGTACCTTGCATTCTGTAAGATCCACTAAAAATGGATAATTTTACATACATAAAGTATTATTCAACTCCTTAGAAAAGAAAGGATAGCATGATTTTGCTTCAAAAACTTTCTAATTTCCATCTTCTGCTATGGATAATAGGCCAATTTCTATCTGGCCAGTTTTATTTTTATTAATCTGTCCATCTGTTCATATTCATAGCCAAATAGAAAATTGTAGCTTCTTAGAGAAGATTGAGAAATTTCATAAAATAAAATAAGCATTTTAGAACCAAATTAGTAGTTATTAAAAGTATCTATGGCAACAACGCATAGAAAACTCTTCTTTCAAGGGTTGCTCATAGTATAAGTTTTAGAGACAACCACTGATTTATTTTACAAAAGTTTATGCTCATTTACTTGGTGTTATTTATCCACAGGAGTTACTTTTATATTCTGATCTTATAAGAGACATAGGTTTTAAATACAAGTTTAATAAGACAAAATGTTTGTTCTTTCAAAATAATTCCTTAATTCCTAGATTTGATGACTTTTGTAGAACTTTAAATATATATGTATGTAATATTTCTAATGTAGTACGACAATATTTATTCTTGGTCTTGTTCTTTCTTAGTCTTTGAATCTGAAAACATTTATAATACATTTTAAATTCAACATTCATATCCAAGGAGAGGGTGAGTTGCCTGCCTTGGAAATGACTATATCTTATCAGTAGAACATAGTATTTCTTAATATAGCAGCTTTCTATTGATTGGTAATTTGATCAGTTTTTCAATTCACAAATTCACAAGCTAGGAATAAATGATTTCAAACCATGCTACTTGACAGTTTGTATTTAAATGATGCGAATGTGCTTGTCTGGTTGCCAGTTATTTATTTGTTTAATATCATTTGTTTCCCACAGAGTCCAGTGTTTCTTCAGTTAGTTCTTTAACTGGCTCTGATTCCATTAACTTCATAGATGATGACAAATCACAGCAAGGTACTTAGTTATTTCTTTCAGTGCCATCCGTATTATTTCTTTTTATTTTTAATCTCAAATTTGTTTGATAAGGAGTAATACAAATTTTATTTGATAGGGTTGCCTGAAGTGGCAGAATCCACCTGGTGGTTTAAATTCTTTTTCCATTCTGAACCTGTGCTTTCAAATGTGAGAACAAAAGATCTGTCTGCTAATGGGTGAGTTTTAGCCTCCTCTGGTAAGGGCAGTTCTTACTTAGTGAATGAAATAATGCACATGGTATGTGTTATGCTACTCACTTAGGGTACACAATTGTCTCTTGAGAGCAGTAAGCCTTGCCTATGAAGTGTACCTGAAGGATGAGGGTGGCACTAACACAGCTCCCTCCTTGAAGGTCGCTGTCAGGAAGACCATAGCACCCTTTCCAGTTCAGTCACTCAAGAGTGGTGAAGTCATATGCCAAACTGTGTCATTGTTTGGCGGGCGATGGACTGAGAATCTGAGGAAAGGGTCTAAATTTGTTTTGCCCATACCTTCAGGAAAAGAATAGCCATTGTCTAGTTGTTGTCTTAGATAACCTTAGAATGACACTGCTGATTTTGATTAGCTTCTGTGTGGTGCAAATTACTAGGCAGGTTGAATTGGGGGTTTGTGTGCAGTTGTTGTTTACAGACATTTTGAACTCAAACACACTGACTAGCACAGTTGTTATTTAATATATTTAAACTACTTATTTTGGATTTTAGACATCTGAATACCTAGTAACTAAATGGAATAGAAAGAATCTATAATAAAGGGATTCATAGATGCCAATGTTGAAATACAGTGATTTTGATGGATTTTCCAGCTAAGACAAATTTAGAATCATTATTTAAAAATAGAATCATTATTTAAAATATTTAAAAAAGCCAATGCAAGACTAATTGTTGGAAAGATGTTTTCTCGACACTCTTTATCAAGTTTATTCATGTGAATTATCTGGAGAATGTTTCGTTTATTTATCCCAACCTCTCAGACTACTATAAAGTCAACCCAAATTACAGATGAGCAATTTGTAGTTGATCATCTTTGCACTGCCATTCAATGAACATGTTGGTAACGGTTGCCTGCCTTATGTAGCATGAACAGTTGATTCTGACAATCAAGATCCTCTGCCTGCTGCAGTGGCCCATACGTGAACGGCTCCCCGTCAGCGCCCCAGCTACTCCAGGACTCTTCTCCTTGTAAGAAGACAAAAATGTGCCTGAGATCTCACTTATGAGACAAGATCACAGCAGTCACTGATATAGCAAAAGTTTAGGCATTTTTCTCAACACAAAGACTATCACCGCAAGTGGCACTTGCTACCTGGTGCATCTTTGAAAATTGTGCCTTTAGAAACAAGACACCCCTTTGAAGTAATATGCCTTCAAATGTTGTGATTTACATAAAGTAGCTCTTTCATTACTTATATCATTTTTATTAAAAATCTTAAGTTAGATTATTTTTATGTCTGTTGAGCGATTTATTTATTATGCTTTAAAACTGATGTGTCAGTGTTTCACATAATGGTTTAAAGGGCATTGAATTCAGAAGTTTAGAAAAGAATTGTAAAAATTCAATTTTTTTTTTAAATAATGAAGGTTGGAAATAGCATATGTATCGTTAAGTACATTACCTGCTAAATAGATTACCATACAGCTAACCAATTGGTCATTGAAGAGACTTTAAAATTCTTTATTTTATATAACATTTAATAACATGGAAAATTATATTATTGTATTAAAAACTGGCCTAATATGCCATATATAGTACAATTTTAGTTGTATTAAAAAGTTACATATGCATAAAGATAGACAGGAAGGAACTATACCAAAATGCTGACAGGGCCATTTCTGGAGATGAGATTATGGGCGTTTTTCATTCTCTTTTTAATATATTTTTCTGTATCTGTAAATTTTTCTAATATACCAAGTATTGTGTATAATTAGAAAACAATAAATGTTAATATAAAATGGAACACTGAAATTTTCTGAATAAGTGTATTCCCTACATTGAGTAGAATAGCTCTCTGTTCTCTGAATATTGGGTAAATAATACTTAATAAGTTTCAATTGATAAGTTTCTGTATATTGCTTGCAAGTAGTTTTCAGTGTGAGATGTAAGGCTTAGATATCAGGGATGCTCACTCACTTAGCGGTAGACATCACTGCAGTCATGGGGCCAATGCTGACATAAACATCCAGTGGAGTACACATAACCCTTAGCAGGATGGTCTTCCTACCCAACTACATAACCATGACAGAGCATCCAGGCTGGCCATTGGCAGTGACAGACATTGCAGACAGATCATTTACCTGTTTCGAATGGGAAAGGCATTTCTTCAAGCTTGTGTCCCTTTATCACATAGCTGTTAATGAAAGGACTCAAACATCCCTTTGATCCACATCACTGTCTACATGTGATGGCTTTCCTGGTGGCTGCCTGCATAAACACATTTTCTCTATTTCTAGAAGTGGATTAAATTGTAGGAGTATATACATTCACTTGATTTTGGTTCAAATTAAATCATAGTAATTAAAAACGGATTTTTTTTTAAGTGAGAGAAAATATAATGGCAATCTCTGGAAAGGTTCTGTCTCTACTTTAATATCATCAGCAAATTCTTTTTTTTTCTTAACTACTTGATATATGAATGAACAGATTGCTTGTTTAGGTTACTTGATGAAGTTTGCAAAGTAGGTTAGCAAGTTGGCATTTACTTTGTTTACTCAGAAAAATACCATTTGTTAAATTACCTTATTTGGGAGGGCTTATATATTTGTAAAAATTACAGTTTTTGTATTAGTTTAGACTAGTGTTGCTCTTTCTGAAAATTATTACTATTTAAAGTAATGGAATTTTACATAAAATTTTAAGTCAAACAAAACTATGAACATATATAGTAATTAAATATTTTAGAGTAGTTACACACAGATGAGATAGACAGATAGATAGATACATTAAAAAAAATAGAAGATATCTTTCCAGAAAGTAACATTAAATTGAACTCACAAAATGATTTAAAAATGGAAAGAATTTCTGCATACTATCCCAGAGTTTCTACAGAATTAAAATAATAGAAATATATAAAAGGAACAAAATATCTTCTGGTTAATTCTAGATAATCTTTCTCAATGTATCAGAAGACATTTTTGCACTGCCTTTAAAAAGTACGTCACAAATAGATCTCAGCATAACTGTGCATTATTTTAGATAAAATATCTCCTACCTGGCTCTGTTGCTTGTTGGGTAGACAATCAACAGTGAAGGCCAAGTGTGTTGGGGAGGTGACATCAATCCAAATGACTTGCGATGTGCTGTGAACATTCTAATCTGATATTATGAAATGTTATTTGACTGGACTTGGATGTCTGTATTAAATGCAGTATGATTTTGACAATTTAGGCTCAGGTTCTATAAAACTGTGTGTTGGTATTCCACTATTTTTTTTTTTGATATATGGTTTTGATCTCAGGTTTCAAGTTACTGATTTTATTTCTTTACAGATGAAACCACCAACAGCCCATCCCTCAATTCTCACAACCGTAAAAATTATTGAGTTGGTGTTTAGGCCTTCTTGGTGCTTCACACCATATGTAGAATTTAAAGTTGTAAAAAACAAAACTGCATGCTTCCATTTGGCTATTAAAGAAGGATGATAAACAAAATTATTTTAGAGAGTGATAGTAATTGGCCAGGTTGAATTGAATAGGGCTAAAACTCTAACTCATAGAAATTCAAGAAGTGTAGCAAGTCATAATTTATTCAAGCTCCCTATAAAGTCTTCTAACCTAACATGTCAAAGCCAAGTTCATGATCTCTATACCCCACCATATCTCCTTGTAGTATCTTCGCTTTCAGATAATGATGGCAGCATTAATCAACTCAAGTAAGTAGCAAGTTGGCTTATTTTCTTTCCTATCCAATCCAACATCAAGTCTTTTCAATTTTGTATCTTTAATGTTTCTGGGGTCTACCTACTTACTTTCTTTCCCAAGTGCACCACCTAAATTCAAATGTCAATCATTTGTCCCTGGGGTACTGCCATGACCTCCTAAGTGGTCCACTTACACTATTTTTATCTCTCTCTAGTCAACTGTCCTCTACAGAATAACCATAACCATCTTTAGAATGTACAACCCGATTATGCTCCCCTATGAACATTCACTCACACACACACACACTCCCACATTTGCACACACAGAAGACTCAATCACTCCTAATAAATGAGAGGTAGTCACAGCTCATCAATCCCGGCTCTGGTCTAGCTCCTGGTGACCCCTATGATCCATCCCTGCAGGCTGCTCTCCACAGCTTCCTGTGTTCCAGCTGCATCTGCCTTCCCGCAGTCACTTATGTACATCATGTTGCCTTTTGCCACAGGGTCTTTCCATTTCCCTCAGCTTAGAATCTCCTCACTTAATGTCTACTTATCTTTGAAACCTTAGCTCTAAAGTCACTTCCACTGAGAAACCTTCTCCGACCTCACTGACTGAAGTAGATTTTCCATTATCCACTCAGTTAGTGCATATCTCTCTCCTTCCCAGCACTAATCACAGATATAATTTTACAATTGCTTATGTAGTTATTTGATTAATATAGGTTTCATCCATTACACTATAAACTACAAGAAAGTAAGATCAAGGGTCATGCCTGCTTTGCTGAATATTGTGTACCCAGCCTCTGACATTCAATAAATATTTGCAAAGGAATGGCAATGGTTCTTTAGCCAGGACTGGTCACAACCTCAAGAAGCATTACTTTTCAGTGGGAAGAAGGAAACACTAAATCAGTAAAGAAATGAAGAAAATGTTTTCTAATAGTGATACGTGCTGTAAAGGAAATGAAGTGTTTTGTGGGAGAGTGATGAGATAGGGTGGAGGTAGAGGGAGGGCAACTTGGATTGGTGAAGTTAGGAAAGGACTCAGTGAGAAGTTGGCTTTGGGATGGAGTCCTGAAGGAGGAGAAGTGACTAGTTTTGTGAGAAGTACTCTGGGCAGAGAAAATAGCCAGTGGGGCTTGCTATGCTCTGCATTGTGTATATAGCCTCTTGTTACACTGCTGTGAAGAGGCAATGGCTTTGGAAGAATTTTGCATTTTCCATGTGGAGGTCAAATTGTGAACAGCTTTTTTTCCCAACTACACCCACACTGAGAAATAGCAGGGTGTGGGGACTATGCCCTTTCTTCTTCAAGTCCCTCAGGGTGATCTATATATTGTCCCCAATAACACTGCACAGTAGCATGCATACAAAGTAACCGAAGTCCAGTGGGGCACGCCCTCAGGTGTCTCCAGGCCTTGAAATAATTCTCTAAACTAACCAGGTAAGTTCTACCCTATCATTTCCTTTCTACCCCTCACACCAAGTGGGTAAGTGCATTGCTATGAAAGGTTTGTCTCTAGTTTCTTTTTGACAAACTATATTTCTAGAAAAATTTTATATCAAAGGACTAGAAAAAACGGAGAGCTACACTATCACCTTCCTTACACAATCATGAAGAAAGAATGTATTTCAGTTCTGGGGTCTGAAAAGTTTTCTCCATTATAGTCAAATCACTTGGTTCTCAAAAGGTTAAGAAAAAAGCTTATGATGTGTTTCTAATATATCTTCAAACAACTTTTATTCAACTTTTAAATACCTTTTAATTAAATTCATTATAACCAAATATTTATTTCATTTATTCAGAAAAAACCATATTTCTGTTATAGTTTTATCTGACTAAGAGGGTTAGACCATACAAGTTTTGCTTCATTATTTTTAGTTAGGTGTATTGGAGTTTGTTTGCCTCCAAATTATAAACCCCAAATATATTAAATCCTTTGCACTTTAGTAATTATTTGATTAACAGCCAACTGAAATTTAAGCTTAATGAGTATTTTATCCTTTTCTCATGCTTAGCAGAGGTTTTTGAATTAGTGAATGAAGTTACTGGGACTATGATTTGTATGTCAATACACTACAAAGCTTAGTGTTTTGCAATTCTTTTTCAAGGAAGAACGACTAACATTTTATTTTCAAATGAACTACCTTTGAAAATATTTGTGCAATCTTAAGAAGCATATTTAGAGAGCTGCTTATTTTCGGATTTCAAGCTAAATTTCACCATGAAAAGGGAAGACAGATAAAACTCGTAAACTCATCATTTTACTTTGCTCTTTTTTATCCTAGATGGATTTCACATATCTGCTTATTTTCTGTTACTACTGATACAGCTTAATATTCTGGAAGGAGACTGTATTGTTTTCTCTCTATTGTGCAAAAGACATCCTTTTACCTTGATATGTTTGACTGGTGTTCATGGCAGTCCCTGAGTTAGGAGCATATTTGAGTGTGTTTGATGGTGAATATAAGACCTCAATTGGTCCTGAGTTCTGGACCCTACAGGAGTAAGGGTTTTGAATTGAAAGCGAGGTAGGCCTCATTTAAAGGAGAAATGTAGGACTGGAATAAGAAACTGGGGATCTGTGGAGGTGAATTAGTTACTCTTACACATATTTAAAAGTTTAACAAATCTGTAACTGACCAATTAATTCTAAATCAATGAACAAGTATTTTCTTTCTGGAAATATTTTTTAAACACTATTCCATATGTTTTCTTTTTTCAAAATTCTAGAACATGTTAAATTTCAGAGAGTCAAATCATTCTCCAGCTAATCATTCTAATTAGTTATTTATAGCATTTGGGTGAAGCATATCTCATATTTCTTCAAATAGCACTAATGACTTCTCTAATGTTAATAGTTAAAAACATGGTAAGGCAGAGAGAAAGGCTGGAAGTATATTACAACAGTGTAAAAACTCCATAAGCACCTTGTTTGCTGTCCAAACAAGCAGCAATTTATTTTGGCAAATCTGCAGTCCTTAAATTCTCATAATCTGATGTGTCTAAGATTCATGTAGGGAGTTTGAGAAAGTGCAGATAGCAGGGCTCCCTCTCCAGAAATCCCACACCCATAGTCCTGAGCTGAGGGCTAGGAATCTCATTCTTCAATGAGGGCTTCTGGAGATTTGTTTCTGGTACAGAGAGTAACATTTCTTTACACTGCCTATGGGCAAAACTGCCACTGTCCCTCTGCCCAAAGTCTGGGAGTAAGCTGCTTTTGTTAAGCTATGGTGGCCATTTTGGTGTGAAAAAAGCACAATGACCTGGGAGAGCAAGTGAGTGATTCTGGAAACAAAATCATGTAAAATAGTGAGGTTACTTCAAATCAGGAAGATGTAAAGGTAAACTGAGGCTGGAGCTGAACCGGGAACGAAGACACAAGGCAAATGGCAGTGAGAATAGCCTTTATTAGGACTCACGGGCGAGGTTCCTCAGTCCAAGGGTGCGGGCCAAGGAAGTCGCACTGAGGGAGGAGGGTAGGGGCTTTTTATAGCCCGAGAGGTAGGGAAGCTGGTTGTGCAAACAGGGCTTGGAGGGTCTTGAAACTACTAGGGCAGGAGTTGAGTAAGGGTCATGAGGAAGGGGTCTTTGGAAACTGTTAACCGAAACTGCTGTTTATGAACTTGTGGAATGCAGGTGAGCTGCAGGTCATGGGGGAGTGTGGTTGCCCAGCCGGAACCTCTGACGTATGTAAGTCTGCTGGTGTGTACAAGGGTGAAGGGAGTCTTTAACAAAAGGCTTGCTATGCCGGGTAACGCCGCCATGTTGGGTCTAGATTCCTGCCTAACAGAAGGGTTAGAAGTTAAATATACATAAGTAATCAAGTTCAAACATTGTAGGAAAAGTTGGAGTTCAGAAAGATTATCAAGTTTTGTAGGTAGTTTTCTTTCACATCCTTAAATATTAATAATTACAGACAGCTGCTAATTTTAAATTAAAATGTCTGTTTTGTTTTTTTAGGTCGTAATTCATTCATGACTTTCATTAGAGATAAATGCAATCTTAAAAATGATATTTTTTTCAATTTATCTCCATTCATATAAAATGTATATCGTGTTTATGCTTACCTGATAATAACGTATATTTTCTTCTGTCATTCTGCAGTGGCACCATGGCTTTGAAAATGAATACAGGTGGCCTAAGAAACACATTAAAAAAATAGACTAATATGGGCCATCATGTGTCTCACACTTGCAATCTCAGTATGCTGGGAGGTGGAGATGGGAGGATCACTGTAGCTGAGGAGTTTGAGATGAGACCAGCCTGGGCAACACAGAGAAATGTCATCCCTGTAAAAAATACAAAAACGAAATTAACCAGGTTTGGTGGCACCTGTGGTCCCAACTACTTGGGAGGGTGAGGCCAGGTGTAGAGGCTGCAGTGAGCTAGATAACGCCACTGCACTCTAGTCCAGCCTGGGTGACAAAGCAAGACCCTATCTCAAAAGAAGGAAGGGAAGGAAAGGGGAGGGGAGGGAAGGGGAGGGAAAGGGAGGGGAGGGAGTGGGGAGGGAAAGGAAAGGGGATGGGGAAGGGGAAGGGAGGGGGAAGGGAAAGGGAGGGGACGGAGAAAGAAAGAAAGAAAGAAAGAGAAGAAAGAAAGAAAGAGAAGAAAGAAAGAGAAGAAAGAAAGAAAAAGAAAAAGAAAGAAAGAAAGAGAAAGAAAGAGAGAAAGAAGGAAGGGAGGAAAGGAGGAAAGGAAAGCATTACATGATTGGAGAAAGGAGATGTGTGCTGATGTCCCAGGGGGCTGTCTGTTTTATTTGTGCAGTGATGATTTCTTGCCTATCTCCCATGTGCCAGATTCTCAGCTGGATTCCAGTCTCATCGTACTCTCATTTCACAGGAGTGTCAGGACAGAGAACATTCCACCTGGGAGTCCAGGGAAGGCAGGTAATCTCACTTGTTCTCCTGTAAAGAAAGAGCTGGGGGAAGGGGGCGGGGGATGGTGGTGAAAGTCTACTAAATGCCTGCTAAAGAAGTTTGAGGATTATAGAAAGGTAGAAGGGAAGAACAACTAGTGCGCTGAAGTTAACAATTGCTGCTGTGGCTTTAAACTTTAAGAAAATGCAACAGCAGAAATATTTAAAACAGCTTTAAAGAATGAATAAGGAAAAGCTTATATGTTTGTGATCTTTATTATTGCACATGTCGTCCTAATACATTTTATATTTTAAGAACAAACAATCTTTTTATAAAGAATTTGGATTGTTTTGCATTCCTCCAGATAGTAAAATGTCTAAATCACACACACTACACTCATCTAAAGGCTTCTAAAAATGGAATCAGCTTTAGCAACAGTTTTGGGAAGTGATCTGTAAAGCATTTGCTTTTTATTTTGGAAAGTGTTCACACAAAGCTTTCAAATTAATAACAATCACCATTATTTACTTTGTTATTTCAATGACTAATTGTTGCAGTGTACTCGAGTCCACACTATATTATAATCACAAGCTCTGTTCAGTCTTACTTTTAATAAAAGTTTTTAAATTATTGAAAACAAAAATGTTTGTAGAATTTCAAAGTGATTCTTTCATACTAAGCATTCTACACATGAGAGGTCCTGTTTTTGTTAGTCAATTGAAGATTCTGTGCTGGGCCAGATGTAGTGGCTCACGTCTGTAATCGTAGCACTTTGGGAGGCTGAAGCGGGTGGATCACTTGAGGTCAGGAGTTCAAGACCAGCCTGGCCAATATTGTGAAACCCCTTCTTTACTAAAAATACAAATATTAGCCGGGTTTGGTGGCAGGCACCTGTAATACCAGTTACTCAGGAGGCTGATGCAGGAGAATCGCCTGAACCTGGAGGCGGAGGCTGCAGTAAGAAGGTCCCTTCACTGGGTCAGGGAAGAGAAGGATAAGAGTGTGTGTGTCTGTAGGTGACCAATGACAACACGTGATAGTAGAATGAAGCTTCCTCTTAACTGGAATGCATGAGCAAGGACTGACTGGTTATTCTTAAATGTGTACAAGTATACTACAGTACTAAGTGTATAACACTGTTCTAGGCACCTAGGATGCATCAGGGGATGAAACAGGTGAAACAGGGTTCTTGCCTGTCAGGAGCTTCTAAGAATTCGAAAGTGTGGCACACATTACAAAGCAGTCACAGCTTTTTGTAAAATAATAATTTATGTAGAATAAGTGCTATGTGCATATAGTATACATTTCAACTGAAACAAAAGAGAATAGTGTAAAAACCTTGTCTCTCCTGCTGTTTTAAGCCCTCAAATCCAGTTCCTAGTCTCTGAAGCAACAATTGTTTTAAGAATTGTTAATTCTTAAAATTAACAATATACTTGAAAGAATATTCTAGACACTTTGCAAAATTATTCGGTTAGTGCACAAGTCATTGCGGTTTTTGCCATTAAAAGCAATGACTTGTGCACCAACGTAATACAACATATAGTCACTGGGAGGATATGGAGAAACTGGGTCCCTGGTATGTTGCTGGTCAGAGTGTAAAATTTTACAGACACTTTGGAAAATGGTTTGTCAGTTTCCTATAAAACTAAACATGCAATTACCTTAAGACTCAGCAATTGCAGTGGAGCATCTATTCTAAAAAAATGAAAAGTCAGGTTCACACAAAAACACATACACCGATGCTCTTAGCAGGTTTATTCGTAATAGCCCTAGTTGGAAATGTATCGTTCAATGAGTGAATGGTTAGATAAACTGGGAGACATGTGGTCCGATGGAATGCTACTCAGCAATAGGAAGGAATGAACTCTTGATACATACGACAACATGGATACATGCCCAGGAAATCACAAGTGAAAAACCCAATTTCAAAAGGTTACATAATGTATGGCTTCATTTGTATGTAATTCTCAAAATGACAAATTACAGAGATGGAATCAGATTAGTGGTCACCGGTGGTGGCTGGGGTGCTAGGTGAGGGGTGTGGGTGTGACTATGGGGGTGGCTGGAGGCAGGTCTTTGTGGAGATGGAATAGTCTTGTGTTCCTGATGGTGAAGGCTGGTTAGTGAATCTACATACACATGCTGTAAATGACAGAGCTATAAACATGCATCCCACCAATATCAGATCCCTTCCTTTGATATTGATCTATAATTACATAAGATGTAACCATTAAGGGAAACCGAGTGAAGGATGTGCAGAGCTCCTCCACATGATCTTTATAACTTTGTGTTGAAGCCATACCTATTTCAAAGGAAAAGTCGCCAACATGTCATTTCGTGGCCATTCCACCTTTAGACACTTCCTCTTTCAGCAATTTAGGGCTACAGAAAGAAACAGCCACGGCATCTGCACACAACAAAGAGGTTAATTCAAACACAACTTAAGGTCAGACTTCAACCCTATAAAGCAACCAGTGCCACAGGGAATGCCCTAACCCTGAAAACACTCATTTTGAGGCTCTCTGGAGAAAACAATTCAGAAATAGGATAGGGTAGAGAGGGACTACCCTGAAGTACATCAGTAACAACAACAACAATTTCTCCCCACTGTCTAAAAAAGGAGGGAAGGAAGGAAGAAGAAAAAAAATCCTGAGTACAGGAAGAGAAACAAAAGTTGAAACAGAGATCCACAGTTTGATCCAATTGGAAAATTAAAATTTATCTACTAAAACAGCAAAAATTCTGATAAAAGGTTTCCTATTGACTCCTGTACCTCTCTAGGCTAGGTTCTGAATTAACTTTAAAATGTGCTATAGTATTCCAACCGCAAACCTTCATTGCCTTAATTAATAATGGGTCCCAAATCGATTATTCCTGGTGATCCTACTAAATTTAAACCAAGTACCCCCTATAATTTAGGGGAGCTCTTGAACATGAAGAGATTACAAACAGGTATGCCTCACCTTAAGTACTGAAATTTCTCCATGCTCAAAACACTCATTTCCTTAAAATATCCCATAGTGGGCATGAGTGCTCTCATACAATGGGTAATAAATTAAAATTCAATGAAGTCTTTGCCACTTACAAATTATCATGAAAAAAAAAAAAAAAAAAAAAGGGACTCTATGGACCTTACTCCCAGTAACACCCTTATTCCCAGGGACTTCAAGGATTAAAACCCATGACACAAGATGTAGCACATGAAAGGGTGATTATTCTTATGGCTTCTCCATTTAATAGCTCAATTTGGTCTGCTCTTAATCCTGGAAAGAATAAATGGTGCCTGATTCCTGCACTCTTAAATCTGTGGTTCCAGGCACTAAGCACCACCCCCATACACACAATATTATTGAAATATAGAAGTTGGTAAATATTTTGCTGTGCTGGATTTGGTCAATATCTTCTGCTCAGTTCTCTTTTGTCAGTCTCTCAGCTGCAGTTTTCCTTCACCTCTAAAGGGACATGATAACCTTTGCTACAACAGAATGCATGGGGTACTCCGGCAGCCTTGCCACCACACACAGCCTTTGCAGGTCAATCCTATTTGCATCTACCTTTCTCCAGAAGCACAGGTATGACACTATATTGTAACATCTCCCTCTAAGGAGATTCATATGACACACTCGTTCAGAGCACACAAATACAAAGGAGCTCATAAAAAGGGTGGGTCATTGCCCCACACATAGTGCAAGACAGCCCATCTTGGATACTTTGTCGAAAATTATTTGGTAAGCCAAGGGCTGCTCAATCCCTGACACTGTCAAGAAACAGCTGGGTCAATAAACTCTCAGCACCCTCAACCTCTTTCAGACATTTGGGTTCTAGAGGGAACATATTCCTCATTTACAAATTTTACATAAGCCCATGCATGCTGTCACTTGCAAATCAGCCTACATTAAACAGAGCCTCCTCCAACAAAAGATTCTAGAATCTGTCCAAATTGGAATCCAACAGTTCCTCCAATTCATGCCCCTTACCTCTGAAACTCCTTCACAGTAGGGGACTTAGCAACCTCCTCCCATGCTTGTCTGCTTTTCTATTGCAGAAGGAGTGCCTCTCTCTGATTTCTGCCTTCTCTGTCCTGTAGACTTTGTTTTAATGAGTTATCCTAATTAGGTCACACCCACCTGAGTTACTCTCTTGATTAACTTGAAGTCAACTGATTAGGGACCTTTATTACATTGACAGAATACCTCCACCTTTGCCATATAAGGTAAGATAACCACAGGAGTGATAGCCCATAACTTTTGTCTTATTTTATTGTTTAGAAGCAAATTACGTATGTCTTCCACACTTAAGAGGATGGTATTATACAATGGTGTGGGTCACTGGGGTCTTCTTTACATTTTACTTTCTATACATCTGTGAATTGGATTTACCCAATTATTAATTATTTTTGGTTTTCTATAAGCTTTTATTTTTAATCAGTTTTATCTGCCATAAATTGAGAGGCAAATTATAATCTCCTACAACTAATATTTTCTGTTTTTCCTTATTTTCCATGCAGTTATTGCTTTTAGAATATTGATGCTACACTCTTCTCACGTAAGTACTCATAACTGTTAAATCTGCATTGTGGATTATAATGTTTATTATTGTAAAGTGCCATTCTCTGTAACAGGTATTTATTTACTTATTTATAATCCTGAATTCAATAATTTACCTTATTAAGGTTATGATATCCATGTTTTTGTGTTTTCATTTACCTGGAATGTTTTTTGTGCAAACTGTTTGAATTACTTTATTTACATGAATATTGCTTGTCTGCAACCTTATATTTGATTTTAGTTTCAATTCCATTTTTTTCATTTAATATACAAAGTTAGTTCATTTATCTTTAATGAATAGTAGATATGTCTGGTACTGTTTCATCTCTCATATGTTCTGCTGTGAATTTTATTTTTAAACCTTTCAAATGTATTTTATGTACATCTGGCTTTCTGGATTTCCTTCTCAAAAAAATGGTTATATACTACTACTTGCTCTAATGGTTATCTAAGATAATATTAACTTTAAAAAATATCTTTAAGCCTCTTTAGATAATAACTATTTATTGTCTGCACTATACAATTCTGGAATTACAAACATTCCTTAGCTCAAACCCTGTTCTGAAATCAAATTATTTAGGTTTTTACAAAGACGATGGTGCTTATGTATTACACATCAACATTGGAATCGACCACACTGATATTACTACAGCAAAAGGCAGGGTTATTAACACAGTGCAAAAAGCTTTACTTCTCCTTTGTACAATGTCTTCTTCTTTATTCTCTACCAACATATTAACTGATTGTATTATTTTACTTTTTAAACTTTTACACCTTGAAATATACTTACATCTCCACCATATAGCTAGCAACTTCTAATTATATTTGTCAACCAGATTTTTTTAAAAAATTGAGAAAATCAGAGATGGAGATGTACATAAACTCCCACATTTTTCCCTATCCCCTTCCAACATTAGAAATTTTATATTATTTCTATATCATCAGGGTTTACAGTTTTTTACATTTTTTCTGTAAACAAAATTATCATATTTATTTCAAATTTTAGTCAATTCATGTACTCAATGCTCAGTGCTGAAATTTTGTTGCAATAATTTTGTTTACTAATTGATTTACTGAGATTCATCCTCTAATAGTTTCCTAAAGAATCACTTACAAAAACAGCACTCCCTGGACACCCACATGCCTATTTGTTCTTTAATGTTGAGTTTGTGCTAGCATTATTGTTTGGCTAGAAATTCTTGGGCCATTCTGTCTTTCCCTGAGAACTTAGTGGGCCTAAGGTAGTCTGGCATCGCACGATGCACAAATTGCTGAATCTTGCTTTTTAATAGGGAGTTTTATATTTTATACAACTGTTCAAGTTATTATTTTTTCCATACATTTATTAGAATATCTTAGAATTATTTGCTTTCGTCATTTTCCCCTCTCTCATATACAGTGTTTCTTTGACATATAAAGATTTGAAAAATTTTTATGTCTGAAAGGTTTTCTTTCCTGGCTTATGCAAATGATATTTTTCTGTTTCATTGTTCTAATTCTTTCCTTGCACACACTGATTATGCATATGGTTGAGTTCCATTTTTTTTCTGCATATTTTTACATTTTTCATAATCCTATTAAATTGAAATATGATTTGTATACCATAAAAGAGACTCTTAAACTATACAAGAAATCAGTTATTTTTGATATATTCACAAGTAGTATAACCATCACTGCTAATTCAGTTCTAATTAATTCCAATTTATTAGCCCCAAAAGAAATCCCATTCCCATTAGAACTTGCTCTTCAGGCCAGGCATGATAGCTCATGCCTGTAATCCCAGCACTTTGGGAGGCTGAGGTGGGCTGATCATGAGGTCAAGAGATCGAGACCATCCTGGCCAACATGGTGAAACCCCATCTCTACTAAAAATACAAAAATTAGCCAGGCATGGTGGTGAGTGCCTGTAGTCCCAGCTACTGGGGAGGCTGAGGCAGAAGAATTGCTTGAACCTGGGTGGCAGAGGTTGCAGTGAGCTGAGATCGCACCACTGCACTACAGCTTGGAGACAGAGTGAGACTCCTTCTCAAAAAACAAAAAAGAAAAAAGAAAAAAAAAAAAAAAGAGCTTGCCCTTCATTACACTCTCTTCCCAGACCCTGGCAACCACAAATTTATTTTCTGTCTCTATGTATTTGTTTGTTCTGCATATTTCATACACGTTGAATTCTATGTTATATGGTCTTTTGTATCTTGCTTCTTTTACTTGCATTTTTATAAAGGTTCAGCCATGTTGTCAGGTGTATCCA
Organism: Macaca nemestrina; assembly: GCF_043159975.1. Lineage (NCBI taxonomy): Eukaryota > Metazoa > Chordata > Mammalia > Primates > Cercopithecidae > Macaca > Macaca nemestrina. The sequence continues at coordinate 96,381,629 of NC_092132.1, read as the reverse complement.
TAATTTAGTTCTCTTTATGGCTGAATATTATTCTATTTATTGATTTATTATAATTTTTTTCATTCATCAGTTAATAAACATGAGTTTTTTCTGCTTTTTGGCTATTGAGAATAAAACTGCTTCAAACACATATGTATAAGTATTTGTGTGAACATATGTTTTCATTTCTCTTGGGTATATAGCTCAGAGTGAAATTATTGGGTCATATAGTAACTCTCCTATTCAACTTTTTAAAAACTGACAAAATGTTTTCCAAAGAACTGCTTCATTTATAATCCCACAGGAAATGTATGAGTCTTTCAACTTTTTCCACCTCCTTGCCAACACTTGTTATGGTCCATCTATTTCTTTATAGCCATCCTAGTGAATGTAAGATGGCATCAAATTGTAATTTGGATTTACGTTTCCCTAGTGACTAACGATGTAGAGCATCTTTTAAAGATGATTATTAGATATTTGTATATTATTTTTGCAGAAATGGCTATTCAGATTCTTTATTTCTTTTATAATTGGGTTTTTCTTTTTTTATTTTCTGTCTTTAAGTATCTTATATGTATTCTGGTTACTAAACCCTTATCAGAGATTTGATTTGCAAATATATTTTCTCATTTGGCGTGTTGTCTCTTTACTTTGTTAATAACCTTCTTTGAAGCATAAAATGTTTTATTTCAATAAAGCCCAATTTATCCTTTTTTTTTGGTCGCTTGTGCTTACGGTGTCATACCTAAGAAACCATTGCCTAATGAACATTTATACCTGTGGTTCTGTAAAAAGCTTAGTGCTTCTAGTGCAGAAGGGTGGTGATGACCACCGTATAAGGTCACTGCCAACCCACCATAACAAAAAAACAGGCTAACAAGAGAAAAACAAATTTATTATGTGCATATGTGCTCATGGCAGTCATGCGAAACAGGAAGTCAAAGAGGAGCCAAGATGATTGAGGGTTAAATGGCCTCTCCATAGGGGAGAGGAAAATGGGAGAATGAATAGGGCAGATAATGGTCAGTAAATAATTCTCCCAGCTTATTATGTGGGTAAAGTTCCCCAGGTAATCTCCCAGAACCTCCCTCAGAAGAATAAATGAAGTCTGTCGGGTATGATGAGGACTCCCAGTGTCTTCTGGGGTTAGTTTTTCTTGGTTATTTGATGAGATTCCTAGAGAAGGAGTCTTACGACACTTGCATTTCTTTTGGAATGAAGCTTTCTTAGATTCTAGAGAGTCCCTCCTGGTGTTTTGGAAAAGAGGACCAGAGACACAGGGAAGCATGCAAAAGGTTAGAGACAGACTTAGCTTCTGAGACTCATTTCTGAGGCCTTTCCATATTCAAAGCATGCAACATGCCAAAGCATCATATTTTGTGGAATCGGTTTCTGCACCCCCAACACTGTCTTTTAAAGTCTAAACTCTGTATATGCACGTAGCATTCCCAATTTTATATATATCAAACTTATAAAAACTTTCCAGAGCCTCTATTGACCTCTTTTTTCCCCAGCTTTTCTTTTTAGGGTTTCCCCATTGTTTTATGGGTGACCACGATATTAGACAACTCCATGTAATTTTTTTTCTTTTTTTAATGAAAAACCTTCAAAGAAATGACTGTTATACTGGGTGAGCTTCCTCTGGGCAAGCTCTGTGTCAAATCAAATAAAAATAGCCTTGAGAGTCAGATGGTCCAGAGAAACCACCCAACAATTCGAATAATGGCAATTTTTAAGAAATTGGGCTTTGTGGCTGGGCACGGTGGCTCATGCCTGTAATCCCAGCACTTTGGGAGGCCGAGGCGGGTGGATCACGAGGTCAGGAGATCGAGACCATCCTGGCTAACACGGTGAAACCCCGTCTCTACTAAAAATACAAAAAGGTAGCTGGGTGTGGTGGCGGGCGCCTGTAGTTCCAGCTACTTGGAAGGCTGAGGCGGGAGAATGGCGTGCACCCTGGAGGCGGAGCTTGCAGTGAGCGGAGATCGCACCACTGCGCTCCAGCCCGGGCAACAGAGCAAGACTCCGTCTCTCACACACACACACACACACACACACACACACACACACACACACACACACACACACAAAAGAAAAAGAAAAAAGAAAAAAAGAAAAGAAAAGAAAAGAAAAGAAAAGAAAAGAAAAGAAAAATTGAGCTTTGTAGGAGTTCAAACACTGTTCTGTCATCTTCAGTGACAGCCAGGCTCCTAGTTTTCACCATGATGGCAAACTGTTTTCAAGGCCACTGTGGAACCAAAGAGAGGACTATGAGAATGGAAGTTAATATGCCACACAACTCAATGTTCTTACCAGTATTCAATCATTTTTCTTAAATTCTGGATTGTTGCAAAACTTTGATTAATTTCTGAAGTTCTGAAGATTTATTCTGACAATTTTTGCAGTATTCTCATTGCTTCTATGAAGGAGAGTATTTTTGGAGGTCTTTAATCTGTCATTTACACTAACACCATGGAGGAGATCAAAATATGCCACCCCAAAATATACCTCTTTGGCATAAGGACTATTTTGAGTTGATTATTTTGAGAAACTGCTGACACAGGAGAAACTCTGAAAATAGAGTAGAAGTTACCCTTTTGTCAAGGAAATGTAAATCCATGAAGGAAATTTTTGTTCGCAAGTAGGCTCCCTCTCTGTAAGAGGGAGAGCAGGATGGCTGCAAATCACCAGGACTTACCAGGAGAGAAGGCACTGACTTAACTCTGCAAACACTAAGCTTTTCCTGGCATCTCTGCACGGGCAGTGTTCCCCACAGGCTTCTCTCTTTGTTTCTGTGGATGATGGCATATAAGCCATGTCACAGCCACCTCTTTCAGAACCCCTAACTTCCTGGGTACTTCCCATGAAGAAAGAACATGCAATATCCATGTTAACAAACTTCTATTTGTTTTTCTCTTGCTAACTTATCTTTTGTTACAGGGGCCTGTTCCAACTAATAATTCAGAATGTGAAGAGAAAAATTTGTTTTGCCTTCCCTACAATCACTTCCCCTGACTGGAAAGAAACTTGTTCATTTTCATTTCATTTTTCTTGATTTTCTCATTCCTCAACTCCATGTTTCTTGCTGTTTTCATGATTTTACTCTCCTTTAAGCTGTAACTACTGGTCTTGATTATCATAATTATTTTAATTTTTCTTTCTCTTGTGTTGACTTTGTTTCATCTCTTTTGTTAAATATTTATAGCACATTCAGTTATTTTATTTGTGTTTTTTGATTCTGTTTTATGGAGGTCACACTTCCTTTTTTTAAAAAAAATTTGTCAATATATTTGGTAAAATTTCCATCTGCTCTTTGGTAATTTTGTTGTTTGCATACCCTTGGCCTGCAATTTGTTCATCAATACTCCTTCTTAGAGAATATTTCAAATAGTCTACCCTTGCTCTTTTTAATATTCTTAATCAATTTTAAATAAAGTTATTCTAAATAAGTTTCTTTTTCCAAAGAGTTTTGCATGAGTTTTGCTGGAGTTGTGTGTTCTGGGTGACCAGGGTTCTTCATTAGCCAGGTGTAGTGCATGCATGTGCGTTCTTTAAGCCATATTCTCCCAGTGCAACTCAAAATTGTCACTGCAGGTTTGTTTGCAGAATGAAGTATCTATTCTCTACCTATGTTTTACAGACATGTTCTTTTAAAATATGGCTTTTCTGTGTGTTTTTAAAATTTTTCTGTCTTCTCTACTTTTTGTAGCTCTATGTTAAACGGGAACAAGGGAAGTGCTCTTAACCATCCTCACATCTGTTACTATTGTTTATAACTCAAAAAAAAATTTCAACCACCCCCCAGCCGCCAATACCCGCCCACTCCCTGTGCCCCACAACCATCTGAATGGACTCCCTCTTGGGCCAGGGCACTCTGCAGTTTAACCTGAAAGACAGGTCCAGGCCATGACAGGAAACTTCACTATTTCCCTCCAGCATTAACATTAACACAGACCTTAAATCGGATAGGAAACATTTACAATCTATTTTCCTGGAAGCCTGCTACCTGGAAGGCTTCATCTGCATGACAAAACCTTGGTCACAACCTCTTATCTTAACACAGACATTCCTTTCTGCTGAAAATAACTCTTTCAACCAATTGCCAGTCAGAATATGTTTAAATCTACCTATGACCTGGAAGCTCCCCAGCTTTGAATTGTCCCACCATTCCAGATGGAGCCAGTGTAGATGTTACATGTATTGATTGATGTTTTATGTCTCCCTAAAATGTATAAAAGCAAGCTGTACCCTGACCACCTTGGGCGCATGTTGTCAGGACCTCCTGAGGCTGTGTCATGGGTGGGTCCTTAACCTTGGCAAAATAAACTTTCAAAATTGACTGAGTCTTGTCTCAGATATTTTCAGTTCACATATTACAGGAAAGAATGATAACTTTAAGCCTCATTTCCTATGCTTTGAGATGACCTACTCGCTTTATCTGAAACCCACAACTATAAATATCTTCTCTGAAGGTTTTCATACACTTTTATTTCATCTTCACTTTTTTTTTTTTTTTTCCTGGTCTGTCTTCCCTCATATTTTGTGGCCCTTGTTTTAAAAATTATTTTAATTTCAATACAGATTGACTATTCAGTTCTGTTTTTTATTCTATGGGTTATCTTAGAGAAATTCTAGGAAAAATTATGTTAAGTCGTGACTTCATATTGCCATATAAAAACTGGCACATCCAGTTTTTATTTTTTATTAATTTCATATACAACTAGAGAAGGAATAATTAATTTCGGTTTTTGCAATAAATATACACAATATTATCATACTAGAATGTGTGCTTTCTATTTTATCCACCACCGGATTAGTTAATTTAAATTAGTTGCTTAAAATATATTTCTAGGTCCCTGGGGAAGAATAATAATTATTTAGATATCATCTTTTCTGGGCTAGAGCTTAAGCTTGTAACTGAACAACAGGTCACTTACATGAAGATGAAACATACATGTAAGCCTAGGCTGCAATTCGGCTTTGGAGCTATACAGTTAGGTTGCATGGGTTGATAGCTTACCTTTAACACTATCTGAGTGACTTTTAGCAATTTACTAAACTTTAAATATCACTTTTCTAATCTTTAAGATAAGAATAGTTTTTTTAAAAAAGTATGCTTTGGGTTTATTTCAATGATGTAATAGAGAATGTCAATAAAGCTTTAACACATAGAATATGGCATGCAATATAATAGATGCTTAATGCCTATTAGCTGTTGTATAATTAGCACTTTAATATATGCAGAACATACATAAGAGTGCATGCTTAAGAAGTGAATTTAACCAGCCAAACAGACTTTTAGCTACGGAGGTTTCGACTTAAAAAAAAATGCCGGTCGAAGGATAAAGTTTCGGTTAGATGGAAGGAATACATTATTGAGATCTATTGCATAGTACAATGACTATAGTTCATAATAATGTATTGTTCAAATAAAAATTTCTGAGAGTAAATTTCAAATGTTCTCACCATAAATATTGATAAGTATGTCAGGTAAGGGATGTTAATTAGCTTGATTTCTGTAGAAAGTAGAAAAGTTCCTCTTCAAAGTGCATCTTGGTTTAAAATTAAAATAACAGACACCAGAAATAATAGCTCCTTACTGTAAAGCCTCCTATCAACTATTAGTTCTTATACTTTAGCCCAGTTAGTTGCTTTGGCTTACTCAGGCATGTCTGGACAGGCCCAGGAAAGTCTTAGCTCATAGCTTATGCTCCTTCTTTATTTGGAAATGTTATTGCTTCCTTAAACCTTTCGTAAGCAACTTCATTTTCATCTTTATTCTCCCTTGCACTTACCTGCTTAGGAAAGTTTTAGGTTATTAGCAAATCGAGTATCAGTTTAAGACTGTGAGGTCCAGCTCCAGCCAATGGATCCAGTACGCAGCAGTAAGTATGATCCAAATGCGTAAGGGATAAATATTTCTGCTTTTTCTTCGTTTAGGTGTGCTCTTGCCATTGTTCCATCTGCGAGGGTCACCCTTTCTGCAGAAAGTAAAGATTGCCTTGCTGAGAGATCCTTTGTCTCCATGCTGACTTTTCTTCGCAGCACTAATGATCTGTTTCTAACAAATTTTGGTGGCAATCCAAACGGAGATACATTCTCCTTTGGGGGCGGTCTCTAGTCCTCTTTCATGAGGAGGTGTCTTGCTGCCTCTTGTGGTGGCCTCAGAGGTAAGGAATTAAGTCCTACCCCATGTGACAAATAAACCTGGACTCTCAGCAACGTGGAAAGAAACTAGCCAGCAACCTGGGGTAAAGGATCTTCACATACCGCGACAATGACTCTGTGCACAGACCAAGGAAGGAGAAGCCATGGGAGCCAGTAAAGTACTTCCTTGGTGGTCAAATTCTGGAGGGCTAAATATGTGTGTGTGTGTGTGAATGATCACAGACAACCCTGCTTGTGATATTGTTTGTGTGGATGGTGACAAGTCCTAAGGCTGGATGGAATGAGTAGGTCCTCTCTGTGTTCCATAGCTACGTCTTATGGCTTAGGGCAGATCCTGCTGTGGGATTTATATCAGCACGCCAATGCTGACAGGGGCTTAATTCTCCACTGGGGGAGCAGCCAAAGAGGACAACATGAGTGGGAAGTGTGCAAGGGACCTTCAGAGGGGGAAAGGGAGGAAACAGGTCAACCTTCTGGGACAGGCAAAGCAAGACATCCCTAGTTTAAGGGGTTGAGCCTTCCAGGGCAGACAAGGCAAGACATCCCTGGTTTTGGGGGTCGAATCTTCCACAAATTTCAGGAGATTGAACCTTTCACAAACTTCAGGAGATTGAACCTGACCACTACCCAACATGGGAAACATTTCCAGTAAAAAAAGGACAGGGAGTAAAGTCGACTCAGGGAGAAGTGAAGGTGATTAGATTCCTTCTAAGAGTCCTTTAGGGTGTATGTTAACATACTGGAAGGATAATGAAAGGACTAAGCATAAGAAAAAGCAACAAATGATAAAATATTGCTTCACTTGGACCAAAGAACTGATCCTCAAGCCGGCAGTTGTCTGGCCAAAATTTGGTTTGGATGAGGATTGGATCCGTCAACTCTTAATAATGTAGGTCAACAACAAAAGCCCTGTCTCTCAAGAAGAAATAAATTATGCTTTCTGTTGGCAACAGGGGCCAGTTCTCCTTTACCTGTTAAGAGAAGGAAGAAAACAACCAGAGAGCAGAATAAAGTTGGGAGTAGTCTCAACTGACAAGAGTGAAGTTTTTATCCACAAGCAACTCCCATGCAAGTGGGACCACTTAGACCATCTTCCTTCATTTATGTCTTCACCTGTGGATCCTCCAGCTCCTGCTGGTGCTGAGCCTGCTCCTGCTGCCCATGCCTTGGCTGTTCCTGTGACACAGCCCCTATCCCTCCCTCCCTCTTCCCAAGTGGTGTCCCAGGAACCTGACCCAGATTTTCCTAGCCTCCTGTATAATCCAGGCTCTTGGGAGTTAGCACCTCAAAAGCCTGACCATTGCCAGCCTGAATGTTCCTCTTTAAATAAAGGGATCTGGCAGGAGGTAGAACAATGTAAAAAGGATATTCAAAATTTTCCTTTCCTCTCTTCTAAGGAATCAGCTTCGGCTTCAAAGCTTTTTCCTCTAAAGGAGGTGCCTCACGATTGGCTTCCTAAATGCTCCTTTAACTGCTTCCAAGGTCCAGAGCCTAAAGAGAGAACTTAAGCCATTATTAGACGACCCTGATGGGGTAGCAGAAGAGATTGATCAGTTTTTAAGCCCTCAGTTATACACCTGGACCTAGTTAATGTCCATTCCAGGTATCATTTTTTCAAGGGAAGAACAGAACATGATCTGCAGAGCTGCTATGGTGGCCTGGGAGTGTGACCATCCTCCAGGCCAGGATGTCCCAGCAGCAGATACTAAGTTTCCAGTTCAAGACCTGCAGTGGAAAAATAATAGTGCAGCCCACCCAAATAACATGAGAGATTTAAGGGAAATCATTGTTCAAGGAACTTGAGAGTCAGTGCCCCAACCTCAAAACCTCTCTAAAGCTTTTGATAAACAACAGGAAAAAGATGAGGGGCTCATGAAGTTTCTAAATAGATTAAGAGATCAAATGAGAAAATATGCTGATTTAGATCCAGACAGCCTCCTTGGGCAAGGGATGCTAAAGCTGCACTTTGTTACTGATAGCTTGCTGGATATTGCAAGGAAGCTACAAAAGCTAGAAAACTGGAAGAATCTGTCAATAGAAGAGCTTTTAGGAGAAGCCCAGAAAGTATATGTAGGGAGGGATGAAGAAAGGCAAAGGCAGAAAGCAAAATCTTTTGGCAAAGTTCACCAGGGCAAATGATGCCAGGGGATCATATTTAGACATGTGCCAGCACAGTTTTCCAAAGGCAATGGGAGAGGGAAGGCCCTGGACTTCTGGAATGCAAAAGGAGAGGAGGCAGGGTCAGTATTTCAAAGGAGAAAGTCAAAGTAAGTGTAAAAGTTGTGGATGTGAGAGGAAGGAAGAAAGAGACAAAGAGGTCCTGGGCTAGGGAGAGAAGGAGAGCAGGATAGATGTTACAAATGCGGAAAAGCAGGCCATTTCAAGAGAGAATGTACTGAATTGAGGACTGCAGGGGAAGCTTTTCTACTCATGCCTACTTTTGAAGAAGAATAGGGGGGATCAGGAGCTCTGTTTTCTATTTCGAGTCCCACTAGGAGTCCTTGATAAATGTAGAGGTGGGACTCAACCATGAGTTAATCACCTTTTTAATTGACTCTGGAGCTGCATGTTTGCCTGTTTGTTTTACCCCAGCTGATTTAACTTGTTCTCCAGAAGAATTTCTAGTCTCCAGGGTGAGACGGGGAGGATTTAAAGTAAAGATTTTAGAAAACACGGAGGTGAATTATAAAGATCGATCAACTTGTATTCAATTTTTATTAATTCCTGAAGCAGGAACAAATTTATTAGGGACAGATTTAATGCTAAAATTAGGCATAGGGTCTACAAGTTGGCCCAATAAGTTTCCTAGCTTCTCTAAATTTGCTGACTATGGCAGACGAAAAGTACATTCATCCTGATGTTTGTTCCAAGGAGGGAAATCCCTCAAGGGAAGTTACGAATTCCCCCAATCCAAATCAAATTAAAGACTCCAGGGGAGATAGTAAAGAGGAAGCAGTATCCTATCTCTTTAGAAGGATGGGTGGGATTGAAACCTGTGATTGAGGGTTTATCAAGGATGGGCTTCTCAAACCCTGTATGTCTCCATATAACACTCCCATTTTACCAGTCAAGAAATCAGATGGATCATATCAATTAGTGCAAGACCTTAGAGCAATTAATGAAATAATCCAAACCACTCATCCTATTATGCCTAATCCATATACTATTCTTAGTAATATTCCCTACAGTCATCAGTGGTTCACCATCATAGATTTAAAAGATGCTTTCTGGGCAGGCCCTTTGGCAAAGACAGCCATGATATATTGGCTTTTGAATGGAAGATCCTCATATAGGACAGAAACAACAATATAGATGGACAGTTTCACCTCGGGGATTTACAGACTCACCAAATCTTTTTAGTCATGCTTTAGAGAAAATAGAGAAGGCTGCTGTTACAAAGCAACTGAGTCTACTTCAATATATGGATGATATGCCTATATCTGGGGAAGACATAGAAAAAAGTAACTGAATTTTCTAGATACATTCTAAACCACTTACATTCTGAGGGGTTGCGGGTTTCAAAAGGAAAACTTCAATATGTAGAACCTGAAGTTAGATGCTTAGGTCACTTAATCAGTGCAGGCAAAAGAAGAATAGGACCCAAGTGGGTTGAAGGAATTATGTCTTTGCCATTGCCCTGAACGAAACAAGAACTTAGAAAATTTCTAGGGTTTAATTGGATACTGTCATCTATAGATTGATTCATGTGCATTGGGGAGTAAATTGTTATATGAAAAATTAACAAAAAGAGTGCCTGATCTGCTTATATGGTCCTCTGAAGAGGATGATCATGTTAATGAGTTAAAAGAGAGACTAATGTGTGCTCCAGTCTTAGCTTCACCTTCTTTAGAAAAACCATTCCATCTTTTTGTTAATGTAAACAATGGAGTAGCTTTAGGAGTGCTTTCTCAGGAACGTGGTGGTCAACGGCAGCCAGTGGCTTTTCTGTCTAAAGTTTTAGATCCTGTTGCCTGCGGATGGCATTCAATCCATCAGTGGCTGTAGCAATATTAGTAGAAGAAAGTAGGAAGCTAACCTTTGGAAGATACCTGACAGTCAGAACACCTCATCAAGTAAGAGCCATCCTGAACCAGAAAGCAGGAAGATTGCTCACTGACTCCAGAATTTTAAAATATGAAGCTATACTATTAGAAAAAGATGATTTAACCATAACCACAGATAGTTCACTTAATCCAGCAGATTTCTTGACAGGAAGCCCATTGCTAAAAATGGAACACGTATGTCTGGATTTAATTGACTATCACACAAAGGTATGGCAAGACTTAGTAGAAATCCCCTTTAAAATGGGGAGACATTTATTTACAGGTGGATCCTCCTGGGTATTTGATGGAACATGACATAATGGGTATGCAGTAATTTATGGGGAAACTCTCAAAGAAATAGAATCAGGAAGATTACCTAATAGTTGATCTGCTCAGGTTTGTGAATTATTTGCTGTCAGGCTTTGAAATATTTAGAGAACCAAATAGGAACCATCTATTCTGACTCTATGTATGCCTTTGGAGTATCCCATACATTTGGGGAAATTTCAGCTGGATGAGGCCTCATTAACAATAGAGGTCAGGATCTTGTTCATGAGACATTGATCATCTGCATTCTAAATAATCGCCAATTGCCGGGGGAAATAGCTATTGTCCATGCTTCTGGACATCAACATGATTTCTCATTTGAAAGCTGAGGGAATAATCTTGCAGGTCAAGTAGCTAAGAAGGCTGCAGTCTCTGAGACATCCATTTTCCATTTGACTCCTTGTCTTCCTCCTTCCACTATAGTTCCTGTTTTCTCTCAGGCTGAGAAAGAAAAATTAGCAGAAATTGGAGCTCAGGAGAATTCCAAAGGAAAATGTATACCCCCAGATCAAAGAGAAATGTTATCCAGCCCCTTATGAAGGAGGTCTTGTCTCATTTGCATTAAGGGACTCATTGGAGCCCCCAAGCTCTGTGTGATGCGGTTCTCAGAGTTTACAGGTGCATTGGAATTTATACCTTAGCTAAACAAGTCACAGATGGTTGTCTGATATGTAAGAAAACTAATAAACAGGCCCTAAGAAAATTACCACTTGGAGGAAGGACTCCAGGGCTAAGACCGTGCCAAAGTGTTTAAATAGATTACACTGAAATGCCCTCAATTAGCCGTCTAAAATATTTATTAGTAATAGTAGATCATTTCACACACTGGGTAGAAGTTATCTTTCTCAAAGGCAACTGCTAGTAATGTGGTGAAGACATTAATTGAGCATATTATGCCTAGATTTGGAATAATAGAAAATATTGATTCAGGCCGGGCGCGGTGGCTCAAGCCTGTAATCCCAGCACTTTGGGAGGCCGAGACGGGTGGATCACAAGGTCAGGAGATCGAGACCATCCTGGCTAACCCGGTGAAACCCTGTCTCTACTAAAAAATACAAAAAAAAATAAAAACTAGCCGGGCGAGGTGGCGAGCGCCTGTAGTCCCAGCTACTCGGGAGGCTGAGGCAGGAGAATGGCGTGAACCCGGGAGGCGGAGCTTGCAGTGAGCTGAGATCTGGCCACTGCACTCCAGCCTGGGTGACAGAGCGAGACCCCGTCTCAAAAAAAAAAAAAAAGAAAATATTGATTCAGACAATGGTACGAATTTCACTGCACGTATTATTAAGAAATTAGCACCAAGGGTTAGACATAAAATGGGACTTTCATATTCCCTAGCACCCCTCCTCCTCTGGGAAGAGTAGAAAAGATGAACCAAACTCATTTAATTAAATTAATTTTGGAAACATGGTTGCCATGGACCAAATATCTTTTCATTGTGTTATTAAGGATTAAGACTGCTCCCCGGAAAGATACTGACTTACCCGCATATGAAATGTTACATGGATTACCTTACCTACATTCCTCAGCTAATGTTCCCACATTTGAAACTAAGGATCAATTTCTTAGAAAGTATATATTTGGTCTTCCTTTCACTTCTCTTCCCTTAAAACAAAAGGTATTTGAGCACAGGTGCTGCCCTTGGAGTTCCCAGTACATCAGCATCAACCTGGAGATCATGTTCTCATCAAAGGGTGGAAAGAAGGGAAACTTGAGCCACCCTGGGAAGACCCTACCTTGTGCTGCTAACCACTGAGACTGCTGTTTGCACAGCGGAAAGGGGATGGATACATCACACCAAGTCAAGCAAGCACCATTATCATCAGAATCATGGGCCATTGTTCCTGGGATCAAGCCCTAACAAATTAAAGCTAAAAAAAAAAGCTTAGTCTCTCTATCTTTTTCTTTTCTTTCCTTCCCTCTAACTACCCCTCATCTTGTTATCAATGTAACCAAATCAGATTCACCACAGGTTATAACATTTGATGCTTGCCTTTTTATACCTTGTGGAGGTTTGCAAAGCCAGAGACAACTCTCTACTTTGGGAAAATACCCCTGCCCTTCCAGGGAGGCCACTGCCACCCCTGTATCTTGCTTGTGGTGGGGGTACCAAGATACCCCAAGTTGGAATTTATATGGTCAGTGGGCAGATGTCATCTGGACTACTAAAGATTGAGGCTGGACCTCCGAGGAGGGATGTGCCGACTTAAAGCCATACTCCACCTTACTAAAGGGATTGCCCCGTTCCAGTTGTCAATCCCACAGTGTAATCCAGTGCTTATATCCATTACCATTCCTCCCACTAGCAACTCTAACCCCACTTAAGAGCATTTCTGTGGTTTAAGAGCAGAGGCCACTGGAAATGATCCTACAGGCTTCCTTAAGATGCACTTTGTTCTCTCTCTTTCACCTCCTACAACTGCCCCTTTCCCAAACCTACAAAATCAAACTATGCCTCACCTCATGCCAAATGACAAAACCAAGGTCTCAGTAGTAGAAATAGGAGACTGAAGGCAAACCATAGCCATTGAAACAGGGTATAAAGATGTAAATGCCTGATTAGAATGGATTAAATATTCCAAAAATGACTGTCACATTTGTGCACATGGTAGGTCAGAGGCCCAGGTTGTCCCCTTTCCACTAGGATGGTCCTCAAATCAAGTGGACATGGAATGCATGGTAGCTCTTTTTCAAGATTCCACTGCCTGGAATAACAAAATGTGCCAAGCTCTTTCTTTGCTATTTCCTGAGGTTCAACACCCTGCGGCTCAGCCCCCGAAGGTCATCCAGCCTCCATCTTCCAAGATCAATTTTCCTTCGTGTCTCCAACGGCAGGGTGAACAGTTTGGTATTCCTTAGAGACTCAACAGGATGCAGTGAAGTCAGGTACTTCCAAGAGCTGACCCATCAGTCTGTCCTTACTCATCCCTGAGTGTATGTATGGTGGTATTATGGAGGACCTTTACTGGACATTCTGCCAAAAGGCTTCCTTAAACCTTTTCTAGGCAACTTCCTTTTCTTCGTTGTTCTTCCTTGCACTTACCTATTTAGGAAAGTTTTAGGTTATTAGCAAATTTGGTATCAGTTTAAGACTGTGAAGTCCAGATCCAGCCAAAGGATCCAGGACACAGCAGTAATGACCCAAATGTAAAAGGGATAAATATGTCTGCTTTTCCTTTGTTCAGGTGTACTCTCACCATTGTTCCATCTGCGAGGGACAACCTTTCTGCAGAAAGTAAAGGTTGCCTTGCTGAGAGATCCTTTGTCTCTATGCTGACTTTTCTTCATGGCACCAATCATCTGTTTCTAACAATTTCATTATTCTATAATGTATACATATAAAAAGCTCATGTTTTACTCCATGAGTATATACAATTATTATTTGTCAATTAAAAATTTTAAAAAAGGAGAATGACAGTAAAAGTTTATATTTTTAGAAAAATAAAATAATCTTAATGTTTGAAGGAAACAGGAGTGATTTATTTACAGAGGGATTTCCAATATATTCTTTGATCTTCGCAATCCAATGAGATATACCGATCAGATTGAATAACAATAAATCTCTCAATTTTTTCTATGCAAATGTAATGGAGTGTTGACTTTTTACTAACATCATAATGAAATTGAAGCCAGTTAGCAAAGTGGAGGACATTCCTTCTGGAGGCAGAGAGAGCAAGATCTAGATTTGTCAATTACTAGCTGTGTGTTCTTTAGCATTACCTAACATCTGTGAAATCCACATATTTCATTATAACAGTAACAAGACTGTCTCATCCTGTAAGGGTGTTCTAGAGGTTAATTCAGATAATTATTAGTTATTTTTCCTTACTTTTTTGAGTTTTGCACTACGAATGCTTTCAAAGCAAGCATTTTTATGTAGGTTTTTTTCTGACCTTTATGAGTAGGAAAGCCATAGCTAAAATAATTCATAGTTAAATAGGTCATACTGGGGAAAGTTAGAAGGTTCAGTATTTCTTTAAATATTAGTAATCTAGACTGCACTTCCTGAGGACCAGGTCGTTCATTTTCTTATATAAATATCTGGTGGATGTTACCAAACTGATCTTGGTCCTGCCTGCCTGGCACAGCTAAAGCAAACACTGATATTGGAATTGCAGGCAGAGAAAGTGAAGAATTTATTGCAGGGCACAAAGCAAGGAGAATCAGGGAGCTGATGCTTAAGACCCAAACTCCCTGATGGCCTAAAGGTAAGGGTTTTTAAAGGCAGAGAGGCAGAAGTTTCAGGCAAAGGCATGCCTGGAGGGCATGCATTGGTTTGTCCTGAAAAGGTGGGAGATCTCAAAATGGGACCCAGAAGTCATAAATAGATTGAAAGATTTCTGATTTGTGATTGATTAAACTTTGTCTAAAAACCTGGGGTCAGCAGAAAGGAATGCTGAGGTCTGGCCTGTGGGCATGACTTTCTCCAGGTCCCTCAGGAAGAAATGTAGAACAAAGGGCAGTGGTCTGAGTTCAGTCCTCAGTTCCCCCGCATCTGGGCTCTACCTGCCAGCAGGCAGGATTTTCCACTTCATGGAGGTTGGGTTTCTGAAAAACAACTCAGGGACATATGTTAAGATGTTCTTAGTTTCCAAGGGAAATCAAATATTTCGACCCTCTGATTTCCTTGGTTATTGTTTTAAGATATTATTACCTTCTTGCTTATTTACTCCTCAAGACTAGGTAAGTGGCTGGAACTTCCTTTGAAGGAAGTTAAGACTTTCCTTTCCCTTATTTCCATGTTTGGAGGGCCCAGCAGGTTCCTAAGAGGCATCCCTGCTCCGTCTCATAGAGAGCTTGGTGGTGCTCTCTAAATGTCTGTTAAATTGATACATTTGCTTGTCAGGCCAAGGTTAGCTCAAGACTGTGAATAGGTAGATCAAGTTTGTCCAACCCACGGTGTGCGGGCCACATGCAGCCCAGGCTTTGAATGTGGCCCAACACAAATTCGTAAACTTCCTTAAAACATTATGAGCTTTTTTTTTTCTTTTTTCTTATCAGCCGTCGTTAGAGTTAGTATATTTTATGTGTGGCCCGTGACAATTCTTCCAATGTGGCACAGGGAAGCCAAGAGATTGGACACCCCTGGGGTAGATGAAACTGAACTCCATGAGTTCTTCTATGAAGATGCTGATTCCAGGAGTGGGTGTTGGGTGTAACTCTTACCAAAAGTGTTTGTGGGGGCGTATAGGTGTTGGGTACTACTGTACTGAGAGGGGTAAGAAAAAGAGAGGAATTTCCTGTCCTCATTTTCTGGGGCTGTCTTAGCAAATCAACACAAACTTGATGACTTAAAATGACAAAAATTTATTCTCTTTTGGTTCTAGAGATCAGAAGTCCAACACTAGGCTAAGGTCAAGGTGTCCATAGGACCGGGTTCCTTCTGGAGGTTACAGTGAAGAATTAGTTTCCTTGGCTTTCAGAGTTTTAGGGGCTGCCCACCTTCCACGTCTTCCCCATCTTCAAACTCCACCACAAATGTTGAGTATCATGATGAGTCAGTCTGATACTTCTTCTGTTCCTTTTCCACTTTGAAGGACTATTTCTTGCAATTACATTAGAACCATCTGAATACTATCGGATAAATTTCGCATCTCTAGGTTTTTATCGTAACCACATCTGCAAAGTCCCCTTTTCACCATTTAAGATAACATATTCTGGGGTTACAGAGATTAGGATGTGGACATTGATGGTGTGACATTATTCTGCTTACCCCAAAGGCCTTTCACCAAAGATGAATTATGTAAGAATACAGCCTAGGTGCAAGGTGGGTCATTTTCCTGCTCAGCAACAGGCAAGGTAAGCTGCCATCCTCATGCTTCCGGCAGGCCTCAATTATTAATTCTCCTTTCCACCAGCACAACACTGATGGAGCTCTGGCTCTCCTCATGGGCCTAGGGAATCCATGCTTGTGGTACCTGTCACATTCCAATGTGTTTCTTCCTTTTGCTCCAGATTTAGCAAATGGCTAATGCTTAAAGCAAATTTATTTAAAACAATAGAAAGCAATTGTCACCTTGCCATACTTGTCAGGAATGTATACATTGAAAAGAAAGGGTTGGACACAGAGGTGCTTGAGAAAAGAACTTCATTTTAGGGCAGATTCCTCTGGTCACAATCTGCCTTCCTGTAAATAGATGTCTCCGGCTAAGCTCCGGGTGGCTTGCGTACTGCAGAGGTGCTCTCTCCCCATTGAATACTGAATGTTGAAGCCCATGTCTGTGAGCTGTGCTTCTATGTCCTCCTTCTCGGGCTCCCATTTCCCATTAGGGTTAGAGAGACAAGGAACTCATATTTCTGAGGGTTCAAACAGGCAGGAAGGAAGCACTTTCAGGATTCCTTTGAGGAGCCTGAGACCTAGCATTAGCCTCTCTGCAAAAGAAGCTAACCAGAAGCACAGATTTAAAGTAAGGAGTTTTGTTTTTTTCTCTCCATCTGCTGTAGGCTTTTTTAACCTCCCTTCTACTCTTGTTTCATTTTTGCATGCATGTACGCATAAATGCATTTCATTCCCTGGCCTAACCCTGGGTCAGCACAGATCCTCTCACACGCACATTCTCCTTCACTTTTAGAAGGCAATGCTTACAAAGTATTCATTCCTTTTGCTTTGCATTGTGAAAAACACCACCAGGGGCAAATCTTTATTGAATGTAGCATTTTTCCCCCTTAGTTGTAGGATAAACGCCAAGAAGTTAAGAACACTGGAGTTTTAGTTAGATTTGGTTGCAAATTCGATTTTTGTTTGTTTATTCAGCAACAGAGGATAAAGGAGCCAAGAGAAAACCAGACTATCTTTAGGAGCATTAACCAATACTGTTCCATCAAAGCCATTTTAGTTCATTAAGAGGGACAACCTGGCTTATTCTGATGCATTGCTCCTTTTTGTCAAAGCAAGTTAACAATTCAAGGCCCAGTCATCTGAGGTGAGTTTGAAGTGCTTTGTAAATGAAGTCAACACACAGTTGGGAGTAGTCATTATGACCAGATAGTTTTGAATAGGATCAAATAGTAATTTGTTATAATCTGTTTTAATATGAACCAGTCTTAAAATACTTAAAAGGATAGTGCAAGTCATTTTTGCAATCCTTCCCTCCTCCAGTAGAATTTATTTCCCTTTCTGTGATAACCTCAGAATTACAGTCCCCCTTATATTTATACCTTCTTTTATTTCTGGTGAGCATTGCTCTCATATAGACTTCCCCTTCCACACAACTGTAAACCAAAAATAAAATTCTAAGCCACCACAACTGACTGAACAGATCCCCTCTGGGCTAAAGAGACCCAGAGAAAACTGAATTCCTGAGCATGACAGGAAGGGAGGTTGGACACACCTCCTCATACCCCTCCCTTTTGGGGCTTAGGCACAATTGATCAGCATTAACATTAATGTAGAGATCATGAGACTGACCAAATAGATTATTTGTGGCCATAAGATTCAAAATTCCAACCAGACTCTGGTATACCATCGCATGACAGATAGCAGACCCTGAAGGAAATAAAGGCATTTTGCCCCCAAATATACTTTTTTGGCATATTTTGAAATGGCTGCCACAGGACCAGCAGACTGAAATGGCCCTGTGAAGCTTTCTGTTGTGGGAGAAATTTGCATCTGTAGAGAATCTCCATTAATGCAGTCATACTTTCCCTTTCTAGGCCTTTCTGGGATCTAGGAGAGATTAACTGAGTGGCCGACACCTTTTTAAGACCTTGAAAGAGATGTTTACCATCTTTTCTTTCTGAGGGCTGATACCTGTGAGGCTTCAGCTACACAACAAAAAAGTTGACCTCCACAGCCTCCTTACCTTAACTCAAGCATTTATTTCTAATGACTTCAAGTCTTTAGTTAAAGCTTAACTTTTTTAACCAATTGCCAATCAAAATCTTTGAATTTACCTATGACCTGTAAGCCCCCACTTGAAGATGTCTCATCTCTTTAGGCTGAACCAATGTACACCTCCCATGTATTGATTTATGAATTTTACCCATAATTCCCCTCCTCCTAAAATGTATAAAAATAACTATAACTTGACCACCTGGGACACACTTTTTCAGGACCTCTTGAGACTGTACCATGGGCCATGGTCATTCATATTGGCTTAGAATAAACCTCTTTAAATATTTTACAGAGTTTGGTTTTTCCATTAATCCAACCCATATTCTGGATGAAAATGTTCACTTTGAACGTTACAATTTTGGCTTCTCTGTCCCGTTTTCAGAAGAAGACAGTTATTTACATGCCAGTGTTATTACATTTGTCAGTAAGATTCCCAAAAAGGCATTTGTTCTTCAGTTGCTTTGAATCAACTGCCATTAAAGAGAACATAAAGTCTGTACACTGGACGTGGTGAAAATAAGAATAATGAAGTTGAGTTCATGTTTGAAGAGGTATTTTATTAGTAAAACAACAGGGTAGAAAGCTAAATAATAATCCATATGCAAGTTAAATTGGATGGCCTAATTTAATGGCAATTTTAGTAATCTCAGGTGCTAATAAAAACACACATATTCTGATGTGACTAAAGATAATATTTATTTCTGGAAAAATGGAAAGTGACTTTATTCTGTGGGGGGTTATTCTGTGATTCATTTAAAAATTTTTTTTTCTATCTTAATATAAAAATATCCTTCAATACTTTGCATCTCTCCTTTTACCCAACAGCAGAAGTGCTATTGATTTGAGACATTTTTTAACAATTCTTATTTCTTATGTAGAGGATGATAAGGATAACCATCCCAGAATAACAAAATAACAAGTTGATCAGAGGAGCAGATGAAGTGCAGGGCACCAAAAGTTAGTTCCTACCTGCCATTGAGGAGGACCATGAAGACATTGTCACTATTGCTTGCAAATGTGGTGCGGTGACTCATGCCTGTAATCCCAGTACTTTGGGAGGCTAAGGCAGGTGGACCACCTGAGGTCAGGAGTTCAAGACCAGCCTGGCCAACACGGTGAAACCTTGTCTGTACTAAAAATACAAAAATTAGCCGGGTGTTGTGGCAGGCACCTGTAATCTCAGCTACTGGGGAGGCTCAGGCAGGAGAACTGCTGGAATCCAGGAGGTGGAGGTGCAGTGAGCTGAGATTGCATCATTGCACTCCAGCCTGGGCAACAACAGGGGACTCTGTTTCAAAACAAAAACAAAAACAAAAACAAACAAACAAACAAACAAACAAAAAGAATGACTCTGGCTTGACTCACAAAAGCAGAACAAAAGTTTGTATTAGAATGCCCATTTCTAGCCAATAATGTTCATCCTATTTAAGTTTTTTTTTTTTTAAACTGGTGATGAAATTGTATATCCTTGCGGTTTTACTTGTGTTTCTGGGAGAGAAGAAAGGAAGAAACTCGTCAGGCCATTAGGTTGGGTCCTTGATTGAATTCTTTCAGGCGAAGGAATAGCCTGAAAAATCAAGCTGCAGGGACAGATAAGAGAACTTGCACAGGAGGGCTTGCCTAAGACATGCCCACAGTTGCACAGATAAGAAAGGCTACACAGGTGACTTGGTCAGACATGCCTGCAACGGAAAATTCCATCCCCTAACCCATGTGCCGTAAAGGGAACAAAGCAATAAGGAGTAACTCAAGCTAAGGGCCTTCATGAGCACTAGGAGGATAGGGAAGAGCTACCAGAATTTCACACCTTATGCAAATGAGACACCCAGCTCTCATTGGTTTCTTAAAAAACCCTTTGCATTCAATTGTATAAATGGCAACCCATTCAGGCCCCCTCTCCACTGCGGGAAGCTTTCTTCTTTTGCTTATTACAAAACTTTTGCTCCAAACTCATCCTTTGTGTCCATGCTCCTTAATTCTATTGGTTGTGAGACAAAAAACTCCAGGTGATACCTCACAACATGATACTGCGGCATTGTGCCTTGGTGAGACTGTAACATTGCCTTACTCAGTAGTAACGCAGAGCACCTTCCTGTGCTTGTCTCCTGTATTCATAGTCTATATACACATATGCAATGTCAACAAATAATTATTCACGTCTCATTTTTACTTCACAACTTGCTATTGAATATCAACTTTTTGAACCAATTCTTTGCTGTTGAAAATTAGGATTTAGTCAATATTTCACCCTCTAAGCAAAGCTGAAACAAATGTAATTTTTGATACTTTTTCAACAATGAATATATTTCTAGGAGTGAAGCTACCAGGGCAAAAGTTATGAATATTTTAAAGCCTTTCGATTTATGTTACCACGCTGCCTTTGAGAAAATCTACATCAAATTGTACTTGCATCAGGATTGGTGCATTTCATTAAAAAAGTCTTAAATTTTGCAAAACATCTATATTATCATGTACAGCACTATTCAACAAATTTAAATTTCCATTATCTAGGACTCATTCTCAACTCTTTTGGCAGACAAATTATTTAACTATAAACATCTCCCTAAATTTATCAAAATATAATTTGCTTCACATAATTTATAGAGACCTCAATCTGTTAATGATGCCTGTCCCCAGTACTGTCCTTTCGATAGGACCTTAAAAGTTGTTTAATAAATTTGTTTTCTTTAATTTTAAAGTTTATATATTTGTCTATTTTCTATTTTATTTCTTCAGTTTAAGATAACTTTTTCCCCCACAGGGATATTTACTTCACTTTATTCTTTTCCAAGGACAATTATGAATAGAATTGTGTTTTAAACATCCATTTCCTCATACAATATGAGTATTCCCTCCACAGTCTACACTATTATTGATATATTCTCCATCTGGACTTAGCTATTCCATGTTCGGATAGCTCTAATTATTTAATCAAAGCTATGTAATATAAATGTCCTCTCTATGTCTTTTTTACTGTTTTTCCTAGTCTTATCCTCATGAGAAATATAAAACAAGTTTAATCATACTTTCCTATGCAGCTCTTAAACTATTTATAATTTTAATTTTGCTTCAATTGTGTACCTATACTAAATATCCCTAATTTCTTTTTCCATTTCCCATATAAAGATATTGAACCCATCTATGTAGCTTGTCACTTCCCCAAGGAAGACTCCAATTTGCCTTTTAAAATCACAGTAGGAAATAAACTCACATTCTCTGTGGCTTAACAAGGAGAGAATATACTGGACAATCACCTTCCTCTTTTACTTTTCAAGACAGCCAGCATCTTCTGCAGCATTCCTTAAACAGATTAATAATTAATCAATAACAACACATAAGAGTTGAATAGTATGGGGCTTAAAATCAAATCTTTTTCTCTTTTCACTTTTTTGTGTCATGTAAAGTTGTGCTTCGTCAACTCTGTGATGATTGTACTTTGATTATGTGCAGGAGTTTAGCTATAAGTATAAAATATTATTTAGTTACATTCAATACATTTATGAAGCCACTGACATCAGTAAGTAAACAGACCCCATGAACCCAGTGTGGCAGAAACAGTGCTAAGAGAAACCTGGGCATAGCTTCTTTCCTCCACACATATGTGTGGATTTGCTGAGGCAGGTTTGCTGTAAATATTTCCTGTTAAAAGCTTAGACATGTGGGTGACTATTTCCTTAATATTAATACTAATGTGTGCTTTAATTATAGGAAGGGCTAGAGAGAGAATACTAGTTTGAGTGAGGTTATACTATTTTGAGTAACATTATTTTTAGCAGTGAGCCAACATGTCCTCTAGAACATGTAGGAAAGCTGGATTCATTTCAAAATCATATAGTAAGGGCATCAGAGAGCCACAGAAACAAGGGCTATGTTTCTTAGATACAAAATCATATAGTAAGGGCATCAGAGAGCTACAGAAACAAGGGCTTGAATACAACAAAAACAGAGGAAGGGCAAGTTTCCTCTCAGTGCTTGAGTAAGGACCTTCATCTTCTCCTGCCCTGCGACACTGGTGCTCCTGTCTCTAGGGCCTTTGGACTTGGACCAGGACTTGCCTCTTGGACTTTCCTGGTTTAGGCTTTGTGAACTATGGCACCACCTTTCCTGGGTCTCCAGCTTGCAGATGGCGGATCGTAGGACTTTTCAGTTTCCATAATCATGAGATCCAATTCCTATAATAAATTTCTTTCCATATGTATAGATATCCTTTTGATTCTGTTTCTCTGGAGAACTCTAATACATATGACAAACCAAAAAAGTGAAAGAATATATTTGTAATAAATTTGTCAGACAAAGACTAACATCCATACTATATAAAGAGGTCTTACAAATGGAAAAAGAGGAAACAATGTGGGAAAAACAGGGAGGAACACTTCACAATAGACAAATCTCCATAGCTAATGAATATTTTAAAAACTCAGCTTCCTTAGCAGATATGCAAATAAGACCACATTAAATACTACTACATACCCACCAGAAAATTAAACTTTAAAAGGACAAGAAATACTAAGCTTGAAGAGTACATAAAGTAAATGGAGCGTTCAAACATTGCTGTTAGGACTGTTAGTTGATCCAGCGACTTTGAATTACTATTTGACAGTGTCTGCATATGCTGGACGTAGTCATACACTGTGGCTCTGTACCGTTGTAATAGTCTGAAACTTCACATGCAACTCAAAATAGATAAATTAAGGTGTATCTATATACTGTAATACATAACAGCAATAAGAATGAACATACTATAAGTACGTGGTATGTTGCTGGTGAATCTTCTAAACATAATGTTAAATAAAAAATTACAAAAAATGAGAACACATACTATTAACATATGGTTCCATTTATATAAAGTTACAAAATAAAATGAGCAAAACTGATTTATGAAGAGAGAGGTCAATAATGGCTACCCTTGCAGAAGCAAGTGTTCAGTACTAAGAAGGTACATAATTTGGGCTTATGGAATACTGTTTTTATTCTGTTTCTAAAACTGGGTGATAGATGCAATGATTTCAGAAATTAATCAAGCTGTGCACTTATAATTTTTGCACTTTATTGTGTTTATGCTGTAAATCAATAAAATGTAAATGTAATTAATTTCTACTGCACAAGGAAAAGAGGAAAAAAAAAGACATGGTGATTTAACTTAAAACTAAACTTCTTAGATTCAGCATGACCATACTTGATGGGCAAAGTCGCTAGTATGTTGGAAGCTCCTAATAGCAACTTTCAGAGCTCTGAAAAGTTGTACCGGGTTATGTGCTCCTAGTCCTGTGACCACCTCCATTCTTCTAGGATTCTGTGCTCATTTCTAAACGAATTGGAAATTTAATCTAACTTCCAATGTATATGTAAAAGATGTGTTCTATTGCCAATTCTTGAAGCACCTGAAATGTTGCAGCAACTGTTTTGATGCTATCATCAAATGAATTAGCAAACTCAGCTTTGCTTCCCCTGCAGATATATTGAGCATTCTGTTTATGTTCATATCTCAGGCAAATATTAATCTGTAAGTCAGTGAGGGCCAAAGAAAGACCCATATAGCTCTTCACTAGTGACTTCATTAGGAATAATATAAATTCAATCATTTACTCTTGCAAATGTCTGTGCAACCAATCATTAATTTATTCAGTAACAATAAGATAAAATAGATTTTTAATATATTTACTATTATCTTCCCTGTTCTATTTATGTGCAATCTCATTATGGAACAAAGACTGAGCAGCATAGCACTAAATGTTTATTTTTTAGGAAAGCTGATTTCCAGAATGTAAAATATAATATTTTGTATTCTCTTTTTTTGTGGCATGTAGAGCTTAGATAAAATACTTCCTAAGAACAGAATGTAGTGTTCTTATTACTCACTCTAAGGAATCTAGCACATAAGCCCTTGTGGAAATGCCAAATAAGGTGCTATCTTCATTAATGATTCGTGCAGGACAGTTTTCCAGATGGCTCTGAACTTATCCAGTTCTCTCTTCTGTCTCATTTGTAGTTCTCATGAATAATTTTATGATGTTCCGGAAATGCAATGTCTTGAGATAAGGGGGAGCTGGCCAGAACACCTGGACTCTATTATAGTCACTCCCTAGAAAAAGGATATTTTTCAATGCTTTAGCCCAGCAAGTCATTTTGCCCTGGGGTATCAAATCCAGGGCAAGTTGCCTTTTGTGGTTCCTCAGCTGTGGAGCAAGGGTGGTTGGTGTGTGTAGTCAAGTCTTCATCCACCTTGAGCAGCTTTCCTGAGGTAAAGGACCAGTTTGTCATGGATTCTAGGATTCCGTTGTCCCTCGCTATCTGTAGGTAATAAGCCTGCCACATGTAACTTGTGTGCATAGGTTTTTAAAAATTTTTTTGTCACTGGACTCAGACAAGTTGGCAACCAGTGAATGTGGTTCACAATTTACAATGACATATAAAAAAAACTTTTTAAAAAGCCATGATTTCCAGGGGATTGGTTAGGTGGGTCCTCCACTGAAGCTCACAGTGAAGTGAAGAGATATTAATATTCACTAAGATGGGACATTGATTACTTCAGTGAGTCAATGGTACTGAGTATAATGCTGGTTTTGTTATTTTCTTAACTTATAAGATATTTTTGCCTTTTTTTGGCTCTTAAATTGGATTTTTAAAGCTGAAAGAAAAACTGTGAATCAGAGATTAACTGATTTCTCAAGACTGTACTTTCAGGTGATAGTCAAAGTAGGCTCAGAATCCAGATGTCCCTGTGTTGTACACATTGTACCATATTCTACCGTCAATGAGAGAGCAATTTTATTAAAATGGATCTGAATCAACCCATGTACAGCACATGCATTGTGCTCGAATCTTTTCTAAAATACTAGAAAACCCTGAAGAAGACCTTTCTCCCTAGTAAATGTAACAGTGAGATTTGGCGGGACTTCTCAGAATGTCTATTATGGAACAAGCACTATCTGAAATGTGATGAGGAAAATCAAAAATCCACCAAGAATCATTATACACTGCATACTGTCAACTTATGCCTGGTTGCACCAGATAGCAGTGTAATATCATTATTTGAAAAGTGTAGGTGGATGCTGGAGCCACGCTGCTTGTCTTTAAATTCTAGCTCTTCCTATCAATAGTTCTGAGATCTTGAGAATGTTACATAACCTCTCTGTCCTCAGTCTCTTTATCAATAAAAATGCATTAACTTCATAGGATTGTTGTTAGGACAAGTCATCACATGAAAAGTTATTAACACAGTACTTGGCTTGTGTTTTTAGTATCTCTGAGTAGGAAACTGTTTTTATTTTATTTTATTTATTTATTTTTGAGATGGAGTCTCGCTGTATTCAAGCAATTCTCCTGCCTCAACCTCCCAAGTAGCAGGGGTTACAGGTGTGCACCACCACAACTGACTAATTTTTGTATTTTTAGTTGAGACAAGGTTTCACCATGTTGGCCAGGCTGCTCTCAAACTCCTGACCTGAAGTGATCTGCCCACCTCAGTCCCCACAAAGTACTGGAATTACAGGTTTTGTTTTTTAAAAAAATTAAGTGAAGATTATCACTTAATTAAATGCCCCCCTTTTCACTGAAGTTTAGATGATTGTACACAACCATGTAACCAGCTCCCAAAGTAGAAAGCAACCCACCATGCCATGGAAACTTACCTGTACCTCTTCCCAGTCCCCTCCTCAAGTCTGGCAGTGTGTTTTTAAATTTCGATCGCATAGATTAGTCCCATTTATTCTTTTATGTTTTCATGTATAACAACCTTACTGAGCTAAAATTTATATAATATAGAATTTACAGAAAGTATATAATTCAGTAGTTTTTAGTATGTTCATAAAATTATTAAACGATCACCCTAGTTAATTTTAGAACATTTTTATCACCCCCACAAAGAACCCCAATCCCATTAGCAGTCAATGCCTATTTCCAGCTGGCTACCCTCTCCGGCAGTAGGGAGCCACCAATCTACATTCTACATCAATCTGCATATTTGACATAGATGGATCCAACTAATAATTATTAATGTGTAGTTAATACCTGTTGGATTCAGTTTGCCTATATTTTATTTAGTACATTTGCATTTATATTCATAAATAACATTTTCTTGAAATAATTTCTTATACTTTACGAACCTGGCTTTGATATGAAGTTTTTACTAGTTTCTTAGAATTGGGGATCTTTTTTTTTTTTTTTTATCTGGAAAAGTCTGCTATGATTTGAATCATATATTAATTATGCATTAAATTGAAACTTTTCATAATGCAGCTTAGCTTGTCTTATTTTGGGGAAGATTTCTTACCTATTAATTCACTTTTTAAAGTAGCTGTGATTATTTCTTAATCTTTTTCTTGATCTATTTTTAAAATATATTTATCTCAGAATCTATTATAACTTTTTTGCATAGATTTAACTAATTCGTTCATAATATTCTCCTATTTTCTTTTTTAATGTCATTTGTATTTGTATTAGCCTTCTAGGGCTGTGTATTAGTCTGTTCTCATGTTGCTGGTAAAGGCAATACCTGAGACTGGGCAATTTACAAAAGACAGACATTTAATGGACTCACAGTTCCACGTGGCTGGGGAGGCCTCACAATCATGGTGGAAGGCAAAAGGCACTTGTTAATGGCAGTGGCAGGAGAGAATCAGAGAACCAAGTGAAAGGGGTTTTCCCTTATAAAACCATCAAATTTTGTGAGACTTATTCATTACCATGGGAACAGTATGGGGGAAACCTATACTTTTCAATTCAATTACCTCCCACAGGGTCCCTCCCATAACGTGGGAATTATGGGAGCTACAATTCAAGATGAGATGTGGGTGGGGACACAGCCAAACTATACCAGGCTGCCATAAGAAAATACCACAGACTGGGTGGCTTAAACAATAGAAATTTATTTCTTACAGTTCCAGGGGCTGGAAGTTCAAGAACAAGGTGTCTGTAGGTTTGGTTTCTCCTGTGACCTTCCTTTGGTTTTCAGAAAGGCCTTCTTGCTCCATCCTCACGTGGCCATTTCTCTGTGTTTGTCTTCTCCTGGGGTT